>NC_142514.1:151444000-151789500 GCF_057876585.1 Rhinolophus sinicus | reverse complement strand
TCACTGAGAATAGTTAGTGGTAAGTTCTCACTTAGTTTCCATTTGAACCTCTTCTAGAACATATTTATTCATGTCACTACCCAGCTTAAAAACCTTAACAAATTATTTGTTTGGCATTCCAGGGTACTTAACCAATCTGGTCCCTACTTACTCTTTAAATTTCATATCTTAGTAGTCCCCTATTTTTTCTATAAACCCAAGCCATAGCCAGCTTCTTTTTATTCCCTAAAAAGTACTGTGCTTTTGTTGTAACCTTGTGCCTTTATTTACACTGATTCTCCAGCCTGGAATGCTTTCACACTCATACCTGCTGGTAAATTGTTACTCTTTCTTTAAGATGCTGTTCAAGCACCACTTCTTCTCTGAAGCCTCCCTGATACTCATCTCTGTCCATTCCAATAACATTAATAGCTTCATTTCTCTGCTTTTATATGATTTTAAAATTACCTTTGTTAGCACTCATTCTGTTTTTAAAATTTTTTATTTGTGTCTGTTTCCTTCACTGGACCAAATTCCTTATAAACAAGGCACATGTTATTATACTTTGTATACCTCATCACAATGCTGGGTACACCTAAAATCTGTCAGAAGTATTTGCCGAATTAATGCATGGATAAATGATTAGTAGGCACATGATAGAATTAGCCCGAGTTCATCCTTAGTGAGAACTTTATGTATACGAAAACACATACCAAACACTTACTCATTCACTCACATAACTCTTGGAATTTACCCAGGAAAGGGGCCTCTCTCGGATTAGTTTAGGACCATTGCCATAAGCTCTGATGGTTAAACTGGCCTTTTTTCCAATCCACCTGGAAAAACTCAAGTTTCTGTCTTCTCTTTAAATCATTTAAATCACAGATTCCTAAGGCGGTCTTTGCCTTTGCAATTTCTGTTTTCTCCCCATAGATGAACTATCTTTATCTAACTGAAAGTTTGCCTTTACACAAACTGTGATATGGGAGCTAAAGGATGAATTATCAATCCCAGCCCCCTCAGGGAAGTTGGAGAGAAAGCAGGAATTCTTGGAATACAGGGGACCAATGCTTTCCCTTGGTGCCTAGTGTGGTGCTGTTGACCTCCTGGCCTTTCAGTAATGGTCTGTCGTGTAGGAATGCTTTTGCTGGTAATGAAAGACTCAAGTCAGCTGGAAAGCAGTAATCTGCAGGTACAGAGCTGGGTTCTAGGCTTCTTCTGACTGCTTTCCATGAGAAGACATGTCATGAACGGTGAACTCACCAATGATTCCTCTGCTATTAAAAGTAAAAGAAGCTGCCTCGTACAAGTGTGAGACATTCCTAGGACAATTCTGTATTCTGACACAGAACATTGGCTGTTTTAGGATACAGGGACTCTTCTTTTTAAAACTTGATGTTATTTCAAAATGAATGAAGCAGTATGAAGTCACACTTGATATGTAGATTTTAAAGTTAATTAGATAAAATAAATAAGTCATGGGGATATAATGTACAGCATGGTGACTGTAGTTAAAAATACTGTATTGCATATTTAAAAGTTGCTAAGAGTAAATCTTAAAAGTCCTCATCACAAGAAAAATAATTTTTGTAATTATCTGTGGTGATAGATGTTAACTAGACTTATGGTGACCATATTTCAATATATATAAATACCAAATCATTATGTTGTACACTTGAAACTGATACAATGTTATTTATCAAATATACCTTAATTTTTTTTTTTTTAATTTGAAAAATAAAGATGGAAACTCAAAAAAAAATAAAGTTAATTAGAACAGAAAGTAGATTTTAGGCTTCAAATATTCAGATTAATAGCATACCTTTTGAAAACAATTCTATAGTATTCTATAGGATTTTCCTTATCTGTTACAAAAGAGCTTTTATAATATACAGTCTGCATTTTTAAATTTCTGAATTTAACCACACATCTCCAGTCATATGTATTTCTACTGTTGCAACCATAATTCCCTAACCATTTTGTTTCATGAAGCAAAGTTTGGAGACATTATAGGACACTTATCTAAATATTCTTTCGACATTGTGGCCTCTTAATACTTTCTTAAAATTCTGACTCTGATCAGATATCCGGTCTAGTTTAAAAGTGGTTTCAAACCTTGGTCTCCCTGAATAAGTCTCTTCTTTTTCCCAAATCATGGTTTATTGACACAACATTCTTAATTTTGCTTAGGGTATCCCAATTGTTTTTTCAGTTGATTCCCCTTGGAAAAGAGAAGAGGAGGCAAGAAAGAAAAAGAGATGTGTGCTGACCTGGAACATTTTCTATTTTCTTTTCTTAATTTGCATTTTGTGCTACGTACTATGCTTGAATTCTTAATTTCTGAGAGCATTCCCTGTGAGTCCTAGAGATCTGCTGTGTAATTGAGTCAGTGTCAATGTCATATAGACAATATGTACTATAGGAGGGAAGGGCAAGGTCATTGTCGGGCAGTTGGTGGAGTAGGACCTGATCTCTCTTCCTTGGAAAAGGGTAAAATTTAGTAAGATAGAAGCAAGTGGGAAGGGTATGCAAAAACTGTGGAATGGAATGAGAGGGAGAGAGATTGGGCATACATATGACATATCTGGGAGAATCAATTGGTGTAGAGCAGAAGATCTAGTAAAACCAGTATCTGAAAATCCACCATGATCGCTATCAGTCTGTAAAAGATTAAAAGATCCCATTCACAATAAAAATCCATCTTTTAAATAAATAAATAAATAAATAAATAAATAAATAAATAAATAAATAAATAAATAAAATCTATCCTTTAAATTAAGAAATAAATGAGTAAACAAATAAATAAATGGCTGTTTGGTTTTGCTAAGAGAGAAAGCTATGACAGTAAAAGCAGATCTCAAATGTTAATCACCTGTGGCATTGTAGTTAACTTAGAATAATATTGAAATGTTTTTGCATCTGACATCCTCCACAAGCCTGTCTCCTTTTATGTGTATGCAAGCAAGTATATAAATTGCTGAATCCATGTCAGTTGTAAAGTAATGGCACCGAGGGCATCATAAATTACTATGGTGATCCTCAGGAGAAGACACTGTCGTATCTGAATGAGTGTTTCACTTCCAGAGTAATGTATGCTTTCATCTGGCCCAGCAGTCAGCATATTGCCCTGTGTTGATGGATATTGTCAGCTGGAAGCTACACTACATTTCACTGCACAATAAACATGGCTGTCAAACCCATATAAAGTGAAATCAATTTATCCTGTATGGTCAGTGCATTTTAAATGAAATTAATGTACTGTGGATATGGTGGCAAAAAGGTAGCATATTAGTTATGCATCTTGGGATCTGAGTCTTTTCATGTAAGGGATCATTCTGTCTGGTAGGCCTAAAAGAAAGCCAGTTTATAAAACATGTTATTTTTGTATGGTCTTCAGAAAGTGGCCCCTCTGCCCTCATGTTTAGAAAAGAATTGACAATATTAGCCAGTTCGGCCCTTTTATCCTGTCTTTTGTTTGCCACAAATGATGGCCATATTTGCCAAATAATAGTGCACTTTAATGTTCTAATTTATTACTAGCTCAGACACAAACAAATTTCTAGTTAATCAAGGTATCTGGAACTAGAGGAGAAGGGCCAGAGATTGATTGGGTCATGTTGTTCTGTAGAATCTCACCACTGAGCTGAAGGGATTTACTTTTTTCAAAAAAGTAGCAATGTTGGTTTTACTGTATATTTTGCTTCTCAACTTTTGGGAGTAGGTTTTCTGGTTTATATAGTAAAAGCCCAGGCTTGCCATCTGTCCAACGTCACATTGAACTATAGGAGTTCTCAATCTATAGGGAGATATTTAGTAGTTGCCACGTTGTAAAGCATGCGTCCGTGTGTCATGCTGGTAGAGTGCATGAAAACAAGCAAGGGCTGTTCACTCCTCAATCATTTCTTCAATCATTCATTAATTTAACGTATTCTGTTAATTGAAACTCTATATGCCAGGTGCTTTACTGGAACCTAGGGATACAGCAGTGAACGAGAGCCTGTTCCTGCCATATCCTCAAGGAGCTTTCAATCTAATATGTTACCAGAGTCACCTTTTTGGAAACTATAAAATATCAGGAATTTAGACATAGTTTTGTAGGGGGATGTTAAAGAACTACCCTTAAACAGCAGAACAGCAGAAAAATATATCAGGACTCTTGAAACGAATGCCTTGGAGTCTACTACTTTTGCATGTGAGTTGAAAACCAAACAGTCTTTTACTTAATAAAGAGTTATTGAATATCTATTATGTGGGAAATCCTGGGGATGCAAGAATGAGTACAACATAAATGCTAACTTGAGGGGTTTCATATTCCTGTGGATGGAGTGGAAAAATTAGAGAGAAACAGTCACATAAACAAGTAATTACTTAGGAGCACGTAGCATTAAACAAAGAGAAATGAATGCAGCCTGGGGAGCATCATTGCAAATGCTCTTCCTGTGGCCTGAGTTACCCTTCCTGTCTTAATCACCTTCCCCCTATTCACATGCTAATTTTTATTCATCTTCCAAGGGCTTTAGCTGACTGTCCTGTCTGGTGCACTCTTGGCAGCCTGTTTCCTTCAATATTATAAACACTTACAACATACTCTGTGATTACTGCCTTTGGGGTCTGTCTCCCCTCTTATCTGTGAGCTCCTTAAAAGCAGGGGCTGTTTTATTCACCTTTGTCTCCCTAGCACCTGGCATAAAGCCTACCTCACAGTAATTGCTCAATTAATATTTTTTATTGACTTCATTAATTCATGAAACACTACATTTGACTAGGCCTCGAAGGATGAGTGGCATTTAGCATGAAGAAGTAGAAGGGCCTTCCTTTCAGGCAGTGACAACAACACTGGCCGATGCACAATATTGTGAAAGAGAATTCTGTTTGAGGGAAAGAGACAGTTTGAAGTGGCTGCAATTTTTGGCAAAGGAGAGCGGCCTTGGGAAAACAGGTGAACCAGGCGGCAAGCTGTGTTACCTCATCCAGATAATAACGATTTGCCCCCATCTTGTTCTCCTGCCCTGACGTTACAGGAAGTAAAGCAATGAATGGCTCTGCAGCTAAACTACAGCAGTATTATTGTTGGCCAACAGGAGGCGCCACCGTGGCGGAAGCACGAGTCTACAGGGATGCGCGCGGCCGGGCCAGCAGCGAGCCACACATCAAGCGACCAATGAATGCATTCATGGTTTGGGCAAAGGATGAAAGGAGGAAAATCCTTCAGGCCTTCCCCGACATGCATAACTCCAACATTAGCAAAATTTTAGGTGAGTGCAGCAGCTCATGCTGACCTTCTACCCCAGTGTGGAAAGCAGGGGTATCACTTGACACCTAGGGGAGACTGGTTTGCAGAAGTGAAATGTAGCCCAGCAAGCTGCCACAGGAGCCTTTTCATCGTCTCTGAAACCCCTACTCCAGAGTCTGGCATTTAGGGTTAGGACATACTACCTCCATAATGTGCCGGGGCAGGACTGACTAAAAACTTGTTTTAGAGACAAAATTACTTGTAGTATGTGCTAATACTGTGACTTTGGCACCTCTGAGAGGTCACTGCTAAATAGGAATCACGGAGACAAGCTTTATCTCCTTTTCTTCTTCAGTTTTCTTACATTCATAAGTTGTTATGAAACGTTGGAAACACTCATAGACCCTACTGTTTCCCGCTTTAGTATCCGTGGGTTCACACATCCCTCTGAAAGAACTTATCAAGGACTAGGGGTGAGCCCCCACGTAGTGTGAAGTCCATGGGGTGTTGAACAGTACCTCTGATGAGAACTTTAAAACTTGTAAAATAAAACTACATTTACTTTAATAAGATATGACTCGTTTCAATTTCATAGCAGTGAGTTGAACGCATTAGACCACAGGGCAGAGGCCCATTTTGTGGTAAATTGCCAGAGTGATTCTCCCATTTCTCAGGATTAAACTCAAGCCTTGTTCTATTACTGTAAAGCCTGCCTCGTGCACATTATACAGTTTGGAATCATTGTGCTCAACATATTGAACATATTTTATTCAACATGCAGCATTACAGTCAACATGTTTCCTCTTTAAAAAGAAAAAACACAGAAGGCACTGTTCTATTTAAGCTGTCATGATGTGACAAAATCTCAAAGGGAGCCGTTTAAGAAGCCGAAAAACATTAGAGACTTAAACTGTGGTTTTCATTTTTTAAATGTTTTGTTCAAAAGCAATAAATATTTAACCTGAGTAAATATCAGTGATCTGGACATACACAAATACACATGTTTTGTCACTGTATAAATAATTTAACTTAGTTCTGAGACATTTTGAGGCAGTGACCTCTAAGAAAATTTAAAACATACATAAGATCAAATAGTGGTGAAATGTTAAAATACAAATTTTCCTTTTTTTTCCTTTTGACTTTTGAATGTCACAATGGATACTAAATGTCATTACAATTAAGTTTATTTTTAGAGATTCAGAGATATGCATAGGGGGTATTATTCCTTTGAATTTAAATACCTTTCAAACCAAGAGACTCCCTATGCATAGATTCAATTTTTCCAAATGAATAGACATTCAAAAGAAAAATCAGTGTTCCTCTGTCCTTAAAGTTTGATATCTAACTGAAATTTTCTCTGTCTCTCTCTCTTTTTTTTTTTTTTTTGCCATTTTAGTAGCAGTATGAGTAAGTGTTCAGATGGGTACAGAACCTCTCTGTTTCCATTTTGGCAGCTGTGGGGAATCTATATTATTGGTGTGCGTTCTGTGAAAAAAAATTATTAAGAATATAGTAAGTGTATTCATTAAAATGTAAACTTTTAAGCACAAGAGTACCAAGAATCTTCTGTTAACTGGGTCTTTAAGCTTCTGGAAGCCAGTGGAACTCTAAGGAGCCTATGTGCATAGACTTTCTACACAATCTCCACACAATCAGGAAAGAACAGGGATGGATGTGCTATTAAAGCAGACCAGGGTATCGCTGGCTACAGAGAATATTTGTACAACTTTTCCATTTGTTTATGTATGAAAAATCTCCTCTGAAGAATAGCTAACATCCAGTCAGCACAGCTGTTACCGCTTTATTCACCAGCGAGACACAAAAATGCAATTTGATACATGTAAAAAAACACATCCCTTCTTCGTCAAGTGTTTAGATAATTCTTTATAAACAATATTAGAGAAGTGAATACTTTTCCTTCTTCCTGTATAAACCATATTAAAAATTTTTGTACTTTCATTGCTACAGCTTTGAATGAACGTTTATAGTACTTGAAAATGGTATATATAATTCCAACTGTACCTTCCGGTTCTAAAGCTTTAACTTCTTAAGTGGAGTTTAGGCTTTTTAATTACCCTAGGGCAGGGAAGACAGTGTGCACAGTAGGTTTTTATATATGGAAGGATATCGACATCAGCTGACATCTGCTCAAAGGATACCTTTGCTAAAGATGCTTGGAGTGAAAGAGAGGTTGTAATTTCTGGAACCATGACAGCTTTTCCCGAGAATCCTGTCATACTTGAAAGTATGCTTAGGAAGTTCGGTTTTTAACCGTCTTGAGAGAGATAGGCAGATGGATGGGGAAAGACTTTTGTATAGGAGATGATCTTTAAGCAGCAAAGACAATGTTTTAAAACAATACACTTACTGTAACACCAGCTTTAAATTATTGAAATGATAAATGTATTACATACACAAGTTTCTTTGCTCTATAGTCTAAAAGACTAGCAGAGCACAGGTGAGTGAAACGTGGGAAAGTATATCTAGCTGTATTTGCCAGAAATATGTTGCCTTGACCACTTGGGTACTTACGGCTATTTTTATGTGTAGGGTCTCGCTGGAAATCCATGTCCAACCAAGAGAAGCAACCTTACTATGAAGAGCAGGCCCGGCTAAGCAAAATTCACTTAGAGAAGTACCCGAACTATAAATACAAACCTCGACCGAAACGCACCTGCATCGTTGACGGCAAAAAGCTCCGGATTGGGGAGTATAAGCAACTGATGAGGTCTCGGAGACAGGAGATGAGGCAGTTCTTTACTGTGGGGTACGTGCTCCTGAATTTAGCCACCTGGGTTTTCCCTTCCCAGTAAGAAACTGCAGGATGGCCTGTTGGGGAAGGAGATTGGGGCAGGGAGGAGGTTGTGACACACTGAGGGGCTTGGCTAGGGTCATCCTTGCAGTGTCACAGGCACACAGTCTTGCAGCATGGCTCCTGCTCAAATCAAAACAAACCTGCAGCACATCACTCCCAACTGATCACCCCTTGCTTGCATTGTCTCCTGAACTGATCTGAGATGTTCAGTGGCCACACACAAAGTTTCTGGTAGTTTATTTAAGCAGACACACAGAGAGAAAAAAAAAATAAAAACTAACCTTAAGAAATCCCCAGAAGCTTTCCAACTTCTCTGGGTGGTGCTTCTGACTCTAATCACAATAGTCTGCTTTTGTTGTGGGATCTACCACAAGATAATTGGCCTTGACATTGGTTAGAGGACCTCATTTTTGGCATAAGATCCAGAACTCCTGTTGCAGTAAATTATTCTGTGGTGGAAGCAGTAACAATGTGGATTTTCTTGCTTAAATCAAAAACGAGACATGTTTTTGATATCTTCAAGTCTGATTTCATGTCATTTTGTTTAAAAATTAGGTAATAGATTTCTGGTATAAATTTCGACTTGGCTGACTGGCTGTCTGCATTCAGAAGAGGCCCCTTGTAACCACAGTAGTCAGGAGAAGTGGGGATGCAGATGCTCGTAGGTCCCAGCACAGCCAGACCTAGAGCACGTGGGGGGAGGGACAGACCAGAGACCGTTCTGGAGGCACCGGCCGGAGGTAGCTGGGATCAGACTGGGGAGACACTTGGGGAAGAGCTTGAGAGAGAAGTGGAGTAAGGAAAAAGGAAGCTGGATTCACTGTTCACTAGACAGAGATTTGATGAGCTGGTCTATGCCAGAGAAATAAGAAGGAAAGAGATATCTTACAGGACAAGTAAAGAGCTCTTCATTTTTAAGGACACTCAAAAAATAGCCTCATGGAACAGAAAGTTGGTTTCAGAATCATGTGTTTAAAAGCATAAGATTAACTTGGAGTAGTAAATAGAATATGAACAAAACCCCAAAACCAAACAGCCAATGAAATCAGTCTGGACCATGAATCACTACAATACGTTAGAGGGTTCTGGGCAGAAGCACGGGCTTTGGAGTTTGACTGTGAGGTTCAAAGCTGACTGTGGCACCTAGTTGGGCAAGTTATTTAACTTCTCTAAGCTTGTTTGCTCATGTGTGAAGTGAAACGAATACTAATACCTACCTCATAGGATTGTTGAGAGGATTCAATGAGGTGAGGCTTTTACAAGTATTTTATATAGAGCATAGTATAATATCAATAAAGGTGAATTCCTATCATTACCATTACTATTAAATATAGATTTACTATATAGTAAAACCATACCTATATTATATCACTCCAGATAATCAATGAATTTCTCTGCACGATGGCAGCACCTTTTTGAGGTAGAGAGGCCTAAGCCCTTTCTCTGGGCATTTATGTGAAATGCCAATTCATAGTACACTTTAGGAAGTATAGTCAGTCACATGTAACAAAACACAGATTTAAGACTGTGATGACAGTTTTCTTTTAATCTTGTTAGTGTCTCTCTCAGATTGTATATAATCTCTTTTGAACAGAGAATCAAAAAAATTTGAGATCTTTGTGATTCCCACCCTTCTCTCAACACAGAGGGGCGCATCTAGTTATGCATACGGGCCTCTTCCACCAGTCTGGAAGGCGACCAAAGGTACCATTTTAGTTCCCTGATACTTATTTGGAAATAGAAGATAAGGTACTTCTATTTAATTTAATTCCCTTTCTCAAAGGT
The DNA here is from genome assembly GCF_057876585.1 of Rhinolophus sinicus. Taxonomy (NCBI): domain Eukaryota; kingdom Metazoa; phylum Chordata; class Mammalia; order Chiroptera; family Rhinolophidae; genus Rhinolophus; species Rhinolophus sinicus. The sequence continues at coordinate 151,779,688 of NC_142514.1, read as the reverse complement.
ACTTTGAAACAGTTCTGGATCAAAATACCTCAACACATAACAATGCATGTAAAATAAAAAAAAAATTGAAACAACTCAGTAGCATGTACCATTTGTTCAGTGTCTATTGTATAGGTGTTTTAGATATACAGATCACATAGTCCTCTGAATAAGACAAAGAAATATGGAGATTTTGAGAGGTTCTATGGCTGCCGAAAGGTGAGAGAGAACAAAGGTTTAAATCCAGGTCTCTGCCTCTGTCGTGCCAAACGACTTAAGAATTGTCCTTACTACGCTGCCTCGCAATACGCCTTGTAGCCTTATGCTGGCACAGTCATGATATGGCTATGCTGCTTGAGGAAGAATTCCTAGAACCTGGAGAAACTAAGATCTTTGGTTGTGGTGTACTGTGGCATAAAAGGCGCTTTGAAATTTAGAGACTAAGGATCTTGATTTTGACAGTGGAAGGGGGCCTTTCTGGAAAGATCATTTTAGACTCGGGAATGGGGCTTCCAATGTGTAGGCCGTGACTGGGGTTCTTCCTCTTTGATCTTCAATGCTGAGTGTTTCTGCCCAGCTTGGTAATACTTGCTATGTAAAGCCAGGTATTAGTTCCACTTAAGGATTCCTATTCTCTTTTAAGTACTTGTATTTGATAGATTAACTCCCTGGGAAATTGATCTTCATTAGATGTGAAGTTATTACAAGAGGGAAAAACAAGAAATTCAAAGATTGCTATTGACTTCTTCAGGGAATGGGGGTAAGATCAATATTTATAGCTGATTTGGAAAAGACATGCCTAACTTTCAAGCCAATAACATTACATGTGTTGCTCAACATTGTCATGTATTTTACTGATGATACAACTAGAAGTTGTATTTTTTTTTTTACTTAGCTGTTATGAAATGAATTTATCAATAATGTGAAGTGGACTGAGGTTAGCTCTTACCTTGGATTTAGCCCCTTTGAGTAACAGGTTAAATATCAGAATTTTGTAATAATTCTGAAGAGAGTACTATTAATATTGAAATGATATTCATTAGGATACATATAGCTACAATGCTGTCTTTTCCTAAAGAACTATGGCCAAATGTACTTCCATTAGTTTGAAGCTTATGCAGTAATTTACCTGAGAATTAATAGAGAATTATGCAGATATATAAGATATTAAATTTGGATTTTTTTTTTAGTAATACTAATGATAAATTAAGTACTGACCATATACTATATACTGTGCTAAATGAATTATATAGGTTATTGCAAATACAAGAACTTTGTAAGATAGGCAGTGTCATCCTCACAGTGGGGTTGAAAAACACAATGTTCAGAGATGTTAAATAATTTGTTCAAGGCCACACAGCTAGTAAATTGCAGAGTTGAGATTTAAACCAGGCTTATGTGAATGTGAAACATATGTCCTTTTCACCATTACACATACCTCTCAATTAGAGCCTACAAATTGTTTAGAGGCTGTATAGTGTAGTGGTTAAGAATATCAATTCTGGAGCCAGACTGTTCCAGCTCAGATATTAGATCTGCTTCTTCCTGGCTCGAGGAGCTAATGCATAGCACTCATTATGCCTCTGAACTCTCCACTTGCCCTTGGGAAACTTATTTAAACTCTCTGTACCTCAGTTTCCTCATATATAGAGAATGGGGATGACAATAATGCCTACAACACCGGACCCTTCTGAAGATGGAATAACTTAATGTATCTAAAGTGCTTAGAACAGTCTCTGGCAGACAGTAAGCCCCAAATCAGAGTAAATATTATTATTTTAGAAAAAATAGTGCTATGTGCTCAGTCTATATTTCATATGATAAAGAATTCTATTCTACTGCCTTATGCTATAAGTGATTTGAACATTTGCCCTTTAGACCTTAATTTTAAAGAGGTCAAATGACACCTATAGGATACTTATAAGTATAATCGATTAGCATAGACTAGCCATACTCTTTTCATACAGGATTGTCCTACCGTAGAGAAAGCTGGATTAGCATCTCTAATAAGTAATGTAAAAAGATTGCTATTATTTCCATTCCTCACTGCAATATCACCTACAGAGATGTGTAATGTATAGGCTTGTCTCCCAATGAAACGGACTCTATTGCCTTCATTTATATGATAGATGAGGTAAAGGTCTGAAGGATCAGCAAACCAGAGAGCTTTGCCAAAATAAGTATGTAGTTCCTTTGCAATTGGCAAAGCTAGACAACACTCCAGAAATATTCTTGTGATTTGGAAACCATGTAACTGTGCTGGATTCTATCGGGGTCAGCTTGGAGTCTTTACTTGGGCTGGGAGGGAGGGTTCTCAGCTATCTCTGCTTGTATAAGCGGCATGTGTATACTTTCACAAACATCTGCAACTTTTGTTGTGATGTGCACATTCATTATTTGTAAAGCCCAATACTTACCAGCTATTCCTGTTTGTGAAATCTGCAGTGTTTGAATTTTGACTTTGCAATTGATCTGTAAAGGAAGGAAAAATGCTTTTTAGGAAAGTAATTTCCAATAGACAAAGCTTGAGCATGCTGGCTGGATTTTCCGTTTTGTTAATTGATTGGTCAGTCAATTGGTAAGGGCCGATTTGAAACCAGCTCTGTGCCCAGCACTGCACTAAATGATATATATTACATGAGGCATTAATTCTCTATACAGTGAGCTTTCAGAGAGGGCTATAGTCAGAACCCAGGCACAGACACGAATAGGTTAGCAAATAATAGTTGGTTATCCACACACAGAGAATACAGTACATAGTGCTACATATAATGTATAATGAAGTATGGATTTTGATTTTATAGAAAGAGCAATTAAAGCTCAGGGGAGGAGAGATTACTATACATTAAGGCCAATCATAGGTCATCCTTGAGGAAGGGGACTTGAGGATTGGGTCGGGTCAGGCTGGTAGAAAGGAGTGTGAAGGAAGACATTAACCCACAAGGGGCAATGTGGAAGTGTTCAGTAATAAAGGAGGCTAGCCTAGGAATTTCCCTGGCAGTAAATAAAAGTAAGATACGTAGGGTGGAGCAATATTTTGGAAACCCTTGAAAGCTAGGCATCTTCAACTATAATTAGCTACGCTCACTTAATTTTTTGTAGTCTCTTTTTATACTGATAACAATGAGATAGGAAGACCGTTGTGACAGTTGGCTTATGATTTTGCATCCATAGACATTGGTAACTTAGAAGGGGCTCGGAAGTCATATACTTCAAGTAGCCGGCCATTGTAGGCGTCCCCTCTGAGTTCTGCTCAAACTCTCTTGGGCTAAAGAGCTCTCCACTTCCCAAGGGAGCTATTTCTTTGTGGAGTATCTCCTAATGCTAGAACGTTCTTTTAACTGAGCCTTAATCTACCTTTTTGCTGCCTCGTAGGTTGGTTTTAATCCTCTCCTTTGGTCTCTTAAATCTCTTCCTTATTTATGAACACAATCATTCAAGCATCTAAAAATGGTTATATTCTCATCTCTTCTTCACCACCTTTTTCTCCCATATGTCCGGTCTCATCACATGTTTTCTTTTCTGGAATAGGGTACCCAGTATTTTCATTTGTTTTCCCTCCCATTCACTAGTTTGTTTGTTCCTTAGTTGGTTCATTCATTCATTCATTCATTCATTCATTCATTCATGCATTTCCTGTATTCAACAGATTTTTATTGAGCACCTCTTATGTTCCAGTATTGTCTAAGCTCTGGGGCCGTATCAGTGAAAGTTCCTGTCCTCCTGAAGCTTACATTCTAATGGGGGAAGTCAGACAATCAATAAGTGAATAAAAAAGTATCAAATATCAAATAGCATTAAGTGCCTTAGAACAAAGTAAAGTAGGAAAAGGGGTAGGGAGTCTCAGAGGATGGAGTGCAATTTTAACCAGAGTTCTGTAAAAACAACTTCACTGAGAAGATAAAATGTGAACAAAGACCTGAGGTGGCCAGGGAGCAAGCCATGGAGATATCTGAGAGAACTAGGCAGAGAAAACAACAACTGCAAAGGGCTTGAGGAAAGGTTGTGATTGGCTTGTTCAAGAAACAGTGAAAGAAGCAGAATGAGTAGGTAAGAAGAATAGTAGATGTCAGAGAGGTAACAGGGAGCCAAATTGTGAAAGGACTGTTTAGACTTTGTAAAGACTTTTAATTTGACTCTGAGTGAGATGGAAAGGCACTGAAGGATTATAAGCAGAAGAGTCCTGTGATCTGACTTGGGGTTTGAGAAGATCACTACATCTCCTATGTTGAGTATTGCCTGAAGCGGCCCTGGCCTGAAATAAGGAGGCAGGCTCTTACAATAAACCAGGTTACAGTTGATGGTGGCTTAGACCAGGTTTTTAGGGATGGAGGTGGCAAAGGATGGAGGTATTACTGAGAGTGGACCAATAGGCTTTGCTGATGAGTTGGATATAGGGTTTGAGAGAAATACAATTACCAAGGACTGGCCTGAGCAACCAGAAAGCTGAAATAATTATTAACTAAGGTCAGAAAGGTCATGGAAGAAGCAAGTATATGAGAGAATGAGCAGGAGTTCAGTTTTGTACCTATAAAGTTAAGATGTTATTTTGACATACAGATCAAACTTTATTTTATATATATATATATATATATATATATATATATATATATATATATATGGAATTTGGGGATGTAGTGCCTCCTGGAGATATAAATTTGGGAGTTGTCAGCACATATTCAAAGCTATGGAATGGACAAGATCACCAACATAATGCATTTAAATAGAGAAGCAAAGAGGTTGAAGGACTGAGCCCTTGAGTACGTCAGTGTTTAGATGTTAGGGAAATGAGGAGGCTGCATCCAAGGGATTTAGAAGGAGCAGCTAATGAGATAGGAGGAAGACTGGGAGAGTGTGGCATCTTGGAAGACAAGTGAATAATAAAGTGTTTCAGTAAGGAGAAAAGTGATCGGCTGTATCAAATGCTGCTCGTGGACTAGGTCAGGCGAGGTGAAGACCCAGAATAGACTTTTGAATTTAACAATGTGATCATTGGATGGTGTGACCTTTTCAGGCTCTGTTTCAGTGGGGTGTTGGGAGTGATTGAAGTGAATTTAAGAAAGAACTGAGTAGAAGAAACGGAGCAAGTGAATATAGACAACCTTTCAAAGAGTTTTGCTTTAAAGGACATCAGAGAAATAGAGTAGTAGCTGGAAGAAGATGTGAGTCAAGAGAGTTTTCTGTTTTTTGGGTTTTTTTTAAAGTAAGAGAGAATATGTCATGTTTATGTGCTGATAGAAATGATTCAGGAAAGAGGGAAAAATGGGAGAGACAGTTCCTGGGAAGAGATCCTTAGTGAGAACAGATAGATGCAATGCACAAGCAAACGGGTTGGTCTTACATCTGGTTATGAACTGATTCAAAATACAGGAAAGCAGGCAGATCATTGGGAGCACAGACAGAGGTAGAGGATACATGTGATGGTGGGAGCTTGAGAAAAGTTTCTTCTGATTACTTCTGATTTCTCCATGAAATGGAAAGCCAGGCCATCAATTGGGAATGAAGATGGGGGAGAAGAAGTTGGACACTTGAGGAGCGCTGAGAAGGTATAAAGTAATTATCTAGCAGAGTAGAAGGAGTGGACAAAGGAAAAAGTGCAGTATGATGGCTAAACGGCACCAGAGGCCCACTTGAAGTTCATGCTCATAAATTTAGAGACCAGTCAGCATGGCCGTGCGCTTTGTCCAGCCCCGTTCAGCTGTGTGGGAGGAGTCAGAGTATGCGGAGAGTTAGAGTTTCGCCATGTAAAAGAGTCGGGAGTATCTGGAAGAGAGCGATTACGTGCAGCATTTATACGGGTCAAGAGACCAGTGAGGACACAACGGGGAGTAAGGGGACAGTGGGAGTTGGTTGAAGCACCGCAGACCATCGTGGGATGGGAGCACTTTCGAACTGGGGGTTAGAGGAAGAAAACTAGAAAACTAAGATGTGGTGGTAAGAGAGCAGGATGTTGACCATTGTGATGAGGGAGCGGTTACAGTGGGACACGACAAGGTCTGCTGTATGACAGGAGAGTGAGCCACTGCTCCAGGGAGGGGGCTGGCTCCTCACAGTGAGCAGCAGGGCAACGCACTGAGAAAGCAAGGTGTAGGAAGGATCGTGCACGAGGACAGTGAGTCATGAAGAATTATGGCAGGAGTCATGTTGGAGAGAGAGCCACAATGAAGCAGGAGCTAACATCTTTAAGGAATGAGGAGGAACGGCCAGGCAGGAACTAGATAGATCAGTAGGCGACCTAGTCTGGCATCACTCGACCACCCGGTGGTAGGCTTTTGACTATCATTTGTGTCTCACTCCCGCAAGTAAGATATGCAGCTACATTATTTGCCTGTGGGTTTGTTTTTAGTGTTCCAGCCCAGTTTAGAAGAGTTTGATTCTTATTCAAATTGCTACGTATTTTTCTGATAATGTGAGTTTGCCTTCTTGACTCAAGCTTGATATCCAGGAGAAAATTTGTGACATAAGAAAGGGTTCAAATCCTGGCTATGATAGCCTTGGACAAACAACTTAAACTCTCTGGACCTTAACTGGTTACTTCACCTATAAAAGAGGGGAAATAATATTTACCTCTCAGGCTTATTCTGAAGATTAAAGAAGATAATGTGAAAGCATCTAATCATTTTTCCCAGCACAGAATAGGAACTCAATTCAAATGTATATAATAGATCTATATGTATAGATTTTTTTAAATTTAAAAATACTGTGAAAATGAACATCTCTTCTTTGTAAAAAGAAAATGTCCTTTTTGAGAATAAAGTATACTGTTCGATAGCTGTGTATGCTATATGGAGTTTATATTGTAGATTGGCTCACCAAATTGGAAAATCTGTAAAATGGGTTAATATTGCAGCAAAAGATTTTACTCTACACTCATTATGTGATTAAGGCAAAAATACTTTTATTGCAATTATCCAAATTCAGTAAAATATTTAATGAGGTGTTCACTGCCTTGGGCAGGTTAGCATGAAATTTAATTTGCGTTCATTTGCCCAAAACTTAGGAAGCAGCAGTATACTGTTTTTAGAATTTGGTTCTATGAGAGACAAACCAGTATTTTATAAGATGCTTCTACAAATAGATTTAGATTCCTCTATCATCTTCTTCCTTCAGGCAATAAAAAAAAAAAAAATCACCATGAGCATCATAGGAAGCGGATCCATATATCAGGGCCTTTGTGTCAATTGGGTAACGACAGGATCTATAGAAGTCAGGAACCTTTAAGAGTTGCAGGAGCACAGTGTATCTGTGTACTGAGTATCTATAAAGGAAAGAGGGATGGAATTCAAGTCAGGCGACCTAGGTTCCAGTTCTGTCTCTACTGGTTATCGAATCTAGGGTCTTAAGGCCTATTTTCTTCATCTGAAAACTGGTCATCAGGATACCTCACGGGGTTGCCATGTTAATTGAATGAGGTACTATGTATGAAAATATTTTTATATATTATATTAGTAAAAGGTTAAGGGATCATTGTTATGCCTCCGAGTGATTGAAAGATAGCATTATCAGATATCTCACAGAGCGATTCTTTCATCATTTCTCCTTGTACCCGCATGGCAAACATGCAGGCCTTATTGAGAAAATTGTGCTCCTTCTGGACATGTCAAAGGATGGCCAGTAACTAAGCTACTTCTTCATAGACTCCTTTTAGGGATATATTCCTTTTAGGCTGTAGTGGACAGAAAGTTTCATCGATAATGTAGCGGGTCATTAAGAATCCTTCCAGTGATAGATTCCCCCAAAACCATCTAGGTGATAGCTTCGAAGGCAGAAGGACCTTCCAAGACTCCTCTGATGCCGGCTTTTATAAATATGTGCAAACTGAGGTGCAGGAAGGATAGTTACAATGACATTTTGAAATAAATTTAAATTGTAATTACTGTCCGTAAAGATTGAGAAAACGTGGTGAATATCGTGTCCGTGAGAATATTGCGTTAGTCTTAATCTCTGAGCTAGGTAGTAGGTATTTAAGTCTTTTAACCAGTTATAATGACTCAAGGGAACTTGAGCGACAGATAGCCATGTCTCCCTACAGAGGGAGAGACTGACCTTCATAAAGGGTCTGGTAAGTTTATTTGAACTCAAGTAATAACATGATGGGATGATCTGGTGTGAGCAGGCTTTGGCGCCTGCCAGGATCTAGGTTGAGACAACACGTGTTATTCTGTTCAGGTGCAGAGCGCTCACTGCTCATCACTCCTGACTCCACCAACCCCAGCTCCAGCCTAGGACCTCAAGTGTAATGTCACCCAAGACGAGCCTTCCTTAAGTAGGGAAATCCTACAAGTTCTGCTATGATAGATAGATACCTGCATGGATACTAAATATGTGCTTTGTTAAATCTGACTCTTTGGGACATACCAGATTATTTCTCATCTTGATATTTCCTCTGTAAAATTCTCAAACCAAGGTGAAGACACAAACCTGCTTAACAGTGTCATTGTAATACGGCTCATGCTACCAGTCTATTTTTTCAGTGTTCTGGGAGACTTTGTGGAATTAACTGCAACATTTGTTCCAAATGCCCAGTATTATCCAAGCTTTGCCATATTTTCAATGTTATAAGAACCCTGTTTTTATGTTGCAAAACCATTAGTAAATTGCTGCATTGTATTGCTTAACCCCCAGCCATAACATCAAGGAGATTTGCAGGACTCCTCCGGGGAACATATTTGTCACATTTTGTCATTTGCTTAGAATGTCAGAGACCCCTTTTGGAATGTGTAGGGGAGGAATTCTAGTACCACCCAGAGAAACAGTTAGCTAGCTAGCTAGCTAGCTAGCTAGATATATAGACATAGATATTTCCCCATTTTATTTTATTTTTTGAATCTATACAGGCAACAGCCTCAGATTCCAATCACCACAGGAACAGGTGTTGTGTATCCTGGTGCTATTACTATGGCAACTACCACACCATCACCTCAGATGACATCTGACTGCTCTAGCACCTCCGCCAGCCCAGAGCCCAGCCTCCCGGTCATCCAGAGCACTTATGGTATGAAGACAGACGGTGGAAGCCTAGCTGGAAATGAAATGATTAATGGAGAGGATGAAATGGAAATGTATGACGACTATGAAGATGATCCCAAATCAGACTATAGCAGTGAAAATGAAGCCCCAGAAGCTGTCAGTGCCAACTGAGGAGTGTTTGTTTGCTGAATTAAAATACTCTGACATTTCACCGCCCCTCCCCCAACAAAAAGTTCTTAAAGAGCCCGCATGCATTTGTGGCTCCACAATTACTGCATCAGCAGAATGGTCTTAATTGTTTCGTAAAGTGTGAGACAGATTAAGTTTTCCCTGAATTTTCATGAACTTGAGTTTTTTGTCGTTATTGTTATTGTTGTTGTTGTTGTTTGTTTTTGTTTTTTTTTTCATTTAGGTGAAGACATATTAAATATGAGACACCAGGACTTGAAAACCTATCTCAACCCATAGCTGTCTTACAAGTCTTATATTTTTGTCTTACTTTTTTTTTTTTTTTTTTCTTTTGGATGTTGATAAAGGTTTAAGTTACTGTTTTAGATGGGGTTAAACATTCTCACTCAGGTATGCTGTGCCGGCCTACAGGTTGTGAATGTGTTTTTATTCTGAATTATTTTAGAAAGCAACTGAAGATTTCGTGTTGTGAAGCAGAACAAGTCCACGGCGTGTGCAGCTGCATGCAGAACAGACTCAAAAGGCCTCGGAATTCCATTGTTCCATGTGTAGAGTTAGACTTTGAATGTGCCAAACTTTCTCATCACTTTTGAATCTTAATATTTTGAAAGTCTTAAAGGAGACACTGCGAAGTCTTAGACAATCTTTGGCATCTTAACATAAAATAGCAAACCATACATTTTTTTTTTTTTTCCAGAAAATGGTAAAGTACTCAGGAATCTGGAGACAAGATATTGTAAGGAATGAACAAGGTTGCCACAGTGCATGTACCCAATCGTGTTTGCCTCTTGACGTGCCATCCGTGTGTGACGTGGTATGACGTGCACACACCAGAGCGACCACCACACCAGACACCGACATGGGGGTCTCCTCTGCCTGAGACCACCTCTCACTACACCCATTATCCCTTTGCCTTTAACCCTGACATTCAGTCTTAACACATTTTTCTCTTAAATAATTTATTCATTCCAGAATGTCAAGGGTCCACTTACTATTTATTTTTTAAAAAAATTATTGGTGGCATTAATTTAATAATTCTTTTTTTTTCACCATCCTTCCCCGAAGAACATTTAAGCCCTTTTCACCTCCTTCTCCTGCTAGATACAAAGAGATGTACATAGTGATGATATGTCCCCAGAGCATCTGGAAGCATTTCTGAAACAAGATACTATTAAATACCTATATTGTTGTTTTTAAACACACATGTGTATCTGGCTGCAAGGCTGTGTATTTGGAGGCAGGTGTAGAGTCTTACCCTTCAACAGCTATGCCCCTGAGGTTCGTCGTGACCTCAAATCTTTTGCCAGAATTTCCCCTTAAGTCAGCTCAGCAACAAGTGGTAGGATCTGCCGTAGTGGCATTTCCCCTGAATGCCATTCAGTAGCAAGGGTCAGCCGTGGTGACTGCCAGGCAGGAGAGCCCCGCAGCCCAACGTAAAGCCCGAGGCTGCGGGCTGTGTAGGAGGCTACAGTGATGCTGTCATGGGCTGGCACCTTTACACGGAGTCGCCTTGTCCCATCTGGCACATCTATGGGGTTCTTCGCACAATCCCTTGGATGCAGGGAGCCACATGACAGCCTCCAAGTGAAGCTAGAGGCAGATAGTCATACATCCATGAATGAAAGAAAACCATAGGGAAGGAGAAGGAGGGGAAATACATTCCCTATCTGGGACGTTCCTACTGTTCACTCTGGGAGCCGATCACCCCTGGGGCAGCAGACCAGGTCCTCCGGCCCCCCTCCCTCTGTTGTGGCCATATGGGGGGCAGGTCTACGTGTGAACAACGTTACCTGCACTTGTTGCACGAGGATTTTCTGGAGATATGCCGATGGGCTGGGAGGCAGTGAGGTTTCATGCCCCGTCTTTGGACTACAGGAACCTCGCTCATGCCATTTTGACCTTCCTGAAACCAGGACTGATTGCCTATGGGGGTGGGGCCTCCCCCCGAGGGATTCAGTGGCAAAGTGTCAGGGAAGGGGACAGCTCACCTCATAGGACAATCCAGGATGTGATCACCAGGACATAGGAACGACCCCATCAGATTTCTTGAGCCATTTTGTCACTTGGAAGAATATAGTGTACCTTCCTATTTATTTAAAGAGTGCTCAAGGCCGTGCCTAATAGCAATGAATAGGTCTAGACAGGAGATCACTGGCGATACCGTTAGCTGGAGTGCTCTCTATAAGCTGATCAAGGTACTCATAGGAATGTTTTGTTCTTAATATTGGTTGGGGATTGGAACTTTGTTTTTGTACATTTATTTCAAATGAGGAGGAGGTCATTTTTTTTCTCAGAAAAATGAGTATTTATTATTGTCTTACTGATTTCTTTTGAATATATACCTCTCCTCCTCAGTTCGGTCTCATGTTTTTTCTCATTCTCCTTGACTTCTGCTTTTGCCTTCTCCCACTCTTCTTTTTTTGTTGTTGTTGCATAGGTAGAGTGCTGTATGGCTAGCATTGTATTGTATGTAATTAATTTTGCACAAAGGCAAACATTTAGAATAGTAGGTTAATTTTGTTTGTTTTATGACCATGCCAAAATAATATTCTGGGCTGGTGGAGAACAAAGGACTGTTCTTTAGGACTGAAACTTGATTTTGCTTGTAGTAAAAAGAAACAAAACAAAAAAACAACAAAAAACACACACACTCACAGATGTTGTTTCGTAAGTGTTATAAGCACTGGATATAAATGGTATTTTTTATCACTTCTGACTAATGTGAAACTGTTGTACGAAAACTTCATGAACAAAAGTCATCTGTTTCGACTCGTGTGGGCTTGCCTCACAGTTGCCGGATTTGAGTCATTTTTATGTCTTGTTATTTCATTTATTTATGCAAAATACATGTGTGTATGAACACTTTGTTTTAGCTCCAGCTCTGCCTCAGTCCTGGGGTTCAGTTACTTCTAGCCACGTTCTTAAAAATGAAAGGCTATTCAGGAATGATCTGATTGTAAACGTTTCTTTCATTGGGTCAAACAGTGATGCTGTATTTGAATCTAAATTCTGCGCATAAGCAGTTTATTCTATTTATTAGCCAAGTTTGGCTCTAAATATCCTTGGAAATTAAGAATGACAATCATAGGGATCACTTCATTTTATTTTCAGTGGGGCTTAAACAAAGTTTTTATGACTTTACCATCTCATTTTAGATTTTTCTAATTGTGTAAATATAACATAGAAATAGAATTTATTTTTGGTTCATGAATACTTAGTGAGATATAAGTTATGTATTTCCTTTTTGTTCTCTATCCATATATGTTGGTCCAGACTAGAAGTTGACGAGTCACTGTACCTCATGGGGATAGTGAATTACCAGTCACGGTGAGAGAACAGTGTTCCACCTGCAGCTGGGGCAGTAAAACCCTTCACTCGGGTTCTCACGCAGCTCAGAACCCACTGTCCACAGACTCAGACTTTGGCTTTTTTTTTTCTTATAGAAAATTGATGAATTGAACGTACCAAATTTCAAGTATAGCTGGGAGAGAGTCAATTTACTTTGTGAATCCACATAAATTGTGTACGGTATTTCTGTGACCGTTTAATAGCAAGAAGCATGAATGCCATTATAAAGGTAAAAATCTGTCTCTGAGATTGGCCATCAATAAAAGTCCCACCATGCCAAGTAGATTAAAGAATATTAATCAACTTTTTTTTCAGTGCTTTTTATTTCAATATATCTTCAAATCGAAAATAAAAATTGCCTCCATTTTGTTAAAGAACTTGTAGGATTAGGATTTTTCCATGTCACTTAGAATAGGGACACTGGCAGACAATCCTATCCTAAAAAAAAGAGAAAAAACACCATGGGGAATAGGGAAGAAAGAGAAAAAGGCAGGGAAGAAAAGGAGAGAAAGAAAAGATCAATCTCTGTGGACAGGAGCAGCCAGGCAGGCAATTTCTCTATTTCACTGACAGACGTGATGCAGTATCTTTTCCAGGAAGGTACGAAAGCTTTGTCGTTTTCACATGTATCTAGCTCAGCCTTTTAGGAGCACATCAGTTTGCTTCATTTGGTTTTTGATACTCCCCAGCCTTGTCCTCAGGCCTGATTTGATTTGCCAGGGTCCTGACACCAACTCCTAGGCCAAGTTCTACATTCAGGTGTAGGCTCACAGTGCTATTGAGCTTGTCAAATTCTGCCCCCAAACATGAGCCCCACTGGAGCCTGGCTGTTTGAAAAGGGTGTGATCACTGTAGGGCTGAAACTAAAGGCTTCTTTCTGTTCCTTCTGAAGCCAGGCTGCTGCTTCAGGGCACACTCTCCCGAGCCAGCAGCACAGGCACTAGCTGAAAGCAGGGACTGTTTCGAGGAAGTCCCTCCACCCAGTAGGAAGTCAGCCTTGTCAGTCGGACACCACAGCCGAGGCTGCTTGTCTCCATTGACTCATTTTGCAAAGAGGTGACCTCTACCTACTCTTTAGGGAAAGGAAACAGCATCACTTAATCATTGTAAATTGTATGAGAAGTCCTGTACCAAGTGCCAACAACTGCAAAGAATGCAGCTAGAGGAATGTATTGAAATTATTACTGGGTCTGCCTTTTTAATGACAAAATGACAAAATGGTTGCTGTAGTCTTGCCTGATTTTGTACACATTTGTCTAAGGACTGAGTTGGCACTTAAGCTCACTTCTCAAAAGTATAATAATATTGTATGACCTCATTTGTCCTCTTACAAAAGCACTTGCATCATTTCCTTAAGTCATCTGCCCCCCGGACGTGTTTTCTTCCTTAATAAACAACTTCTACCTGTTATTCCTGCCGATTATGTTCTGTTTCTGATGCCCATACACCATGGAGTGTAACCCTCTGCTGATATCATTGAAAATACTGATGTGCAAACACATTTCCTTTACATCCCCATCCCCTCTTCTCCTTTGGGGACAGACTGCTTTCCAAAAACTCATGAATAAGTGTTCAAAATGCTGGTACCGTTGGGGGTAGAGCAACAGGTGGGGGAGGGGGCAGATAGGTGACAGTGCAGTTACTCTTCTAATTGGTGTCCGTGGCAATATGAAAGCTTGAATGCAACTCAGTGACATGCCTTGCTCAGTAGTTTCTTATTCCTGAAGAACCACAAGCATAAAGTGAGGCCTCAGTGCTGGTGCTCTTGGAGTATGGGGAATGTGCAAATATTTAACTGTTTGTATGCTGCACATTGCAGATCTGCTCATGTGCATTCTCCGTTCGTCTTCCTTTGTCATACGTGTTTTTGCTTTTTCGAAAGTGCAGTCTTTATTGTACCCTTCTCCAGCTTGTAGCAAATTAGAATGCTTAGCATTTATGTTCATTCATTATTGTATTTGCCATGTAAAATTTTTATTACCTTAGAATAGCTTATAAGCTGTTACTACATAACTTATCTTACTGTAACTCTTTTATTTCCCAACATTGTAATTTGTTTGTGATGTATATTGTGAGATTGTATTCTATGTTAATTTAATCAGCACAATTCACTGACATGCTGGACTGACATGCTGGCTGCTGTTTCAAAGTGTAAAGTTTGTGTAGGGCTGTTGGGACAACTGCAACTCTGTTGTCAAGGTACTGTGCTTTGGTTCCTCTAGCAACACTGCGGGTGTAGCCCTTGAGACACTAAGGGCATTTCATACACTCTCGAGCAAATTTTAACTGCATTTTCTTTGTAGAAATTCTATGTATAACGCAGGTACCTATTTGGCCCATGGCTGGTAACTATTTGGGCAATTAGAAAAAACAAAAACCATAAAAACTAGTGTCTATTGCTGCTTTGAATATGTTTGAAAGTCTGAAAATGTAAATAGTTTATCAAAAAAAAAAAAATCTTGTACAGTCCAGTGTAAAGTTTTTAAATGACCTTAAGGGTTGCCATCACATCTTTCTCACACTCTCCTCTTGATAATGGAAAAAAAAAAAGTTTGCTAAGGATTAAAGAGATGGGAAAAACAAAGAGTCTCTTCCAAGTGCAAGGAATGAATCATTGTTCTTAGCTTTGTTGCATACACAAACTTCTTGGATTCTGTTGTGCAGTATTGATGTGAGATAAAACTCAGCATTGAATAATCCTTCAGTGGTACTTTTCAAAGTCTTCCCCTCCTTTGCCTCATAATTAAGGGAAAAGACAAAATTGAAAGACACACTGTCTTTTTCTATCCTGGTGTATGTTGGCACCTTAGCTACTTTTTTTTTTCTCCTTTTTTGCACAAGGTGCTTTCCTGATATGTTAAACATGCCATCGTTGGGTGATAATGTATATGCCATGACGGGGCGTAGGCCCCTCAGGGGAGTGTCTATAAGAACTGCCTATTTATGCTCATTTACCTCAAGACTGTCCTCTCTACCCTTAATCTAGTCGTCATCACTCCATCTTTTGTACTGCTGTTGACACTTACAAATTAAAGATAAATTTTGTTTTATGACCTCTGTGTATGGCCTTGTCTGTGCCCCGCAGACTGCCCCTGCCCTGGAGCCTGTAGGCCTCGGGCTTGCCCCCGCTTGCTGCTCGAGCCAGCAGAGCTCTCCGCTTCTTGCCGTTGCCGCTGCCTAGCTGGGAGGTGGGCCTCGCTTGGGAAGCCTTCAAACCCCTTAGCCTGGAAAGACCTGCCTGCATTTTTCATTGTGGAGCATACACTGCTTAAGCAGGAAATGCTTGTGGATTTAGACTATAGGAACGGGAGCCAAGGTGGATTTTTGTCAAGGGAAGATGAGAAAGAATGTCACTTCCTATTTGCCTGACTTCTTCATGAGAGCGACACAGTTTATAAAAAAGCTCCCCGAGCATTCCGGGGTATGAATGAATCTCAAGGGCCAGCCTCTCCTCTGACACCAACTTCTACAAGCCTAGCAGCCAAGAGTGGAAAATGCCACGCTTCTGGAACCTTTGCCTTCAGTGTGGTTGGCTGACATCTCAGTGCCTTGTGCCTCAGGGAAGAAGCGCTCCCATCTCGTTGTCCAGCCATGAGTTGGACCAGGAGTGAAATGATACCAGCCTTTAAGTGTCTGAGGGATGGAGGTGGGGTAGTGGGCTGAAGGGAGCCCGCCCGTAAAGGAGACTTGCCAAGCCAGTGCTTTGGAATCCAGAGGTTAGTGAGCAACACCTGGAGAATGAAACAAAGAGTTCAAGAGAGAGGGGTGGGGGTGGGGGCCAGCAACATCGTTTTTGGTATTTCCTATCAAAAATGCCTCATTTTGGGAAAGCCAAGGATTTGTGCCACTTTATCACAGCCAAATTGTAAGTTTGATACAAGCTGTTATACGCCCTGAAAACCTAGTCTTCCATGACCCTTCCTGTACCCCATGGGTTTTGGAAAGCCCAGGTAAGTACAGGGCATTGCTTTGGAGTCACAGCAACCTGGCTCTGCCACTTGCCTGCTGTGTAACCTTACCCAGGTCACTCATCTGAGCTTTCTCCTCTATAAAATGGGGTCACGGTCCTACCTCAGGGTTCCTGGGTGAATTACGTGAAATGACGTGTACACACCCATCGGCAGGCCCGCACGCAGTGCACGAATGCAGCCTGCCTTCTCTGGTCAGAGAATGTCTGCACTAGTGGGGAGTGTGGTGTCACTGGCTGAGCAGAGTGAGGGACTTGCTTTAGTTCAGAACCTGGTCACATGTGTGATTCCCACAACCGTTCTCCGAGCTGCGCGCCAGGCCACAGGCGGTCTCATTTCCAGTCCATCCTCACCACTACCTTTTGTCTTCTTCCTAAAACACAGACCTGATCTGTCTTCCCTCTCTTATCCTCTCCTAAAATCTTCTGGCTTTCCAGAGCTGTCTAGATCTAATCTGAACTTGCCACTCTTGACATCAGCAGATGTCAGCCTTGTGTTCCTCTGGGCTCTGACATCCCCTCCACGACTCATTACTTCCCTCACACCCCTCGGCCTGTTCGCGACTCTGGGGCTCTTCTCCTTTTCCTGGAACCGAATCTGTCCCCCCCCCCCTCTGTTTGGGAAATTCCCACTCTTTCCAGTCCCACCCCCAACACCATCTCCTCAATAGCACGTTTGCCCCAGCTCCCCAGACAGTTCAGGCTCTCCCAGGGCACTTTGAAAGGACCCCTGTGATCATGTTTACTACATTGTAATCATTTGTTTCCGTGTCTGTCTTTCCTGCTAGATGACAAGCTACTGAAACCAAGGGCTGTGCCTTGGCTCTCCCAGCTCCCAGCACAGCGCTTGGCGTACAGTAAGTGTTCAGCACTTGTTTGTGGAATGGATGTGAGTGGTGGCAGCATGGCCTCCGTGTGGGGTGTGATGCCAGTGAGCATCAGGGTCTTAGAGGGGGATGAGGGAGCCCATCAGGGTACCTTGGTACTCGTTATTTCATTCAGAGAACATTATTTGTTACCGTGTTTCCCCGAAAATAAGACCATCAGCTCTAATGCATCTTTTGGAGCAAAAATTAATATAAGACCTGGCATATTATGTTATGTTATGTTATGTTATGTTATGTTATGTTATGTTATGTTATGTTATGTTATGTTATGTTTTATGTTATGTTATGTTTTATGTTATGTTATATTAATTATTAGACCTGGTCTTCTAGTAAAATAAGACCGGGTCTTACATTAATTTTTGCTCCAAAAGACACATTAGAGCTGATGGTCCGGCTAGGTCTTATTTTTGGGGAAACACGGTATAACAACTCTGTTCATTCCGGGAGAGCCATTTCAAGTCAGTGCAATGGCTTTTTCCGATCAGGCATCAGGGCTTTAAAAGTCCCCACGCTCTCGGGAGGACTCACGCTATTGAATGCCCCTGTTTCTGAGCTGACCTCCTAGGCATCTTGGCTGGAGTCGGAAAAGGACAGCCCAGAGATAGGAAGCCTTTATTGTTTGGCCTACTCTTCCCCCCACATCCCAGGGTCCAAGATTACCCTTCACTCTGCCCAGGGAGGAGGGGTAGTGGGAGGCTCAACCCCCAAGTATTCGTCATGAAAGGGGAGGGAAACTTAGCTGCTCTGCCTGCTGGGGAGAGGAAGGGCGCTGACCCCACAAGTGTTTGCCTAGTGCCCTCTCCTTTGACAAAAGAAACCCCTGGTCCGGGTAACAATGGTTCTTTCCCTTAGAGGCTCTGGAGCCTTACTCAGAATGTGCTCCACAGATCAGCCACATCGCATTGCCTGAGACATGTCAAAGCACAATGTGAGCCACACTGGGTCATAGACTCCGGTGTACAGGAGACTCCGAGAGCCACTATCTACCTCTTCTTAGGGAACAACAGGTCACGGGAGGGAGAGCTGAAGGATTGCTGTCCTCATTTAAATTGTGAAGGCCCACAGAGAGGAGATGACCTGCCCAAAGTCACACAGAGGTTAAACGGCAGCTCCCGAATGCACACTGCTGCTTTCTAATTCTAAGAAATTGTTGGCCACATTGCACATGGCCCCGCAGTAGTGTGGAGACTGTCCATCAGTGGTGCAGCCCTGGGTCTAGGCCCTGATTACTCCCAGGCCTCTGGGCCTGTGTCACTCAGGCATCTAGCTGGGGACAGCTCTGACACACATCCCCTGCCTCTGACTGAGGGCCCAAGAGACACCCACAGGCCAACAGGGTGACTCTCTTCAGAGCTTGTTCTACAGCCCTCTCTGTCAATTGGCTACCTAGCACGTGTGTTTGTGTGTGTGTGTTGGCACCAGCCTGAGTGGCCCTTGAGTAGATAGTGAGGACGTGTAGATTCTAGGGCCTCTCTGCTGGCTCTGGTAGTGAGAGACAGTGAGAGACGCCAAGGAAAGGAGTTCCTCAGGGAAGGCATGTGAGTTACATGTCTCCCAAATGGACTGTTGTTCATCCACCAGGCTTCATAAACAGCCCCTGGCAGGCAACCCTGATCCCACCTCACCTACCATTACTCACGAAGGGCTGTGAGCTCCATCACGGCCACCTGCTCTAATGGTTGATGCAGTATCTGCTCCCTCTTCCACGTTTACCCTACCCTCTCCTCGCTGCTTTCCAGGGGGATCTTTCTCTCACAGATTTAGCCACCGCCTAAAATACACAAGACAAAGCCTAAACTGTTTGCATTCCTGCCGGGTCCTTCCTGATGCACTTACAGCTGATCTACTTTTCCAGTCCACATCCATCACGCTCCTGACAGAGCACACTGCGTATCGGTACCTGTACATGCCACACGCTGAAATGTCTCCGTGTGTCTGAAAGGCCCTCTCTTCTCCTGCAGCCATTATCTTCCATACTTCAAAACCCAGTCTAAATGTCACCTCCTACGGGAAACCTTCCCTCAGTATCCCTCTGAGGTTTCTCATAGGAGGTGATATTTAGACTGGGAATTGCACTGAAAATGTGAATTGCACTGAAATGATCTGATTGCATCTGATCGATTCCTGTGTCACATTCCCTTTTTTTATCCAACAGTCCTGGCACATAGTAGCTGCTTAATAAATGTGAGTATTATTTAATAAAATGAGGCAGTGAACTCTTCTCTTTGAGTTCAAGTCTCCATACTCTTGTTACTGGCTATTTCTTTTCAGCCTCATCTCCTTACCCCATGGCATCCAGCTCTCTAGACCCATCAGACTATTAATTTGTAACATGTTCTCTCATCTCTGAGCTTTTGGTCAATTCATTCCCCGGTCGACACAGAGGAATGATTTTTCTCTGCTCCAGCGTTTGGGACCTCAGCTAGGAAACTTAAAGACTGCGGCTCATTTCCGGGTATGTTCGTTCGGCAGTTGACACCAATAGTTGGTTGGAGCTGTTCGCCAGAACACCTCATGTAGCCTCTTGCTGTGGCCTGGGCTGCCTCACACTATGGGGACCGAGTGTCAGGGTGAGCCGCCCGGGAGAGAAGTGTGAGGGCCACGTGGCACACTCTCTTGCGGCACAGCCCAGAAGTCATCGGCATCACGTCCACTGCATGCTGGTTTTCGGTACAGTCACAGAGTCATGTCAGTTCAAAGGGAAAGGAGGTGCCACCTCTCTGTGGCAGAATGATGACATTATGAATAGCATATGGGAATGGACATGTTGCTGTAGCTGTTTTTGGAAACTACAATCTGCTGCACTCTGATCTCTACGTATCAGTGACCCGTGTGCCCCATCTCCAACTACCAGGCCCCCTTCACAGGACCGTGCGTGTGGTGCAAGGTGCGTATATGGATGACTTTGATTCGGATGCTCTAAGGTGAGAGGATGAACCCCCAGGTCTGAGTCCATTCCTGCCATTACCAGCGTGTGGTGACCATGGTCCAGAGATCCCTAGAGAGGCCAACTGTGGGCCGGAAGCTCACCTGATGCACCAGGGTACAATAGATGTACGTGCAACGGTACCTGGAACAAATGCTAAGTGAGTAGCAAGCATTACAAGCAAGATCCTGGTGAAAAGATTTTGTGTTTTAATTTTTTTCTCCCAGAAGCAGTCCAGTTCTTCCTGGAAAAGTCAAACCAGTCAAATTCCAGTATATACAGACAGAGATAGAGAGAGAGATAGATAGATAGAGCAATTGAGTGAGTGGGTCACCCACAGTATTTGCAGCAGAATTTGACTTATATTCGTGTCTATAGGAAGCTGTCAAAAAAGCTAATGTTGTCACTAACCAGCGAAATACCAATCTATCCCCCTTTGGGAATAGTCCACATGTATTGATATTTCTGTCAACACTACTAGCATAATACAACTAAGAATGTTTTTAAATGGTAATAATCAGTACTGGGAACCATGGCGTATACACAAAAATAACTGAGCATTTTTCAACCTCAAGAAACAAGCTATGTTTGATGTTCTAAGAGTCCCTAATATGACCTATGTCATTAATTAAACCCAGAAAGTTAGACTGAGAAAAACAATGTCAACCTTAAAATAATCGATTAAGTTTCTGACTTTGGATTAACGTTAATCAGCTCCTGGATATTATCACATATACCGAAAACAGGTCTAAAGAAGCAAGGATATTTCTCATATTCTTTTATTTGAATCTTACTTATAATTCTATTCTAAAATATTATTACATGTTACTTTTAAGAAATACTCAGTATTTCCATTATAAATGTTATTAAAAATGAATAAATGAGGTAGGAGTCTTACCATGAAAAGTGAAGTGTAGAATTTAAATGTATTTTTGGAATTGAAAGAAGCCTGGTGATTTTAAAGAATAACACAGGCAGGGAGGAAAGTTAGGAGAAAGCAAACAAATAATTATTATATGAACGAGAAGAAGAATCAGGATCCTTCTCCACAGACAAGTCAGTTGTTTTCCCATGCTATATATACTGCCCTCACTAACCTTTGATTTAGAATAGATTTAATTGCAAAAAAAAAGTACCCTTATGTTCTATACTTGGATAAAAACATTTATGGAATAATTGAAATGCATGTACGAGTCTTGCACATTAAAAATGAATTCACTTAGAAAAGGCACTTGTTTATTAAAGCTGAAAAAAACAACACCTCCTAAATATATGGGTGTGAGCCACTGGAAAAATAAGCAAGTTTTCAAGCAGCCACCTCTCTTTAAGTCTGAGTCTGGGGGCACCTTTGGGTCTCTACCTGCAGAGGTAACCCAGACCCTTCGTGAATGCCAGGAAGGCAGGTGGTGGCTGTCACACCTGCCTGGGACAGAGCCACAGAAAAGACAAGTAGTCTGGACCTTAAACTGTGTCAGATAAGACATACAAAGGGATAAATGCTGCAGCTATAAATACAGCTCACGAAACTGGATCATTTTTCAGACTGTTGAATTTCAAATGCTTGCCAAACAGAGTGTCATATCTGGGAGCCTCTGTTTCTGCAACTCTAGTGCAAGGAATGGCTAAAGTCCAATTAATTTAACCAA
This sequence comes from Rhinolophus sinicus, assembly GCF_057876585.1. Classification (NCBI taxonomy): domain Eukaryota; kingdom Metazoa; phylum Chordata; class Mammalia; order Chiroptera; family Rhinolophidae; genus Rhinolophus; species Rhinolophus sinicus. The sequence goes on along the minus strand of NC_142514.1, from coordinate 151,757,776 downwards.
ACAGGATCTGGAAAGTAAGGACCAGCAGAGTTAAATTGTCTAATCAAAGCTTGGAATTGAAATTAATTTCACAAATTTTAATATAATAGTTGGAGGAAATTCAATTTCACTCTAAATTTCCGTCAACTCCACGATGAAACACTAAAGAAATACAGGATATACTAAAGAAGGCTGAATATTGATTAATCTTTCTATTGAAATCCTGGGGGTCAGACCACTCAGATATATGAGCTGTATCAAGATTTCTGGTTGGCCTCCTGCGGGGATGATTCAGAAAGTCAAGAACACCTGGGAAATCCCCTCTTCCAAACAAAAGAAAAACGCACAAAGCTTTGGAGAGATCAAATACAACATCATTTAGATTTTGTTGATTATAAATGACAGAAACCCAATTTCAATGGTTCCTGTAGCCAAAAGGGATTTAGTGGCTTACATAACTGGAAATGTGCAAGGATGGCAAGGCCTCAGGCATGGCTGTATCCAGGTGCTCAAACAGGGCATCAAGATTTGATGTCTTTATCTCCCCACTGCTCTGGTTGGCCCTACTCTGACGTAGTCCCTCTCCATGCGATATTCCTCTGCTGCTCCAGGCTTATGTTCTTTCAGTTTTAAGTTCAACATAAACCTGCTTCCTGGTTTTTCAGTTTTTCAGAACGAACGTCAGATTTTTTACTTGAGGTTCTTACTTTGTACACCTACTTTGCAGTCAGGGTTCACAGATGAGATGTGTAGAAGATTCTGGGGTCATCCTCTCTGTCCTGCATGAGTTATTTTCCCTGTAGTGCAGAATTTTATCTAGTTTCTTTCATTTATCAAGTTGCCTATGAACTAATCACTAAAATAGCTCTTCCATTTGTGTAAATATCCTCTTAACATGTTCAAACCCCTTAGTCCTTCATCAATTGTATCTTCTTGAAGAGCGATTTTCTGTTTCAACAGAGCTCAGTTGTTTGATAAGCTTATTGTCCAACTTTGGTCTCGGGTTCTTCCTTCTCCATCACACTGCATGTTTCTCCTGTGTTAGGTACTCTGTTTCCTAGGTTCCATGTCTTTCTTTGTCTTTGTTTACTCTCTTATTTTGGTGGTATAAACAATCCTCCCAGACGCTTCTTAAGAAAGTGTATCTGAGAAGTACATTTTTTTGAGACTTTGTCTAAAATGTCTTTATTCTACCCTCACACTTTGTTAATAATTTGGATAGAATTCTAGGTTGGAAATTATTTCTCATTAAACTTTTGAAGGTATTGCTTCATTGTCTTTTAGTTTCCAGCATAGCTATTGCAAAGTCGGTGCCATTCTGATTCTTTCTCTCTCTCTCTCTCTCTCTCTCTCTCTCTCTCTCTCTCTCTCTCTCTCTCTCTCTCTCTCTCTCTCTCTCACACACACACACACACACATAACTTGGGGGATCTTGTTATCCTCACTGTTTTGAAATTTTATGATGATGTGCCTTGGTTTGGGTGTATATTTATTGTACTGGATTAGGTACTCAGTGGGCCCTTTCAAACTGGAAATTCATACCCTTCAGTTCTGGAAAGTTATGTTGAATTATTTCTTTGATGATTTTCTCCTCACAGTTTTCTCTATGTCTTTCTCAGAAACTCGTAGATTCAGATATTGAATCTCCTGCTCTGGTATCTTAATTTTTCTTTTCCATTTTTTATTTCTTTGTATATTTGCTCTATGTTTTGGAGAAATCTTCTCAAGATATTATCTTCCACATGTCAACTGAGTTTTTCATTTCTGTGTCATATGTTTGATTTCTAAGTGTTCTTTGTTCTCTGGAAGTTTTCTTTTTTGGAGTACCCTGGTTTGGTTTTATGGAGGCTATAGCTTCTCTTATCCCTCTAAAAACATTAGTAATAGTTAAACATTTTTCTTCTCCTCACAGGATCACTATTTCCTCCTAATTGCTTCATTCATTCATTCAACTGATACTCACTGAACACTTCCTATAGGCCAGGCAGCTGGGAACTTGGGATAATTCAGGAAACAGGACAAAGATCCCTGTCCTGTACAGCTTATGTTTCAGTTGCTTATTTTGTTGTCTTTCTTTAATATTAGAGACTTTGCTAATGTGTTTGGTGAACCTCAGCTCTCTGTTCATGTTTAAGAGGAGGTACAAAAACCCCAATGGGAAGTTCTATGTCTGAGGGAGGGCTTGTCATTTCTTATCTTTACTGTAAGTGGCATGGCTGGGCTGTTTCCTTGGAGAACTCTGATGTCAGCATCTTTGTTGACATCTGTCTACTGCCTGGCAGGTCTAAGCCTACAGCATCCCTCTGGGGAGAGAGCTGGAAATATTCAGTATGTTCGCTTCCTTTCAGTGCCTCGTCTTCAGTGGCTGGGCTCTAGAGGGTCACTGCTTCTCCCTTGTAGAGACGGTCTCCAGTCATCTGCTAGAAGAGAAAGGGCAGTCATGGTATCTGCAGAGTTGGGGAGAGGATCCATCCACATCTTAAACCGAGACTTTCAACCAGTCCTTCTATTTCAGCCTCACCTTTCCTTTTACTTCCAGGGACATCAGTGGCAATTCCCAAGACTCGAGACGCTCAAGTTTAGAGGGCTCTGCAATGTTAAGTCATTTTGCTTCTGCGGTTTCCGACCGCTGGCTCAGGCTTCAGGCTTTCCTGGGCCTGCTAAATCAGTTACATTTCAGCCTGCTTTCCACCATCTAAAATGTTAGTGCTAAGGTCTTCCCTACTGTTTTCTTTGTCCTCTGGGTTTGTGCCTTTAAAAACATCCCTCTACAAATATGTTAGTGATGTTTCGGGGGGAAGCAGAGCTAAAATGTATGCGTTCAATCTGACATTTTTAGCTATCGTCTGACTCCTTCGTTGATTTTTAGAGGGTGAAGGACTTAACGCTCTTTCGTACCTCCCGCGGGGCTGGGCGATTTGACCTGCACTATTGAACTTGCTCCTCACAACAATGAATTTCTTGGAAATGGACAGAAAGACTCAGAGCTATGAATAATTTGATGACGATCAAGTTAATTCAATGTAGAAAAAAATTGGTTAAATAATGACTACATGCCTCAAACTGTGCTAGATGCAGAGGAGGAATGAGTGAATGTTGACATCACCTGAACCTGAAACCTGGAGCGTTCTGGATGCTTCCATTATCCTTCCCATGTCCTACTGCTTGTATGACCTCAACATTCCTCAGACATGCTCTCCTCTGCTGCCCAGTTGGCCCTGCCTTGGGTCAGGGCTCTGTGATCTCTTTTCTGGACAATGCAGTAATGTACTTTCCAGACTTCATCTTTCTAAGCCCACCACCCCATCTGGAGCTGAGGTGGTCTTTCTAAACCGCAAATCTGATCACATTTGGTTTAAAACCTAAACATGGAGGGCATTGCTACTGCATGCCACTGTCTGGTACAGCTGCCTGCCCATCATTTGCACCCAGGTAAGTGCCTAATTTGTCTCCCAAGCCTCGGCACTTAGCACAGGGCCTACAATCCTACTTAGCATCTGTAAGTGTTTTTTGAACTGAACTGACCATAAAAGTTCAAGCCATTATGGGCTTACATTCCACCTCTTAAGTGGATTGGAATCCACCAGGATTTCCACCCAGTTCTGGTGATTCCAGGCCTCCAGATGGCTTCCCTCTTGAGCCCAGTGGTGGCAACCCTGATGTGCTTACATCGGTGGTCTCCTACTCCGTCCCTACAAAAAAATAAAGCACATCGCCCAATATTGGGGATGAGAAGGAGCCACAGCCCCTTCCTTGGCCAAAGCAGGAAATCCCCTTCCCCCCACCATCTTGGGCTAGCCTTGGAGGCTCAGCTCAATTTTATGCTCCAAATCTTCCAGAGTTGTGCAGGCATTTAACCTTCACCATAGAAACAGTTGATTAGATTGTTGGGGGAGGGGGTGGGAAAGGGAAGGGTAGAAAAAGTTTATTTGGTTTTACCCATATAATATTAGGTGGGAATTTCCAAGAAATTATGTGGCAATGACGTTATAACTTTCACACGATGGCTGGAAGCAACATTATAAAAATATTACCTAACACGACTCCATATGGACATATGAAATTTCATTCCATTTTACACATGTAATTAAGTGGCCCACATAATGAAGTACTGTGTGTGCAAAGAGGGAGATGCCTTTTGTAGGTGAAAGATAGTTGGGGCAGCAACAAGACTGGCATTTTAAAGGGAGAATAATCAAGCAAGGGTGGCTGAAAATTATTGCACTTCATTCTATAAACAACTTAAACTTGATGGATTTTTTTCCCCCCTTAAAGCTAGTCTTCTGGTTGTGAGCAAGACAAATACATTCAATATCCTGCTGCTAAAATACTCTCACATCCTGTTTACTAAAGGTGGTGAGTTGAAAAAGTCGTGAGCTTGGAATCAGACAGAGCTAGGTTCAAATCCCAGAATGACACTTACTAGCAGTGTGACCTTGGGTAAGTGGCTAAAGCCAGAGCTACTCAGACGACAATCTCTGAACCCACATCATCATCTGGGGGCTTGTTAGAAATTCAGATTCAGAGGCACCACCTCAGACTTATCGAATCTGAGTCTCTGAGGGTGGGGCCCAGGAAACTATGTTTTAACAGGCCCTCCAAGTACGTAGTTCCAATGCACCTAAGAATGAGAGCCACTCACTTGAATTATCAAAGTCCAATTTCCTTTCCTGTGAATGGATCCTTTATGGCAGAAAACCCAAGTACAAGTAGCTTAAAAAGAACAAGAATTTAATGATTCACATAATCAAAATCCAGAGGTAGCACCACCTTCGGGCAAGGTTTGATCCAGCACCTCAGACCATGTCACCCAGGATTCCTTTACTTGGAGTTCCTGACACCCTGGCATCAGGAGGGCTCAAAAGTGAAATTCAACTGACTCTCAAGTTACATTCATATTATTTCCATGTTTATTGAGCAGCTAACCCATGCCAAGCTTTGTGAGGGTGTCGAGACAGAATGTTAGGCCACTCTGTACTCCACCAATACCAACTGGCTTGTAGTTCCCCAACAGTGTGCTATGTCTTGCCTCTTTGCTTTTGAATGTGTTGTTTAACTGTTTGGAATTGCTCTTCTTTGCCAGGACCATCGGGAACTTCCGTTTATAATTCAGAAACTACTTGGACGTGGACTATTTTCTAAAGCTTCCCCCAGCTCCCTTGCCAGCCAGTAGTCTCTGCTCATTCATGCCCCCAAAGCCCCTGCTGGGTGCTCCTTCCTCTGTCTTTTGTCCATGAGGTCCTTAGGTGTTTATATGATCAGCCTTCCAACCTAGACAGTGAGCTCCTTGAGGGCACAGCCCTTGTCCCATCATTTAAAAACCCCGAGCACCTGGCATAGGGCCCAGTACAATGCAGATGCTCACCAAATCTTATTGAACTGAACTGACCCTTCTGAGAATTCTATCAGAGAAGGCCCAGTCCAGGCTCAACACTGTACAGGACACACTGGAAGATATAGGCTGTAAGCTCCTATGTTGCCCCAGAGCATCCATGGAACTCACAAAAGATCAGTTTGAAGAGGCTCAGTGATGATCTAGACTAGAGCAATGCTGTCCAACAGAACTTTCTATAATGAAGGAAGCATTGTATATCAGTGCTGACTCATACAATAGCCACGAGCCACACATGACTATCGGACACTTGAAATGTGTGATCACTGAGACGGAGGAGCTGAACTTCTAGTTTTTAGAAAAACTTTACTTAATTTAAAATTAAATAGCCACACGAGGCTAAGAGCGGCCACATTGGAGATTGCAGATCTCGAGGATGACTTACAGTAACCTGGTGAAAAGAGGGGTGGAGGGGTTAGTCTAGAAGAGGTAGCATATACTGAGGCATGTTTGGGAAACTTCAAACAATTGTTGTCCTCTTTATGTACGTTTTCAAATTTATGTCATTGATCAAAAGTCAAAAAGACTTTGCATACTCTTGCCTTATTATCCTTCTGTTTCATTCTTGATATTTGTAGCTTTTGTTTTCTTTTTTCTTGTTCAGTCTTGCTTGAAGTTTATCAATTTTATTGATGTTTTCAAGGGACCGGCTTTTGGTTTTATCGATTTTTCTCAATTGTTTGTCGGTTTTCTATTTCATTGATTTATACTCTAATCTTTATTATCTCCTTCCTTCTACTTATTTTGGACTAAAAGGGCTCTCCAAGTTTTATATACTCTGTTCCCTCTTCTTGGAACCACTCCCCAAATCTCTAGTTCATTCTCCAGATAGACTTACTCGTCACTTTCTAATAGAAGCCTTTGCTGCCCTTTTCATCACCTATTCTATTCTCTCATAGCATCATGAATCGCTCCCTCATTGCACCTATCACTGCTGTAATTTGACATTTCTTTTTGTGACTCTTTGATTAATATCCATCTCCTCCTGTACTCACTGGAAACTCTCTGGAGCCAGAGATCTTGTCTTTCCTTTCTTCTTTTTGCATACCATGATCTTCTCACACTTGGCTCAGGGAAAGACAAATGGACAACTCCGTAGTCCCCAGTGTTGGGAACTTCATCTGGGTTGGGTCAGATGTATTATTTCTGCAGAACTGAATGGGTCTGACCACTCACACAATGGTCAACCCAAGCATTTCGATGGAGTTACTCGCAGACAAAGGAGACAGGCTACAGGTATCCACTGGCTGGACTTCAGCAGAAGAGAAAGGCTGGGATCAACTGAATCTATGGCAACTCTGGCTGTCATTTTGCTAGCAGGGGAATAATAAGTTCTATAGGAGCTCAAGGAGCAAAATGTTTTAGGGCAGTGGTCAGTCAATACCAGCATTCCCGGGAATCACCTGAGGAACAGTGTGAAAGACATTCCTCTCTCTCTCTCTCTCTCTCTCTCTCTCTCTCTCTCTCTCTCTCTCTCTCCTCCTTCCCAATATCTCTTTGGACTGAGAACCATTTCCCAGGTCACAAAGCACCCTTATTAGGGAAAAAGCCAGGTGGAAATGCCAACCCATGTGTGCACATGTGTGTGAACTGCATGTTTCAAATAGGTGCTGTTTTTTGGCTTTTAAACATTATTTATCTTGATTACTGAGTTTCTTGGGTACCCCTTAACTTTTGCACCTGAAGTGAGTACTTCATCTGCCTCAATCTAGTCCTGGCCTTTAGGGAATGCACAGATAAAGTATGTATCAAGTATACACCACAGCATGGGACTCGAGCAGTCCTCAGTGAAAAGCAGCTTATAAGGTCATTGTCATAATTTCAGTAGGGCTAAGTGAACGGTGCCATGGAAGCTCCCAGACAGGACTGCCAACTCTGCCTTGATGGGCAAGAGGGGCTGATATCTGAGTGGGTTTTGAAAAAGAGTAGTAGTTTTTCAGGCAGAGAAGGGGGAAGGGTCTTCCAGAAGAATTTTTTGGAGAATAGCAAGATATTCTGCATGGCTGGCACCAAGATGAGAGGTGGAGCCTGGTGACAGATGAGATGGCTTAGTGGGTGAGTCTGATCCAGGTGAGCCCGGAAAGCACAGTTAAGAGGCTGGAGCTTTGGCCAGTAGATGAGGACCCCGCCAAAGGCATTAGAGCAAATCTCCGATGACTTCTGCAGAGCACACCGCCTTAGCCTCAGTTCCCAAGACTGTACGATGGAAATCATAACCTCCTCTGGGAAAATTAAGTGAGATGGTGAATGTGAAATATGGAATCTGTAAGGGCCATGCCAGTACACAATTGTAGCATAAGATTCACTTATACTCTGTGACTATTCAGTCCTCTTGCTTGATGCTGAGATGACCTCTGTATACAAGTTCAGATCAGATGGGGGAGCCATTATAATGATCCTGAAAAAGCAACTTCACCCAACTGGGAGTGGGAGGAGAGTACAGGCTGCCTCCAAGCATCCTCCCCAGCCCTCTGCCTGTGTTGTGACTGTCCCTAGCATCTACACCCGGCACCCCCCTACCATGGGCTCCATCACCAAGATCCTATTCTTGCTGCTCACACCTACAGAAACAGGCAGACAGTGCAGTGGGGGGGAGAGTGTGGAGGGCCACGTCCTCTTTGTTTCTCAGAAGGGAGACATCACGAGATGTATCAGTGAGAGATGAAGCAAATCATCACAGGCATAGTGAGCGATTAGAGCAAATGCGTTGACCTCCACCAGCTGTGCGCTGCCATTAGCGTTATTGGTACTTGCTCTCAGGTGTTACTCCTGTTCATCCAGTCGTTTCACACATCCAGGTGGTGCACACTCAAGTGTTAGATTGCTCATACATGTGGGCACCCAATGAGACGTTCCACACGTGCTCAGTGCCACCTATACTCATGGCCACCCACATTCAGGGGTGGCTGAATTCCACGACTGGTGGTGGGGGGAGTAGGTAAGGAGCGGACCATCATTTTCTCATGGAGTCGTTTTCCTGTCTCAGGGAAGTTCTGTCAATTTTGGGGCTGGAGGCCACCATTTTGTTTTTCCTTCTTCCTTTTGCTTCTTCCTGTTTAGTCATGGAATGACTAGCTCCCTGGGTATCAGTTTTCTCATCTGTAAAATGGGAGTGATTTTAAGTGTCCAGAGCCAGACGATAGGGAACCCAGAAAGGGTGATAATTCTATGTTCCAAGGTGTGTGCTTTAAATATCTGTTCTATGTTCATTTTGTGGGGGGTGCTTTAGGCGATTGAGGTAGTTTAACAGATGGTGCTGAGGTTTCCATTAGGCATGGAGACTCGGGACACTGGCTGGTTCTCTGATGGGCTCTGCCTCTAGGCCCCTCTGGTATTACTCAAGGTAGTATGGGTGCTTGTGTAGCAGAAGAATCAGCTTGCACTCCTTTCTTTGAGCGGGGACCTGAATTAGCTTTGCATATCTGTTTTGTTCTAATGATGTTTCAGTGCCCCTTGAAGACTGGAGCCCTGGGCAGTGGCTTGGCTGACCCTCCCTGAGACTTGCTTGTGACAATTAGATAAGAAAATGCATGGGAAATGCAGGGTGATGCTGGGCACATAGTAGATGCTTCATAAAAAACAAAACTGGTCGTTAAACCCTGACTGTAAGTCTCCAGCCCAGCGCAGAAGGGTTCAGTGCTTGCCCAAGGCTCTGTATTCTCGGGTCCCGCACAGCCAGGCTGGCCCTGCCTCCCACCACGAGGAGACCACTCTCATTTTCCATATGAGAGAGACACTGAGCCCCCAAGGCTGACAGCAATCCTGTTTCCCGCCCAAAGGTGGATGGTTTGGCTGCCGAGTTCCCCGAAAATTGGTTCCGCATGTTGCCGACATCAGGCCTGAACGTTTGCTCAGCACACAGCCGTGAGGGCCCTCCGGGGAGGCTGAAACCCCACACCAGCCCCGCCATCCGCCCCCAGCCACAGGCTGCCAAGCCACTGCCCACAGCCAACTCCCAGGGCCAAGTGGTGGGAGAGCAGGGCACTGCCACTGGCAGAGGCGACCCGGAGCCCCTCCCGCCCCCCCCACCCCGAGGCGGTGGCCTCGACGCCACCTGGTGGCTGAGTAAGGAACTGCACCAGCATGGCAGCCGCTTTCTTGCCCTGAACCTGGGACTAAGTAGTGTGTTGCCAGAGGGCTAAATCCGCAAAAGATAGCCCTTCTCCCATTCCAGGAACTCCCCAGGGCTGGGAAATGCGGTTCCCAAGGCTGGGCTATTTTTAAACGTCAGTATCCGCCATGCAGATGCTCTGTTTATGGTTGATGTTCCAAGCCTGTGAGAGGAGCTGTGCATTTAACCAAAGGCAGATGCAGGATGGGAGTAATTAGGGTGGGCTGGGCCTGTCTATTCCCAGGCCTGGGCAGCTGGGCAGGGAGAGGGCCGGCGGGCCACCCTGAGGCTGAGGTTTCTACTCGGCAAGGAGACTCTGGGCCCTGGCTGGTCCCCAAGGGGCTCTTCTAGATGACCTGGGGAGGCTGACGGGGGAGAGGGGCGGCCCCTTACCATCTCCTTTATTATCGTTATTGTCAACAACCTTTGCCCAGCGATAGAACTTTATAAAGGGTAGGTATGGTGTTTCCCATTTTGTTACTCAGGAAGCTGAAACTCAGAGACATTAAGATACTCATCCAAGGTCATCTAGACGACGCAGGCTTCAAAGTTTTTTGAGATTTTTCCAACAGGGGAATCTGACCAGATATCCCACCTTTCATGGCTCTTGGTCATTTTCAGGACCAAAGCCCTTCAAAGGCTGTTCAGTTCGTGCCTCGGCCTGCCTTTGCAGCCTGACCTTCCTCTGTCCGTCCCTCTCCCCTTGCTCTTTAGACATCCCAGAGTTGTGTCAGCCCCATGTCACCATCTTTAGGAATTTTTCCACGAGTTCTTTCTCTTTCTTGCTATCACCTCAGTGGGCCCTGATCTCAAAAAAACCTGTAATCTGATTCCAGGTCTATGTTGAACCCTTGATTCAGGTCATCCTTGTCCCTCTATCTCGGCTACTTAGCACATAGCCTGGCTCAGAAAATCTTTGCTGTTGTTGAATGAGTGCGTGAGTAAATATGTGAAACCTCCCAGCTGCTCAGCCCTGTGCTGAATGGAGCAGATTCAAGAGAAGGAGAAGGCACCGTATAAATTGTCAAGGGCCCTAAGGTCTCCTTTGAGAAAAAACTCTAAAATAAGGCATGGCAGTGTGAGTAACCTTCCAACCAGGCCTGAGGGATTAGGACAGGCTTGATGGGGGGCTTCCCGGAGGAGGAGAAACAATAGGGTGGTAATAAGGGAGATCAGAGTGAGTCTGGAGGAAGGAGTACCATGGGTAGGCGGGTCAAGAGGAGATACTGCAGCTGAGGGCAGGGAACACAGCAGGAATCTCCAGTATGAAGGGCCATCACCCCAATATGTGTTCCCAGGGGCTCCTAAGTCAGTCCTGGTCAGGCAGGCTGCAAATCAAAGGCCTCAGCCCCCAGTCCATCCTGGGATGCAGGAGTTAAAATGGGCAGGAAACCACACCTGGATGAAGACTAATGGGAGGCTTCCTACCCCACTCTGTTTTGACAACTGACAGCTGCCTTGGTTTCCCTGATTAGCCCCTTGGTTCTCTCAGGAGCCAGGTCGTGGTCTGAGCCCCAGCCGCTGGCTTAGTCCCAGGATTGAGCCAAGCTCCCATTCACCTCCGCTGTCTCTCCAATTGTGCCTGAGTCCAGCCTGAGTGCCCGACACACTGCCCATCACTCGGGCGCAGAGATCTCGGTGCCTGAATCCTCAACCAAGCTCTGGCACAGGTGAGCCTCCGTCTTCTTGCCTGTCCTGGATCCAGCTTCTTTCCTCTTCCTCTAGTCCTCTGGGTCTGGTGTTGCAGCATGTTTTGTGCCTGAGAATGGGGGCCAGACTTTGAGAGGCCTTGAACACCAAGCCAAAGGGTGTGGACATTGTGCACTAGCCAGTTGCATAGCCCTTGTAGGCTCCTGTGGGTGTGCCCATTGCAGACAAGAAGGTAGCTGGAGGCCAATGCAGCAACCTTGGAGTGGTTGAGGAGGTCTGAGTGAAGGGTAGTGTCTTCTGAATGGCAGAGCTCACCCTGATCAAGTATAAGAGACAGGGAAAACCTAAGAGACGATCAGACCCGTACACTTCACTGAACAGACGATAACAGTCTAGACCAGTGAGGATAGGAAACGTGTCCAGTATTACACAGCACATCCACAGTGCCTTCTGCAAGTCAGCAAGAGTGTTTGGGCTTCTCCAGAAGCTCTCTTGAGCTCCTTCATCTCTCCCCAGGAGGCAAAAGCATGAGCTTTGGATTGAGACAGTTCTGGGTTTCTGTCCCAGCATCTACATTCACTAGCTGTGTGATCCTAGACAGGTCACTTAACCTCTCTGAGCACACACATTTTTACCTTTCAGAGCGAGACAATGCCACCTTTTCATAGGACTATTAGGAGGCTTTAATGAAGTAATACCATAAAAGTGCTCAGTACAGCACCTGGCACCTGGTAGGGCCTTCCCAACACCTCTGAAACATTTTTAGCTACTGGAGGATCCAGGGATCATTAGAAAGAAGCAGTAGCTAGTTAGATGGGCCAGAGGGAAGGGGCCCAGAAAAGGGGACAGGAGGCAACCGATTGGATGGGCCAGAGGGAAGGGGCCCAGAGATGGGGACAAGAGGATACCAGACTGTCCAACCTGCCCTGGAGTCATCTCTCTAGTCCAGAGGCTGGAAGAAGCCATGCAGTGGGCAGTGGACCAGGCTCCAGGCCCAAGAAGTCGCTCCGCACCATCTCCTGTGGCCTCCAGAATCCCCCCAGCTCTGCCAGGAAAAGTTATAAGGCCTTTGAACTGCTCAGACCCTGGGCTTCTTGCTGGACTAGGGCAGGGGAGGCAAATATTTGGGTAGTCAGCAGCCGTGTTTGGGGCTTTCTCTCCTCCCTGCTGGATCGGCATGTGCCAGCGGTGCCCAGCTGCGAGGGTAGCGCCCAAAACCATGCGTAGGCGGTAGGCGGACACGAAGGCCGCAGATCCCAGGCGCCTCCAGCGGAAGCCCCTGGCTGAGGACGGAAAATGCCATTGGGGCCCGCACAATCCGTCCTGTTGTAATCCCCAGAGCTGGCGTCACCAGGGCCTGTCCGAAAAATGTGTCGTGCAGGGTCTGAACTCATACTTGTGTGTCTGCCACGGGAGCAGGGCGGGGGAGTGGCTGGGGCTGCAGAGGCCCATAAAAACAACCCAAAACGTTTCATTTGCTTTTTTACTTTTTTGTTACAGACCACTTGGCTGCCGGTGCCAGCTGGGAGCCGGGGCCCAGCAAGAGCGCAGAGTTATGGGGCAGCGCTAAGTGCTCTGTTTGTATGAAACTGCCAAAATGTTAGTACAAAGTGGTAGGTGTTTGTGCTGCAGATAATAACTGATGGGCTCCCCGGGCGGGGAGGCGGACGCCTTGTGATTATGGCCGCGGCTCTTCTGAGAAAAGCTGCAGCCTCCTCGAGAGAGCAGCAATATTTTTCTGAGCACACAGAGCCGGCCTGGCAGTTCACGGGCACGCCTGGGCTTCATGAATCCGTCCCGAGAGAGGTGGAGGCCGGCCGCTGGTGTTTATCTGATTCTTGGGGTTTGCCCTCATTGGCCAAAAAAGCCCATTCCTCAGAATGTTCCAGAACCCACTGTGCTGTGGAAGGAACAGAGGCCTGCTCGGAATGCCAACTGCCTGGGTGTCCTGCTTTGGGGAACCTGAGGAAGCTGTCATCCGGAGGCTCTCAGTGGCCAGGTTGTTGGGGAGAGGAGGCAGGGACCCAGAAGGCTGGTTAGGATTCTGCTGGGAGAGAATATCTGCCTGAGTGTGAGGCTCTTCAGGAAGGGAGTGAGAAGACTTACCTGACTTGTAGTGTCTGCGGGGCAAGGGACTGCTTTCCCTGGAGCTGTGTCCCTCTGACTCTGTCACTTCTCAGTTTCTCAATTTAGGGATGAGCCAACCCCCAATAGGATGAAGGTTTTAAGGTACTAAGTCGTCTCGCCTCTCACACCTTTCAAATGTGTGTTTTTGTGCATGTATACACAAGACTTTGTTCAGCTTTCCTTAGAGGTGGGAAAAAAATTAAGGCATTTGTACAGTCTGCTAGACATCGATTGATAGATCAGTTCATTGAATTTACTAGGGGCCCATTGGTTGATAAATAGATCCACTCATTAATTTTACTGGGTGTCCATGCCTTGCCAGGTTCTTATCTGAACATTGAGGATACAGTAGTGAATAAAACCAGAAAGAACAAAAAAATCCCTGTACTCACTGAGCCTACATTCTAATGCATAGTGACAAACAAAATACCAATAAATGCATGGATATATTAATATAATACATCAGACGAAGAGAAGAGCTAAGAGGAACAATGTAACAGGGTAAGAAGTCAGAACATGGAGTGGGGGAGATGGGAAGATGGGGAGATGCCGGGATTGGAGAGGTGAGCAGCACACCTAAGTTCCCTGCCGTCTGTGCAGTTCACAGTCAAGGTAGGAGAGAAGTAAAGGGAGGCAACATTTGTCCAGCGTGAGTGAGTGCTATAGAAGGCACTGGGCACTTCACGTGGTATGTCAGTACCATGGTACGAAGCCATGTAGGGGTAGCCATTACTAGGCCCTGGAGACAAAGGAGGACATTGCGGCTCAGAGAAGCTCCTGGTGGGAGACGAGGGCTGGAATTTGCACTGAGGCCTTCCCGACTCTGAAGCCCATGGCCTCCCACACCTCAGAGTTTGCCTCTGGAGTGCTGGTTGTAAAGCTTGGAGTCAGACAGAGATAGCTTTGAATCCTGCCACCTCCCCACCCCACCCCGTCCCGCACCCCTCACTGGCTATGTGACTTGCAGCAAGTTATTTCAAGTCTTTTGGCTTCAGTTTCCTCATTCCCCATAGGGTTTTTTTTGCGAACGATAAATAAGAAATTTCTCTCTATAAAATATACATAAAGTCCTTCACGTGATGCCTGGCACAAGGGGGCCCCTATAAATGGGTAAACTAATGTTGGCATTCTGGTTTGCTCCTGTGCACGAGGGCCCTGGAACAGTGGGGAGAGATCACCCAGGCCCCCTGGCACCAAAGGCTGCGTTTGGTCCTTGTCATTGAGCAGTCTTCACCAAGGCTCTACGGCTCTCTGTGAGGGACTCCTGAGCCCCTGGCTATATCCACTTGGACATACACTTTGCTAACTTTGGTGTCCTAGAGGCCACAAAGATGCTGATGATACAGCCTGTCACAGAGCTGCGAGCCCCAGCTCTGAACTTCGTGCCCTGTTCCCAGTGGTTCTCAACCATTGCCTTTGCACACAGGGAATTAAGTGGTGGCAAAGACTAGTGACGTGTCCAGGTACTCACTTCTGCTCCCGGTTGGTGACAGGTGGGCTGACTGAGGACAGAACCTGTGGGGGTTGGGGGAATCTCACTGGGCAGACACGCCTCTAGCGATCCAGAAGCCCCACCCCCCTTTGCTGATGCTCTGTGTTGAGCCCAGCCTATGTTCTTTAGCATGGAGAAGGGTGTTCTTGATTGCACGCAGGGTTGATCTTTGTGAGACCATGTTCGTTTGCTGAATTCTCTGAGTGTCTCCAAATAGAGCCTCTAAAAGTCTTTGCAAATTCAAAATGAATGCTAACCTAGAACACGACTGGAAAGCCCATTTTCAGTCCAAGAAGTTTCTCATTCCCCTGAATTGTGGAAAGAGAGGGATGGTGTGGAAGAGACTGAAAATTACCCTCCTGTGTCTGCTCCCCTTTTTCAATATTAGTAGAATTTTTAACTAGATACGTGGCTGCTCGGCTAAAGACTATATATCCTTTAACTCGATGTGGTCATACAATTAAGTTCCGTCCAGTGGGACGGAGCAAAGTGGTGTGAACAGTCTTTGGATTATGTCGTTACAGGGGAGGGAGAACGCTTGTCCCTCCAGCCTGCTTCCTGGAACCTGGAGGTGGTGGCAGCCATTTGGACCATATAGTGAGGGTAACACCCAAGCGATGGCAGAGCAACGGATGGAAGAATCCTGGGCCACTGACGTTCTGGAGCCATGACATCGAGCCTGGGTTGCTTATTATGTGAGAGAGAAATACACTTCTATCTTATTTAAGCTACTGTTGCTTTGAGGTTTCATTACAGCAGCTGAACCTCTATCCTACTTAATACAGAGAGGATTTATGGGTCTCTGGGCCATCCCCAAAGAGCTAATGTTCAAGAGAGGCTGCTGAGCCAGAGAACAGAGCTGACTCCTGGAATGAAAAATACTACTGCTGCCAGTAAGCATCTTCTTGCCCTGATGCCAGCACATCCCTCTGCATCTCGTGCTTCATGGAAGCCTCAGGGTGTGCCTTGTAGAGGAGGCTCAGAAGGGTGATTTGTCCAAGATCACATGTGAGTGAGTGACAGAGCCAAAATCAGAACTCAGGGTGTCTGATTCCTGTTCCCATCCTCTTTCCCCTACAGCAGAGCTTCCTGTCCCTCTATAAATCTATAAATAATGTGTGAAGTATGAGTGCCTGTGTGTGTTTGTGCATGCGTGTGTGTGTGTGTGTGTGTGTGTGTGTGTGTGTGTGTGTGTGTGTGGAGGGAGGGGAGGAAAGGAGAGCTATAATCCTGCTGCAGTCTTTAAATGGGGACATCAAAGTAGCAGGCCTGGGTCTCCTGTCAGGGACAGCTGGAGGAATCACACTTGCTAAACCCGGCCTGCTGCCTTTTGCCTTCTGGCCTCAGCCTCTGCCCTCTGGGGCTTCTCAGAACAAGGCTGTCCCTGCCCCCTAAGACACCTTCAAGAACATGAAGTTTTCCCACAGCTAGTGGTGCGATTCTGCAAGAAACATGTCTAGGGAGCCAACAGTGGCTGGGATCCCTAGAGATCAATAGATGGCCAAAGCAAATTGGTGCGAACCCTACCTCTCTGTGTTTCTGTGAGAATTAGAGGAATAATGCGTGTCAGGGTACTCTGTAAAGTAAGTGCCATCCAAGTGCTCGTGACGTTAGTTAATAAGACTAGAAAATCAAGGGCTTGACTAGTTTATACTGGACTCGGAAAATTGGAAATAATTGATGTGTAACTATAATGGGTGTGGTCCCCTCCAAGCATCCTGGCTGCTTTACGTGTCTGGGCAGCGTCCAAGGGGGGCGGTGGGGGAGGATGGAAGTGGGGACTTGGAGCCTTCAGCTTGCTGTGTGTCATTTAGCTTTTCTTTGTCTTTGTTTTCTCATCTGCAAGAATCAACTGACAGTAGATCCAATCTGAAATGATCTTTTAATTTTTTTTTTAAATGAAGCTGTTAGAATGCTTAATTCTGTTTGTATATTTTCTAAATTGTTGGAATAAAATTTTTCCTATTCCTCGTTTGGATTTCTATCTCTTTTCATGAGTGAGATTGGCCAGAAATTTTCTTTTTATCCTACTATTCTTTTGTGGTTTTGGTAACAGTATTATACTTCAGAGAATGGGTCTGGGCATGTGGCATACTGCTGGTTGATCCTCTGCTCTGATCTCTGCATTTTCTAGGACGCTGTTGCATAGCCAGAGAATCCATTTTCAGCCTCTGTTGGCTGAATGTGGCCCATCCATGTGATTAAATTAGCAGCAATGCAATGTGAGTTTAAAATAAAATTGTTTGCCCTGGACTCTTTCTCTGCTGCAAGCTGTCAGACAAATGTGTCCATGACCAAGCTTCAACCATGGAGATGAGGATAACATCCTAGGGAATGAATAATCAGGCGTCAAAATGAAAGAGATTGCAGTCTCTGAACTATGTTGTAAAACAGATCTGCTTGGCCAGCCTGGTGGTGGTGGTGGTGGTTTTGGTTGTTCAGCTATTTTTTGTGATTAACTTACACCGTAATTGCACAATAAGAATGTGTTTGAAATGGGTTGAGAACTACTTTATGGCTTAACATGTGGTCGATCTTTGTAAAGTTTTTTATATGCTTCAAAAGATGTGCACCAACTAATTCTGGGTATAGAGTTTTAACTAAGGTGTTTGATTAGGTTGTTCGAATGCCTGTTTCTTTCCTAATTTTTTGTCTGCTTGATCTGTTAATAATTAGAGATGGGTTGAATTCTCCCCACTATGAAGGTAATTTTTCATTTTCTCTCTATATTTCTAACAAGTTTAAAACTATATTATTAGGTGAATCTAAATTAATAGACTTTACAACTTCCTGGAAATTGAAGCTGTTCTAATGCAATGACTCCATTGCTTTTTTTGTCTTAAAGTGCATTTTGATATCAATATATAGCTACCCCAGATTTATTTAGTAAGTTAATCTGGTAAATTTTTTCCATCGCTTTACTCTAACTTTTTGTGTCCTTATGTTTTAAATCTATCTTTTAAAAATAGCATATAGTTATATTTTTTATCCAATCTGCTAAACTATATATTTTAATGGATGACTTTAATCCTCTTATATTGGTTGTGGTTATTTATATGTTTATATTAGTTTCTTACAGTTTACTCTATACTTTCTCTTTGCCTCATCCTTTCTGTACTTCTTTCTCCTGCTTTATTTTTTATTGCTTATTATGGTTATTGTTGGTTTAACTTTTTTGTTTGTTTGTTTGACTCTTGGTTTGTTTTGGTTTAACTTTTTAAATTATTTTTCTTTACTTCTACATTTTTGAAAATCATACCCTTAATTTGTTTTAGTTATTTCATTTGCTTAGTACATTGTATACTTAACATCGTTAAACAATATCTGAATGTTTCTCTTTAACAGTATAAGAAACAGCACAAGAATGTTAAATACTTTAATAATGCTTTCTTCTGACTGTATTGTTGTTGTGATTATTATTATATTTTCCATAGAGACAACGTCTGATTTGTATTTAGCCACCAATTTATCAATTTCTTTGTTCTTTGTCATACATCTTCAGAGATCATCTTCTTTCTTCCTGAAGTTCATTATTTAGAAATTTTTTCAGCAAAGGTCAAATGATTATAAACTCAGTTTTTGTTTATCTAAAATGTCTTTATTTTGCCCTTATGCTTGAAAATAGATTTTTTTGTTGTTGTTTTTGTTTTTGTTTTGCTATTTATTTTCTCCCAGCCCTCTGATGAACTCATTCTATGGTATTGTGGCTTCCATTACTGTTGAGGATTTTGCTGTGAATTGAATTGTCATTCCTTTGGAGATGACCTGCTTTCGGTCTCTTAACTGCTTTTAAGATCTTCTCTGTCATTGGTTTTTCTATATGCTTGCTACAATATTATCATATTAGTGTGGATTTGTTTATTTAGTTTATTTAGTTTTGTTTGATATATTTATGTTTCTGCATCTAAAGATTCATATCTTTTCCTCAGTTCTGGGAATTTTCTCAGTCGTTACTTCTTTGAATGTTGGCTCTCTTTCCTATTGCCCCGTCTCATTTTATCCTTCATATCATTTACCCTTTCATGTTTTCCATCTTCCTGCCTGAGCTATAGTCTCATAAATTTCTTCAGCTCTGTCTTCCAGAACACCAATTCTCTATTCAATTTTGTCTAATCTGCTGTTTAATCCATCCACTGAATTTTTAACCTCAACAATTTAATTTTCATTTCTAAAAGTTCTATGTGACTCATTTTCATATGTGCCTGCCTATTTTTGATAGTTTCTTCATCCTTGCACATTTTTTAGCTCCATATTTCTGTTTTTTCCTTTGTTAACATAGGGTTATTTTATAATCTGTAAGTTACAATTCCAATATATAAAACCTTTGAAGGTCTAAATCTATTTGTCAATTCTGCTGACGTTCACCCATTTTATATATGTTTGGTAATTTCTATTGCAATTTCATTTTGAATTGCACTTACCTGAGAATCAAGTCACACCTAGACTGGGGGGAGGTTAATTTTTCAGAGAGAATTAATGTATACTTTTGCTGAGAGCCAAGGAGCTCTAGGGATCTGAATCCACTTTAGTCCCCTTCAGAAGCCCCTGATTAAAGTTGGAGGCTTGGGCTCAGATCTTTGACCTTGCCTTCCACACAGGGCTTAGTTTGCTTATCACAGTGTTAACATTTGCCCTCAAAGAAACCCTGCCTTTTACCTGTGAGTTTTAATTTGCTGACCTTGATCTTCCTTTTTTTACCCATGCCTGGCCATGGAAATTTCCCTGACTTTCCAGGGAGCTCAGCCATGCATTAAGAATTCTGTTAGTTGTAGTTAGTGCAGGATCCAGGGGGAGGGCTTTTCAGAGTTTACTGGGGCCCCACTTTCAAGCAGAGAAGCAGCACACACATCCTGCACTCTACCTGAGCTCCTTTGGTGGGAATAGGGTGGACAGGTGGGCAGGGCATTAGCAGCCACGTGGGCTGGGGGAGGGAGGTGCTGGGCAGTTCTGACATGGGTCTAACCTGAGTGGACAGAGGCACTTCCTGGGTGAGGTGGGCACTGGGGGCAGGATCAGGTGCAGCCTGAAGGGAGAGGGGGAGACTGAACACAAGACAAGCAGCAGGGGTTGGTATCCCTACAACTGGGCTGAGACAGAAAGACTTGGGGGCAGTGGGGATTGTTCCACATGGACCAGCTTGCTGCACAGAGCTGATGTGGAGCGTGGTTTCCAGAGGCAGGGATCAGCCATGCAATCTGCCTGTATCAATGCAGAGGAGACGAGCAACAGCGCCTTTCCACTGGGCATTTGATTAGCCAGAGCAATAGTATCTCAGAAGAGACTGAGGTCAGTGTGGGATGGAAAAGATACCCCAGGCTTTCATCACTGCACCCCTTTGTGCCCTCTAGTCTCTCTGTCTATGGCGATCTCTCCTCCATTCCTACGCTGATGGACTTCTACATATCCCTCAAGTTCTAGTTCAATGGCAGCCTTTCAGTGAAGCCATCTCTGACCGTTCCAGTGTTGGTGGCTCCCTCTTCTGAGGTCTGACAATTAAGTTCGCTAACTTGTTGCTCACCTTTTTTGATATCAGATGGATTATTCATTATGAATTTGTACCAACTGGATAAACAGTTAACCAAGTTTACTATTTGGAAGTGCTGAAAAGTCTGCATGAAAAGGTTAGGTGACCTGAACTTTTCACCAACAATTCATGGCTCTTGCATCACGACAATGCACCAGCTCACATGGCACTGTCTGTGAGGGAGATTTTAGCCAGAAAACAAATAACTGTATTGGAACACCTTCCTCCTTACTCACCTGATCTGGCCCCCAATGACGTCTTTCTTTACCTGAAGATAAAGGAAATATTGAAAGGGAGACATTTTGATGACATTCAGGACATCAAGGGTAATATGACGGCAGCTCTGGTGGCCATTCCAGAAAAAGAGTTCCAAAATTGCTTTGAAGGGTGGACTAGGCGCTGGTATCGGTGCGTAGCTTCCCAAGGGGAGTACTTCAAAGGTGACTGTAGTGATATTCAACAATGAGGTGTGTAGAACTTTTTCTAGGATGAGTTCATGAACTTAATTGTAAGACCCACAGCACTAGCTACCTCCCCCTTTTCTCTTCTTATCACAGTGGTTTACAAAATATCTCCTGCTCTGCCAGCTCATCACTGGGCTCTGGGGCAGAAGCCAGCCTCTGTGTCCCAGCCTGGCAGTGTGGCTTGGGGCTATGAATGTTGCCTCTGCAACCAGAGGCCAACCCCTCTGCTTAATGCTGGGTCACCTTGGCCAATTGCTTTACATCTCTGCGTGTACCTCAGGCTCCTCATCTGAGATTGGACATAAAATGATACTTCCTTAAAGCATTGCTACAAAAGTTTGGAGAATTAATACTTGTCAGGAACTGCGGGCCCTTCAGCCCTTAGAGGGTCCTCAGCACCAGGCATCACAAAGGAACGCTGCAAGTTGGTTATTTTCAGCAGAGTTGGGTTTATGTAGGATGGGAAGCGCATTCCTGGCAGGGATTTCCAGGTGGTGTGAAGCCCAAACCCACCTGAAGGTTCTCAGGAAGGACAGCTGGGCTTGCAGGGCAGAGAGGGCGCACGGTCTGCCAGCCCCTTTGCAGGTGCCTTCTCTCAACCTTCAGCTGCCTCCTCTGTGCAGCACTGCTCTTCCTACCTCCCACACCTGGAGCTGCATGTGGCTCTGGTGTTCTCTACAGCGCTAACAGGTGCTAGAGCCCTGTAGCCTGACCCTGCAGCCAAGGGACTCAGGGTTCCAAATCCAAATCCTCAAGGGAAACGTTCTGATTGTCCCAGCTTGCGTCAGGAGCTGCAGCTCTGCACCAGTGAGCTGATGCCAGGGAGAAAAGGGTGGTGTTAGCCTGGTACTCAAATGGCACAGAGAAGTGGAAGGAAGATGTGGTCAGAGAGGCCACTGTGGGTGACCCTCGTTGACAGAGGGACAGCCTGAGCAAAGGCTCAGAGCCAGCTCCCCACCCTAGGAGAGAATAGTGGAGCACAAAGCACCACGGAAGCTCCCTCCCTAGCCTCCCAGGACAGCCTATGGGAACTGGGAGCTGAAAGGCAGGCCCGGGTGGACCCAGGTCAGGGAGGAAGTCTCCCCAGTCTCTTGTGTTGAGGCAGGGTTCCACCATGGCCTCTCTGGAGCCCACCTGTTCCCACCTCTGGCTTTGGGGCTGAGAGATGCCTAGTTCCCTCAGAGGGACAACCATACAGTGTGTGTGAGCAGCTGCGGTGGCAGCTCTATGACTTGTCATGGAAGCTTCATGCCGGACACTGCCACAGCCAAAGGCTGCCCTAATGCCACATGCATCATTGGCATCCCCTTGAGCCTCTAGCCTCCTGGCTGCTGGAGGTGCTAGCATGGCCGACCCTGGCTCTGGGCCCTGCTCCATCAACACTTGAGACTCTTCAGATCCAGTTCCTGTGCATGGGAGGCTGCGCAGGCCATGCACTGCCTGAGGTTCAGACATTTTCCCGTGCTGTTTATATGGTGATGATGATTTCCATCGTTCAGAAGAGCAAACTGAGAACCAGAAAGGAAAGTGGTTGCCTAAGGTCATGGAGTGCACAAGGGGCAGCACTGCAATTTGGACAGAGTCTCATAAACACAAATTCTGTACTTTATTCCCACACTGCTTCTGATGGGTCAGGGCTGCAGGCCACCTGCCTTTGGGAGTCAGCTTTTTCAGTTCACTCATTACACCAAGTTTGTTTATTGAGCATGTATTATGTGTTGGACATTAGACATGTGCTAGATACAAAGGTAAATCAAGTGTGACTTGTCCTCAAGTAGCTCACATCTATGAATTGCCAAGATTACAGAGACGGTGTGTAAAATCCCTTAGAAAAAAGCCTTCGAGTAGAACTGAACACTCACCCTCACAGAACAAACCAATTCCCTCTTCAATGGTTCCATGTTGCTCAAGGTCAAGCCCAGACTCCTTCGCAGGTTCTCAAGCCCGGTCAAGATCTGGCCCCTGTCCAACCTCATTTTCCGTCACTCTCCCCCCATGCCCCAGCCACACCACACAGCTCTTCATTTCCTGAAGGTGAACTGCTTGCTCTCTTTTCTTCCACTCAGCACGTGCTGCTTTCTGGAATGCCTTCCTCCCTTTCTCTTCCTTATAAACTCCTGTTTTCCTCTGGGAGAGCTCAACCATTCCTTCCTCTGTGAGGACACCACTGCCATCACCTCCTAAAGACAGAAAGCCACTCCCTTCTCTGATGTCTCTCCATACCCTGCACAGTGATTTTTGAGGGTGAAATTGTGGACCCCAAAAGACATCTCCATCTAGAACCTGTGAATGTGACCTTATTTGGAAAAAGGGTCTTTGCAGATGAAATTAGCTAAAGATCTCAAGATGACATCCTAAATTAAGGTAAGTCCTCAATCCAATGACAACTCTTGTTATAAGAGAAAAGGCAGAGGAAGATTTGACACAAATACAGAGCTGGTGACCATATGAAGATGGAGGCAGATTGGGGCGATGTGTCTACAAGCCAAAGAATGCCAAGGATGGCTGGTAGCTAGGAAAGGGAAGCCACCAGAAGCTAGGAGAAACACATGGAATGAATTCTTCCTCAGAACTTCTAGAAGGAATCAACCCTGCTAACATCTGGATTTTGGACTTCCGGTCTCCAGAACCTTGAGAGAACACATGTCTGTTTCAAGCCACCCTTTTGTGGTAATTTGCTGCGGCCAGCCGTAGGAAACCAGTAAGTATTGTCTGCACAATGCTGAAAACATTCATTCACAGGCCTGTCCCTCCCCTGGGCTGTGAGCAGGATCTGGGTCACCTCCCTCACTGCATTCCCAGCCCAGCTGTCTGTGACATAGAGTTGGTGCTTCATAAATGCTCGTTGACTTGAATTGCCAAACGAATTTCCTGTTAGAGGTAATTGAAAAGGGATCTGCTTCATGGAGTCAAACTTTGCAGAGTACTAAATGAAATGGCCTGTTAGCATTGGCCCGTAGGGACTAACTAGATTTGGTGGGTAAATTAATAAATCATCAAATGTGTCTGGCCCTGAGTCCACATCTAGAGAGATGTGTGATGCCTGTTTGCTCCTCATTAAAGGATTTCAAGAAGAACAAAGTTCAGTCGGGAAAGGAATAAGTGGGTCTCACAGAAGTCACTTTGTGGTGGTCTACGCATGTGTCAGAGGTGGGGTGGGTTTGCTTTGAGCATTTACACAGAGAAGTGGTTCCAAGGGAAGCTGAGGCTGGGGCAGCGGAGGCTCATTGAAGGCACTGGGTGCTTGGGGGATGCTGTTGTCCCCAGATATCCCTGTACCTTTCTTCTGTCAAATTATCCTTGGAATTTCCTTTGGGAAATCGCATCTCCTCAACTTTCAGCTCTTTGGGGTGGGGATAACACCCTGGCATTCCTGAGGCCACAGTGACTGCTTCAGGAGTGGGCACGTGACTCTCAGAGCCAATGAGATAAAAGACACTTTTGCTGAGAATTCTGGGACAGAGATTTGTGCTTTCTCCCCTTTGGATATAAACCCAGGTGCCTGTAGGTTAGGGCTGTGGCCCAGGTTGTACCATGAGAAGTCAAAGAAAACAAGAGCTACAACACTGAGGCAAAACGAGCCCTGCGGATACGGTCTGAGTGTCTGTCAAGCTGCAGTTGAAACTCCCCTCAGCTTTTTTCAGTTTTTTGAGCCAGTGAATTCCGTTCTCTCTGGTTTGGGTTGGAGTTTCTTTCATTTGTAACCAATAGAGTCCTAATTATTATAAGGGTGATGTGGTGGGTCCAGTTACTCCCAAGTCCAAGTAAATGAAATAGTTTCGTATGGTACTGGCTTTATAGCTGGGGAGACCGGATCATAACTGTGGCTCTAGCAACCAGCTCTATGATCTTGAGGAAGGGATTCAATGTTTCTATCCCTGCTTCGGGTTTTTCATCTATGACACAAAGATAGTGCCTGACTTTGGGTTTATGAGGACTTGAGATAACATATGCAAGTCACTTAGCGTGGTGACTGACAAATACACCTTCCATGCATGGTGCCTTATAAGGGGCATCACTCCTTTCTTTTCTCACTCCGGCAGTACCCACTATCCTCTGGAATTTTTTGATTTAAAGGACAGCAGATTATTTTTATTAGACTGTTTACTTTTTATGATTAAGAATAATAAACGCTCATTGGAGAAAAGGAGAACACATAAAAAAGAGAAGACATAAATTCACCCGTAGACTTATGAGTAAGAGTTAATCACTATTACCATATTCAATACTTAGGTTGCTTATAACAGGTTTTTGGTCGACAAAGGTTCCACCCTGCACCTTCCTTTAAGATGTGGTCTTCAAAGGTTATCAAAGCGGTTGTGGAGAAATCCGCATAAAGACCGTGGGGCCTATTGGGAGAGGAAGAGAGGCTGGAGAATCTGCCCATGTTCCATTTGAGGGCTGCTGGAGATGAAACCACCTACGATTAGTGGACAGGAAAGGGACCCTGCAGTGGTTTCTGCTGTGCGAAACAGAGACTCAAACAGGCAGTAGCTTGAAACAATAGAAAGGAAGAGGAGGAAGAGACATTTTTACTTTGCTCTCATGTACAAACCTGGAGATAAACAATGCAGGCTGATAAAATATTTCTGCTCCTCTCACGCTCCTTCCAGCTAATGCTTTTCCATCCCTAGAATGTGGTTCTCATTCGAATGATCCAAGATGACAGCAGAGCTGTAGACAGCATGTCTGCATTCCAGGCATCAGGGAGGAAATGGTGAATAAAAAGGCGGAAAGGCACACACACCACAGCTACCTTTAAGAAAAGGTTTAAGGAAGTTAGTCTTCTGCTTACATCCTATTGGCCAGAGCTTCATCTCAGGGCCGACCTACCTGCAAGGAGCATGAGAAATGTAGTCTTTATTCACCATACTAAAATATGGAAGTTATGTTACAAGAGGAAGGGGACTCTGAGGGGAAACTCACCACAGGAAGAGGGTATCTGCACTGTGGCCCTGGATCCCCCATACTGCCCTGGGGATAGGTTTATGGGGGCACGGTGCCTGGCTGCGTCAGAAGCCTACCTTGACCACCCGTGTCAGCCCCAAGAGTGTTCTGTGGGATTATTGATTCTGCAAGTAAAGAGCTCAAGCCCAAGTGGGTGCCAACCACAAGTGAGAGGCCCACTGTTTCATCTTTCTCTCTTCTTAGTGCCTTCGACGGTCCTGTCACAGCCATGTTCCAGGCAGTGTCTGTCTGTGTGAGACCTTGGAAAACTGCCTGCTACTAACAGCACTCTGTGAGGCTAACAACTGCCTGGTTCTCTATCTTTTTCTCCTTGGATGGGCTTGGGGACAATGCTTGGGCAAGCAAGAATGGTGAGTGGAGTTGCTTAGCCTAAGCCTTCCCTTGAGTGAGTCTCTGGCTATGACAAACACTGACACACCAACCCAAGGTGATTAATGGTAACGAGGGATGGCCAGGATGGAACGATATGTGTGAACAGCCTGGAAGTGGGATTATTCCTGATCCAGGATGGGAGAATGAAGCAGGGTCTCACAGTGGAGAGATGGGAGCTTGGGTTATGTTAATGGAAATGTTAAGGAAATACAATGATATAGAGAACTTACTGGATATATATGAAAACTAGTTTTTCCAACATACTTCATAGTTTACTCTTTTAAAATTTAATATATGTAAACGTTTTCTCTTATTATATCCTGAGAATACTTTGTGAGCTTCTTTTAGGGGCCTATATCTTATCTTTTGATTCTCAGCTGGATACCTATCTCAGTGCCTGGGACACGGCAACTTGTTAACACATGTTTATGGAACTGACCTGACATTGTCATCGAACCATCATTGTTATTGACCATATACTATCTCATAGATGTGTTGCACTGTCGTTTATTTTACCCTTCTCCTGTTTTTAGATTTCAGGTTATGTTAATGTTTTGCTATTATGTAAAACCCTGTGAAGGATATCTTTGTACAAAAGTCGTTCCCTCTTTTAGATTGTTTTATTTGTGTAGATTAACAAAAGGAGGATTCCTGGGATAAGGGTAAATTAAGCACATTTTTTTAGGGGTACCTGGATCTTAGGAGAAAGGAGCAAGGGAGATAAAAAAAAGAAGGAAATTTCTTGGTAGAACTTAATGTCTTACATTTAAAGAAAGACATCCAGAATAACCTAATGACAATCTTATACTTCAGGTTACCTAAAAATGTTTTCATCTGTATTTTAAGGTCACATAAACAATAGAGTGCTGGCAGTGAATTTCTTTTTTTTCACCACACCTAAAACCATGTTGTAGGTCTATTACTGAGGTTCTAAGAAGAGACTGAGTGGAGCTCTCACCCTCGTGATTCCCTGCCTATCCAAGAACAGGAGGCACACGTGCAAGTAGAATTGAATTTGTGTCTGTTCCTAGAAGACAAACTCACTGAGGAAACTCTTGTGCTGGGTGTGGGGTTACTTTGTCATTCATTGGCCTTGGCCTTGGACCCGTAGACTGGATTGATGGATGGAAGATCCCAGAATGTCTGCCTAGGAGTGATTTGTCGTTGGCTGATTGATACCCAGGGAACCAAGCTTTCATTCTGTTGCTTCATAATCTCTCTTCCTAGCTCTATAATGCACTTCCGTCACTAGGTCTTATCTAGTTGGCTTTATGCTCACAGGTTACTGTCTCTTCTGTCTGGAGACATGCACAAGCCATGTGGGGTTCAACTGGACAAGACCACAGGTAGTCTTGTGAAGCCACGCTGAACCTATTGTCGCTTGTTGGTGGGTCAGAGGAGGCTCTCGGATTGTCTCACTGCAGGACAATTCTCACGCATGTCCACGCTGCAAAAATTTGAGTCTATGCTGAACCATCAACCCTTCTCCAGTCCCCACCCACCCTCCACATTCATTTACTAATCCATTGCAGTGTGCCAGGCTGTGTGCTAGGCTGGACAGGAAGGGTTTCATTCTGAGAATTGTTTGGTGATTGATCAAACATTATTAAGGACCTCCTCTGAGCTGGGTGCAGGAGGGATAAGAAGGAAGACAGAGGCTCTACCTTCAAAATCTGGCAACCTGACAGAGGAGCTAAACATGAGAATAGAAAAGGACACTCAAGTATTGTTGGGCCTCTGGTGAGAGCGGCAGACCCAGGAGGATCCAAAGGCAGGGGTGCTTAGTTTAGTCTTGGGATGGGTGGAGGACGAGAGCTAAGAAGTCTTCATCAAGAAAATGACACTCAAGTTGAGACTTGAAAGAGGGGTTGGTGTTTCCTGGGTGAGTGGGAGGAGGAAGAGGAGGAAGGGAACGGCCCTGCTGCAGAGTGAGCAGCCTGGTGAAGTTGGGTAGCATTGGGGTGTGGATGGTCACAGGGGTGATGCAGCAGGGGCATGATGAGGGGCAGGATAGGAGAGGGAGGGAAGCTGAGAAGCTGGAGAAGGGCCCTGTGGGTCCGGCCAGGAGTCGGGGGAGCAGGGAGTAGTGGGAGCAAGAATGAGCCACACTTGCGCTTCTTCTGACTTGATGGGAACCTTGCAGCAGCCTGTTAGGCTCTGACGAAGAAGAGGGGTTGGGGTGGGGTGGGGGTCCCCCAGAGCCAGTGATGCTGGTTTAGAGCAACCAGGAGGTCAGGTCCCTGGCTCTGGCTGCGGGGGCTGTAAAAGGAGGGCAGGGCTGCGAGGCCAGGGGCTAGGGCAGGGCGAAGGGCCAGTGCTTGTGGTCTGAGGGTCTAATGGGGTGTCCAGATACTGCAGGCAGGTCCAAGAATGGAGCTCTGTGGGGCCTTTGCTTTGAGGAAGCCAAGAGGAGCCCACAAAGGAGTGGCTCCCTGATAAGCCTGGCCAGCCCTTTTGGACTGGTCACTGTAGGTCTCTGACTGCACTCCCTCACTGTCAGATTCCTGCAGCCTCGTAAAATGTTACGTGTGCACTGAGGATGTGGGTTTGCATTCTAGTTCTATGGCTTACCTGACTTCACTGAGCTTCAGTCTCCTTATCTGTAAAATGGGAATAGTAATAACATCAGCTTCAAAGTGCTGTGATGATTAAGTGACTAAATGATAGGTGGTTGGCAAGGAGACCCCACCTAACAATCTGCACGGTGCTTATAGGGTCCTGGTACCAGAGCAAGAGGCTGGAAGCAGGGATGACTTCCTGGAGGTCAGCAACAGCTCCATCCTTCTGCCTGTCCCATCCGGCCTGGAGGGCCAGCCGGTGACCAGCTGGCAGTGCCAGGACCCTATCTAGAGGCTGCAGCCTGTGTTGATTGAACCGCCTCCTTCTCTAATCAGGCCGCTGCTCTGAGTGGAGTAGCTGGGCCTGGGATGCACTTGGCTAATCAGTGTGCATTCTTAGCTGCTGCAGTTGAATATTTTAACTGGGAGATTTCCTCCCTTGGGCTGATTGAGGCACATCCATGTACCAGCCTGGGATAGGGGTTGCCAGGGCAGAGGGCCAGGAAGCAGAAGAGACAGGATTGTTTTTCAGAACTGTAGGCAGCAAAGTGAGTTCCAGATGGGCAATATGTGTACCCCTTTCCTTTATAAGTCAGACATACAACTGGCCAATCGCTCTGTTTGGGCCTAACTATCTGTAGTTAGAGAGAGTAACAAAGGCCAGTCATCCACCCATCCACCCTTTCATCTGTCTCTTTTCCTATCCATCTACCCACCTACCTACCACCCATCAATCCATGTATCCCCCATCACCCACCTATCCATCCATCCGTCCATCCATCCATCCATCCATCCATCCATCCAAAGAGTCTGAGTCCTGCTATTCTCTGGGCTTTTGGAGTTATTTTCCTCTTTACTATTCTCATATGATACCTTGGGCCCTCACCTGGCCTGGAGGAAATCTCAGCTTCCCTCCAGTTCTAATTTCCCCGAGGCTTCCTAGAGAGTGTTTCCCTGTGATGGTGGTAGCTTGTCACCTCCTCTGTGAGCTGCAGTTGTGGGCTTCTCCCCGCAGCTCCCCAGCTGGCCTTGCTTCTCTGGACTCCTCTAATCTCCCCATAGGAGTTTGCCCCCAGCATGGACATAGCAGTCTTCCTTACACTCCAAGTCCCCAATGTCATAAAATTGTGATGAGCATGGATTGTATTGAGGAGAGTCTAAGGAAACTGTGGCACCAAGAAGGAAAACTTAAAATTAGACCTCCTGTATGAGAGTTCCCACAGCCATTATTTACAGCCCGTCGCAAGGAGCACTTTCCCTGCCTCTTTCTCCCTGGTCCTGGTGGCTGCCAGCTACAGGCAGGGGCCAGCGAGGGGTGATGTTGCTTCCACTCAGTTCATGCTCTTTTCCCATCTCTTTCTCTCTCTGGGCCCGACGCCATGTAACCGCTACCTCTCACTCATTAGCAGTAACAGAACAGAACCAAAGGAAAAACTACCACTCTTTAAACAGTAAAACAATTTTAAACATACAAATATATACCCTTGTCCATAGGATAGATGCTTAATAATTATTTTGTAACTAAGTTTGACCTGAATTTACTTAACCTGCACTTTTAGATGAATCCTGGGCCTTGCTGTTATAAAACCAAGAGGAAAAACAAGCAGTCTTTCCCCACGAAGAAATGGCCAGTTCTCGCTAAATGATAGAACTGACTGGATCCTTCTTGTTTTTTTGCTGGTACCCACTCACATGTCCACTAGTCTTCTAATCCATTATTCTGTCCCTTTTTCACTTATACAGCAGATTTTATTATGCCCCCTCTACAGTCCAGGCTCTGAACTGGGTTCTGAAGACATAGCCATGAATAAAATATATGCAGCCCATATCTTCATGGAGCTTACAGGAGAATAGAAATAGTAAATGAATATACAATACTTATTTCAGCAGAAATAAGTGCTAGAAAGGGAAAGTGCATCCAAGCAGAATTCCACGTAACTATTTTTTCACATGTCTCTGTTTCTCATTCATTCTTCCAGTCATCAACCAATACTGACTCAACACTTGTCATTTGTTCGTCAGAAGGCCAGGTTCTGGACACTCAAATACAAAAAAGGCCTTGACCCTTCTTCCTTCAAACCATGCATAGGCTAGCAGGTGGGAGGAAATGCATAAATGTCTAACGATAATACAGAGGGGTTGGAACTAGAACAGAGATGCTCGTGGATCAGTGGAAGCCAGAGGAGGAAATAACCATTGTGAGGGGGGGCTGAGTGGCAGGCTTCCTGGAGGAGGTGTCATTTAATCAGGATCTGGAGGATGGAAAGGAGTTTGTCAGGCAGAGAAGAGGGTGAGAGCATTGAGGGCAGAGAGGAGAGCAGTCAGTGAGATCTGGGGGCTTTCCTGGAATGAGGTGGAGTTGCTAGTGGCCAAGAAGTGTGTGCAGGGAGAATTGGCAGATGATGCCAGGACAGCTTCTCAGCGAAGAGCCTGAGAGCTGTTCCTGCAGAAGGGGCACAACAATGGGGCTGGGACTGCAGAAGATACAGGGCAAGGGAGGAAGCAGCTGGCTCTGCAGAGAGGAAAAATGAACATTTTCAGAGGCATTTGGAGGCCCCCCCACCTCTGCACTTGATACCTGCTGGGGTGTGTTTGGCTTCTACGTGAGAAGCCTGTTGCTGCAGGGTAAATTCTCCCTGGTTGCCTGCACTTACCTCCCAGCGTGCTAATGAGTGCAGAGCTTCAGGAGATGCCAGAGCCTGTTATTTAGTGTTTGTCGAGTGGAGCAAGGCTAGATGGAGGCACTGCCAGTTAGAGGCAAGGATACCAGGGCCGGCTCTGACACCTGGCTCAGCAAGACCAGCCACAGACCTGGGGAAGGGAGAACTGGGAGCAGAGTCAGGGCCAGAGGCTCTGTGTGAGACGAAGGTGGACATACTGGACTGGACAGGAGGGAAGGCAGTGTTCTGAATATGGCATATCAGTTCCCAGAATTCTTGGAAACACCATGTAGAGCAGCTCATGTGGCAGGATGGCAATATGAAGTATTAACTTTTGCATTTTGACACCCCCCCCCCCAAATCCCCAGGACCTTCCCTCTTCTGAGAGGTTAGACATGAAGGAATGCGTGCTAAGTAATTTTTGTTTTCCACTTGAGAAGAGATTAATGCAAAACACAACAAAAACAAATTTTCCCTGTGTTGGAAAAGGAAAAGCTCGAGAGTATATTAGGGTGAAGTTTAGGTTATTGAGACAAAGAGGGTTAAAAATGTAGTGTCAGGGACTTTCCTAAAATCCCTCAAAGGTTTGCGAACCCAGACAAGCAACATCTGTCTTCAGCATGTCCTATACCTCTGGCTGAGCAGCCCTAAGCCTGGCACTAGCGATGGCTAGCTTGGGTTCGTGGCTTGAACTTTTGAGGCACCTCCAAGCCCAGTGTGGGTGGTGGCAATCTCTGGATTGCTTTGTGGCTCATGCCAGGTAGCCCTGGCAGGGCACAAGCTGCAACTGAACTTGGTCTGCAGTGGGGCCCCTCCCAGGAGGTCCCAAGTCTGGCATGCCAAGTGGCCAGCTTCAGACCCAGCCAAAGCCTCACCCAGCCACATCCTGGGACGACACACCCACAGGACAGACAGGGCAAGCCCCAGAGCCCTGCTAAAGCAAATCATGCTCTGTTGGGTCAGCCCCTGCCCCACAGTTCCTCCACTGTAGTCACAGCCAAACCATACAACCAATCAGCCAGAAGGGTCTCCCGTTGACAAGCAAACAGCAATCAAGCTCAAATATAGCAGGAGAGCCTACACAACCCACGCAATGGACACACCTGGAGTACCCAACTCAGGTGACCAGGGAGACTGCACTACTGAGCACCACAGGACACCTACTACATAAGGCCGCTCTACTAAGACTGGGAGACATAGCAGCTCTAACTAATGCATAGAAACAAACACAGGGAGGCAGCCAAAATGGGGAGACAAAGAAAATGTGCCAAATATAAGAACAGAGCAAAGATCCAAAAAAAGAACTAAACAAAAAGGAGACTAGCAATCTACCAGACACAGAATTCAAAACACTGGTTATAAGGATGCTCAATGATCTCAGGGAGAACTTCAACAAAGAGATAGGAAACATAAAAATGGGGATCGAAAACATAAAAAGAACCAGTCAGAAATAAAGACTACAATAACGGAAATGAAGAATACATTAGAGGGAGTCAATGGTAGATTAGATGAAGCAGAGGATCAAAGCAGCAATTTAGAAGATAAGGTAGCAGAAAACACCCAATTAGGACAGCAAAAAGAAAAAAAGAATCAAAAAAAAAAAAAAAAAAGAAAAGAATTTAAGGGGTCTTTGGGACAACATCAAGCATACCAACATTTGCATCAAGAGGTACCAGAAGGAAAAGAGCGAGAACAAGGACTTGAAAGCCTATTTGAAGAAATGATGATGGAAAACTTAACTTAACCTGGTGAAGGAAATAGACATACAAGCCCAGGAAGTGCAGAGAGTCCCAAACAAGATGAACCCAAACAGGCCCACACCAAGACACATCATAAGTAAAATGGCAAAGGTTAAAGACAAAGAGAGAATCCTAAAAGCAGCAAGAGAAAAGCAGTTAGTTACCTACAAGGGAGCTCCCGTAAGACTACCAGATGATTTCTCAACAGAAACTCTGCAGGCCAGAAGGGATTGGCAGGAAATATTAAAAGTAATGAAAAGCAAGGACTCTGGGTGGTGAACACACAATGGGATTTATAGATGATGTAATATGGAATTGTATACCTGAAATCTATGTAACTTTACTAACAATTGTCACCCCAATAAACTTGAACTAAAAGAAAGAAAAGAAAAGCAAGGACATACAACCAAAATTATTCTACCTGGCAAAGCTATCATTTAGCACTGAAGGAGATAAAGAGCTTCCCAGACAAGGAAAAGCTAAAATAGTTCCCCGACACCAAACCAGAATTACAAGGAATCTTAGAAGGATTTCTTTAATATGAAAAAAAAAAAGAGAAAAATACGAATAGTAAAATGGCAATAGCTACATATATATCAATAATTACTTTCAATGTAAATGGATTGAGTGCTCCAAACAAAAAATAGGGTGGCTGAATAGATAAGAAAACAAGACCTTTACATATGCTGCCTACCAGAGACTCACTTCAGATTGAAAGGCACACACAGACTGAAAGTAAAGGGACAGAAAAAGGTATTTCATGAAAATGGAAACAAACAAAAAAGACCTGGGGTAGTAATACTTATACCAGACAAAATAGACTTTAAAACAAAGGCTAGAACAAGAGACAAAGAAGGACCCACTTCTGGGTATTTATCCGAAGAAACCCAAAGTGCTACTCTGAGGGGACAGGTGCATCCATATGTTCATTGCAGCAT
The DNA here is from genome assembly GCF_057876585.1 of Rhinolophus sinicus. Lineage (NCBI taxonomy): Eukaryota > Metazoa > Chordata > Mammalia > Chiroptera > Rhinolophidae > Rhinolophus > Rhinolophus sinicus. Next base: position 151,723,802 of record NC_142514.1, on the reverse strand, counting down.
TGTTTACAATAGCCAAGATATAGAGGTAGCATGGGTGTCTGTCAATGGATGAATTGATAAAGAGTAAGTGGTACATACATACAATGGAATATTACTTAGCCATGGAAGGGAATGGGTTCTTGCCATCTGCAGTGGCATGGATGGACCTGGAGGGCATTGTGTTGAGTGGAGTATGTCAGACAGAGAAAGATAGATGCAATGTGATTTTGCTTATATGTGGAATCTAAAAAAGAAAATAAACAAACAAAACAGAAACAAACTCATTGATACAGAGAACATTTTGATGTTTGCCAGAGGAAGGGGGGTTGTGGATGGGTGAAAAAGGAGAAGGGATTTAAAGAAATGTACTGTCATAAAGAAGATGGAGGTAATTTTATTCTCATTTAACAATCCTCAGGTGAGAGTGGTGCAGGTCTGCTGGCCGTTCTGCTCCATAAGGACTCTAAAGGACCCCTCCATCATGTGGCTCCACCGTCCCTAGAATAATAACCTCAGCTACATGGTCAAGTGTGGGTCACAGACACATCCGTGTTCCAGCTTGTGGGAAGGAAAAGAGTACACTTGTAGATTGTATTATTCAGCAAATTTTCACTTCTTTTTTTTTAAAGATTTTTATTAAAAATATAGCTAACATATAATATAATATTAGTTTCAGGGGTACACCATAGTCATTCAACATTTATATACCTAAAGAAGTGATCACCATGATAATTCCAGCAATATCTGACACTGAACCATGTTATCATACTATTATTGACTATATTCTTCATGCTGCACTTTACATCCCCATGACTTATTTGTTTTTTATCTGGAAATTTGAACCGCTTATTCCCCTTTACCTTTTCTCTGCTTTTAAAATTTTTCAATTACAGTTGACATTTTATATTATTTTATATTAATTTCAGGTGTACAGCATAGTGGTTAGACATTTATATAACTTAAGAAGTGGTTCCCCTGACTAGTCTACCTAGCAATACACATAGTTATTACCATGTTATTGACTATATTCCCTATGCTTTACATCCCCATGACTATTTTGGAACTACCAATTTGTACTTTTTAATCCCTTCACCTTTTTCACCCTGCCCCCAACCCCTTCCCATCTGACACCATACATAGTTATTACAAGATTATTGACTATATTCTTTATGTTATACCCTACATCCCCGTAACTACTGTGTAATAATCTGTACTTCTTAATCCCTTCCCATTTTTTCACTCACACCCCGAACCTCCTCCCATCTGGCAACCATCAAAATGTTTTCTGTATCTATGAGTCTGTTTCTGTTTTGTTTGTTAATTTTGTTATTAGCTTCCTCCTGTTATAGCTGAGACTTCATTGCTATTGGCATGTCATTGGGTGGGAGTGACCCTTAGGATGACTGGCTGTGGGGTTTCACCATGTCCACAACTTATGGGCTGCTGTGCAGGAAGTCTACCTTACTAGCAGGATTCGCCCCAGTGGGCTCTGGTGCCTGTTGAGACCACCCTTTGAATGTGCTGCTTGTGGGGCTAGTTGGGCAGTGCTCTGCTGTGGTTTGAAGCCAATCTCCACGTGTGTTGGTTCTGGGTCCTCTTGGGAGGGCCTCTGGTGCCGGCCCAGGTCAGCCACTGCCTGTTACTGGCTGGGGGCTCCCTGGTAGGAGGTACAATGTGATCCACAGTTGTTTGTTGCCTGTGCTGGACCTGGAGGAGTGTGGGAGATGCCATGCTGCAAACTGAGGATGGCTATTAGCAGTACTGGGTCTGAGGTAGCTCTGCAAAATGCCAGAATACCCTGGGGCCTGCTGCCACCTGTCAGCTCCCTTAAGTTTCAGCCACTGATAGAGCCTCATGTGGTACACAAGTTAGGTGAGGCAGGGTGTCAGGGAATCACTAGAGTGGGAAAAGTTGTGGTCACCAGGTTAATGTTAATTCTGGTTTGGTGTCAGTGCTGAGCCTGGAGTGACTCAGCAAAAGTCTCAGAGCACAGGGAGGCCAGTCACCGCCTGGCTGGGGCCTGTCAGACTCTGATAGTTTTCCAAGAAAGAGTGCAATGTGGGTGGGGCTGTCTGGATGGGAGAAAGCGCCTCCAGTGATGCGAGAGTTGTGAGGGGCAGCGACCCAGTGAGTCAGCAAGGCGGAGCAGCAGAGCTCACCAGGCAATTAGATTCAGACTTGAGCGGAAGGGGCGGGATCAACACAGGAAAGATGGCACCTGCCTGCTGACTGCATTGGAGGTGGACTCCTCACCAGGATAATGTCAACTGTCTTCCAGTCCTCCCTCGGAAGCCACATACTTCAGTCTGCCCCCGTATGTGTCCGAGGCCCCCCAAGTAACCGCCCTTCGCTGGAACCCAAGGTGAGTGCCTGCGAGCGAACAAGCCTGTGCAGGGGCCGTTTAAGAGGATGCCTGGGTTCCCCACAGCCTTCCGGCTCACCTCAGCAGTCAGAATCCCCACTGGTTTTTACAGCCAGATGTTGTAGGGACTCTTCAGCACCAGTACTCTGCTCTGTGGAGCCTGCTGTGGGGTGCTGTGGTCCCTTGCTCCTCCAGGGGAACGGAGGCGGCCAAGATATCCCTCCTGATTCTCAACCACCACACGCAGGTTTGGGGCCTGTTTCGTGTTTCTGCCCCTCCTACCAGTCTCGACGTGGCTTCTTTATATTTTTATTTATAGGACTTATGTTCAGGTAGATGTTAGGTGATTCTCCAGGTTGATTGTTCTATAATTTATTTGTAATTTTAATGTGTTCACGGAAGAACACAGGCACAGTGTTTATCTACTCCGCCATCTTGGATCTCTCCTTTGAAACTCCAAATTTTCACCCTTTTTGGTTCATCTCCCCAGGGAGTAAACTTCCCTGCCCTCGTTCCAAGTCTATGCTTTAAGAGGTATCATGAGTTTCGGTTTGATCCTCTAGGAGCTTCTGTCCTCAACCATGAGCACAGCCTGCCCAAGGTAGCTGCTGTCTCTGGAGTTTGGGTGTGGGAATGGATCATACGGAGCATACTTGAACTTGACCCCTGCTGGGAACAAAGCAGCTGCTCAGAGACCTGCAGATCTATGAGCAAGAAATACTTATGTTTGTTTGCCATTGAGTTTTGAGGTGGTTTTATGCAATATTATTGTAGCAAAAACAGACTGATACAAAGTACAGACTGATGGCACAGAATTTTCTTTTGGTAAGCATGAGTGAAGTTTAAAAAAATCAATTTCTCTTTCATTTTATTAATCAGATGGTCACATTTAGCTATAAGAGAGATTGGAAGACATTGTCTGTAGTTGGGCAATTCTATGACCAGTTTAAAATAAGACACATGGATGCCAAATAGGCATGTAAAAATATGCTCATTAGTCCATAGAAAAACACAAATTTAAACTATAATGAGATAATAGTATACTCCCACTAGAATGGCTAAAATAAGAAGAGCTAATCATGCCATGTGCTAATGAGGAGGTAGAACAACTGGAATTCTCATATACCACTTGTGGGAATGTGAAATGTATACTCACTTAGAAAAATAGCTTGGAAATTTCTTAACAGGTTAAACATGTATCTACCATATGGTCCAGGCATTCCACTTCTTCATATTTACCCAAGAGAATGAAAGTGCATGTCTACACAAAGACTTGTATGTGAATGTGGCAATTTCATTTGTAAATGCCCCAAATTGGAAACAATTCAAGTTATCCATCACATCAAGAAGTGAATGGAGAAACAGATGGCGGTATATCCTCACAGTGGAATACTATTCATCACTGAAAAGGAACGAACTGTTGGTACATACAACAGCATGGGTGGATTTTAAAGTAATTAAGTTGAGCAAAAGAAGCCAGACAAAAGGGTACCTACATATGATTCTATTTATGTAAAACTTCAGAAAATACAATCTAATCGCTAGAGACAGAAAGATCATTGGCTACCTGGGGATGAGAGACCTGAGAAGGAGGGAGCAAGAAAGGAACATACAGGAAGAAGGGCATACAGCAACTTTTGGAGTGATGGATATGATCATTTTCTTGATTGTGGTGATGGTTTCATGGGTACGTACATGTGTCGAACTCATCAAACCATGCACTTCAAATATACACAGTTTCTTGTATGTCAGTAATATCTCAATAAAGTTGTAAAATAAAAATAAACTCATTTACTATGGGAGGAGCAGAGAATGGCTTTTGGAAGATAACCGGCAGTCTCTACCACAGAGGGCAGAGGAGGCATTTGGATGCTTGTTGGGGTGTCTGAAAAATGGTTTTGAATCCTCCCTGGGGCTAATTCTTGCCCTTTCATGTACGTTTGGGCATTGAGAGTAGGAGGGACCTTTGCCCTGTCCTGATAGAGCCCTGGGAGGCAGGAGTCTTGTAGGAGTTCCCCAGGCCAATGAAGGAAGAGAGGAAACGTTGTGGCTACACCAGGAAAAAGTGGTGGTTAACGGGTAGTGTACACAGAGGACTTGAGACAGCTTCTCTCAGTTTCCTCTTGAAGTTTTTCTAGAAGAGCAGAAAGATTTTTAAGAGCCCTCAAAAGGATATCTTAATTTAGACCCTCTAAGAAGTAAATGCCAAGATAAGAGGAAGTAGCCAACTGCACCCTCAGCCCTCACTTCCCTGGGCCCCAAGCTCACATTTGGCTTTGGCATTTGGAATGAGTATTCAGGGTGGGAGGAACAGGAAAAAGAGGCCCACCTTTTTTTGCACTGTGTCAAGACTCAGAATTTAATTGGGCACCTCTTCCTCTGAGGGAGACTGAGAAAGCTCACCTGACCCACTTCTTAGCTGCCCCCTCTTGTGGGCAGGGCTCTCTGCTATCCCCTTGGCTCTGAGCTTGGCCAGGTGCCTTGCTTTGGCCAATGATATGGTAACAGGTGTAGTGCAAGCAGAGGCCTCACAACCACTTGTGCTTTGGGGCTTACTCTCCTGCCACTTTTGCTCCTTCATCCCCCATGAGAATATGCCCAGGTGAGCTGCTGGAGAGCCATGAGAGACAGGCAGAGAAGACCCCTGGGGCCTGCCAGCCCCCAGCCAAGCATTGACTGGCTGCAGATGGATGGGTGATGGATCAGCCCAAATCCCCTGGCCCAGGTCCTCACGACTGTCTAGCCAACACATAAGACTCCTGAGGAATAATAATAAATGGATGTTGTTTCAGGCTACTGCATTTTGCAGGTGGTTTGTTACGTACAACAGCTAACTGATACAGTGTCCAAACCTCTGACCCACGCCCCTGTCTTACTTGTCTGCTCATCTGGGAATACTTCTTCCAGCCCATTCCTAAGGACAGCAGAGTTCAGAGAGAGCCTGGCCCCTCCTGTGCCCCTCTCGCTTCCCTCAGGGAAAGTAGGGGGCCAGCATGAGCCACTGCAGAGGAAGCTGTAGTCATGAGGAAACAGGGAAGTGGGAGGCCGCGACTTCCACTCAGGGAAATGCACGACCTGATTACTACTCAACATTTGCGGTACCCAGATACTCTAATTAAGAGAAAAGGTCAATAGGTTAAATAAGTAACTTAATCAGAAAATTATGCAAAGTGCCACAAGTCAAACAGATTACACAGCCCTTGAGATCGATATGGTATGCAAATCGATCACCCGCGATCAGGACAAGTCAGCAGCTGGAAGTAGAAGCCAGTCAAGGAGGCTTAGGAAACCCAGCCTGAGGTGGGAAATGTGAGTACCTGGCACCCTGAAGTGGGAGAGGGGGGCACGAGGGCCCTGGGGTATGTGACCAGTAAAGGAGGTGCAGTCTCTCATTTGTAGAACGGTGAGGGCAACATTGCACAGAAAGCATGGATTTGGGGGCCCACAGACCCAGGCTGCAGTCCCAGCTCTGCCTCTGCTGAGCCAAATGGCTTGGGTGAGCCATTGAGTCCCTGAGTGTCCTAACAAGGCAGATAATATTGGTCTCAAGATTTGGGGAGGATCGATTATCAGCTTTGACCCTACTTGTGTGTGTGTGTGTGTGTGTGTGTGTGTGTGAGAGAGAGAGAGAGAGAGAGAGAGAGCGAGCTTGAGAGTTAAGGGTTTGTGACCACGGGTCTTGTGAGGTTTCCTTCCTCTCTGCCACCTGCTGTCCTCCTTGCCAAAGCTCTATAGCCAGGGCATTTGATCAGAGACCAGCCAAATGCCTTTATGTCCATTTAGGACAGTGTTTCTCAATTTGGGGTGCTATTTGTTGTGTTTGGAGAGAGTTTGGGTTATTATTCCTGTGGAGGTGGGGGATGTGCTACTGACATCTAGTGGGTGGAAGCCAGGGATGCTTCCTGAACATTCTATAACACACAGGACAGCCAACTCCCCACCACAAAGAAGTATCCAGCCTGCAATGTCAGTAGTGCTGAGGTTGAGAAACCCTGATTTAGAAGATTGAAAGGCTTGTGAGAGAAGGAGTATGGTGGCTGAATCAGCCACAGCATAAAAGGTGGCAAAAACCCTCTGGAATGATCAGAACACGTCTTGACAATAGCCTGCCAGGCCTTCAGGAACCCTGGAGGACCCCCAACTAGTCCTAACTCTCAGGGGAGGCCCCCAGAAGACCCTGTCCCAGGCCTGTGAGAGGAATGACAGACTCAGAGGACAGTTTACTCCGAGCAGTTCTGTGGCTTTGCTACAGCGGGGACCCGCTGCTACACAGCTCTTCCTGGCCTGGAGACATCAGGCCTGGCCTGGCTCTGGTGGGGGCAGGGCGGGGGCCGCATGGAGAGACTGCCCGGGTCTGGCATTTCCTTGTAGCCTGAAGGAATGCTGTAGAAATGGACCCTTATTTGGGCTTGTTTTTATCCCCCAGTAGTGTTGGAGCTGCCTGGCTTTTCCCAGGCTTGCCCACTGCTCAAGGGAGGGAAGTGGGACCTTGGGGACTGTCCCAGGCCTGACGTGGAGAGAAGAGCACCCATCCCCCACCTGGAGCAAAGCTCTGGAGCTCCTGTCGCCTGGGAGGCTTGTGTTGCTGCTGGGGTCTCTGTGAAAAGAAAGGGCTGGGTGTTTGGCGCCTGTACCCAGAACCTCTGAGGGGTACTCTCCCTGGAGGTGGCTAAGCTGGGAGTCCCAGCTAGTTCCTTGAGGGGAGGGGCTGGAGGAGATCAGTTACGGGTTCCTTGGGACTGAAGGCAGGAGCCATGTTGGACAGAGAGAGGGTGGGGCAGAGAGGGCAGTGAAGGCATTGCTCTTCTTTCCAAGGGATCCTTCAGTGTCTTGAGTCTCCTCCTGCCCTCTGAGGTCAGAGGGTGTCACTGAGACCAATGTCACTGACTCATGCCATGGGATTCAGGTCTGGAGAAAAGAGCAGAAGGGATGGTAAGGGACAGTCAGGTGTCTTCCCTTCATCTCCTTTCCCGTGATGTCAGCTGTCATCTCAGGCCTACAAACTTCCCTTTCCTAGTTCTCAAGTCACCTGTAATTGGAGCCATCACAGTCCTCTGCCGTTGGGGAAACCAAGCCCATAAATGGTTAGGGTCTTCACCAAGTTCATAGAGTGGGTCAGCAGCAGGGCCAACAATAGAGCCTCCGTCTTCTTACGTGAGTCCAATACCAGAGTGTGACAATCTCACAGCTGTCTCTGCTTGCCTTTGCTTTGCCCTGCTCATGAAAAGCAGCCTTCCAGAAAGGGCACTATATTAGCTATTGACTGCACTGTAACAAATTACCCCAAAGCTTAGTGGCTTAAAATAACATTTATTATCATGCAGTTCCTGTGGGTCAGGAAACCAGACTCAGAGTAGTTGGGTCCTCACAGGGCCTCCAGGTCTCTCACAAAGGCGCTCTCGGGGTGCCAGCTGGGGTTGTAGTCATCCCAAAGCTCGGTGGTGGGAGGATCTGCTTCCAAGCTCACTCATGTGGTTGTTGACAGACCCAGGTCCTGCTGGTTACAGCCCATGACCTCAGTTCCTTGCCATGTGGGCCTCTCCACAGGAAAGCTCACAACATGGCAGCTGGCTTCCCTCAGAGGGAGGGTGGAGAGAGAGGGAGAGAGAGAGAGAGAGAGAGAGAGGCAAAAGTAGAATCTTTGTAACCTAATCTTGGAATGACGTCTATCGCTTTTACCCTATTCTATTTGCTAGAGGTGAGTCACAAGGTCCAGTCTACACTCCAAGGGGGAAATGACACAAGAGCGTGAATACAGGAGGCAGGGTCACTGGAAGGTATTTGAGAGTCAGCCTCCCCATTGGCCTGAGGTGCACCCTTGGCTTCTCCCCTCGTTTAATAATTCATTCGCTTTGAAACTCTTAGGGGACATCCCAGTAAATAAGGTGATTTAAATGGAGCTGGAGCTGGGGTGGGATCCTTTTCGCTCCTCCATGCCCGTTTCAGGTCAGGAACCTCAGCCAGAAGAAGTCAAAGTTTCTTCCCAGTTACGCTACTCAGATGTTACTGTCTTCAGATGGAGGCAAAAGCATCTGGTTGTGGGTCGGAACAGTCAGGTCCTACTCGCAGTCTTAGGGACTCTAGGCCAGTCACTCAGTTCACAAATATTCTTACCTGTAAAAGGAGGAACCTGGATGGGGATTCCTGATGGAGCATTCTCCTATGCTGAAACTTGATCCCACTCTCGGGACCCAAAACTCCCACATTCCTGCTTTTCCTTGCTCTTCCTGGGATCCCACAACTAGAAGCTGCCTGTGCATCAGGGAGAGTTTGGTGCATTCCCACAGAGGTGTATGGAGGAAGGGAAGGAAAGAGCCAGTGGCGACAGTGCTAGAAGCTGCCTGGAGCCCAGGCAGCTGCCTTAACCTTGCAGTGGCGCCCAGAGGTCGAGGTGAGGCCCAGAAAGAGAAAAGTGGGAAGGCCCATGTGGAGAGTTGGCTTCTGGTCCCACCAGGGGGTCCCACATAGGACAAAATGTCCAAAATGGCCTCCTCCCCCAGGACCAGCATCCCAGATTACTTCTTTGTCTGATCCTGGCTTCCCAGCCTTTGCCTAGTCTTGGCATTTCCCACCCCCGTCTCCTTACCCACACCTTGCCCTCAGCTCACTGCTCCCACACCAGCCCTGTGGACTGGAGCCAGTATATTTACAATCTTTGCAGGATGGCGGTGTCAGCCCTGGGAGCTTTGGCGCCTGGGCTCCCACACCCAGGTCGGACTGTGCCGCTGGCCTGGGGGCAGGGAGGAGGCAGTGAAAGCCTCTGCATGCGTCTCAAATTTGTTTCTAATTCACTTTCCTTCTGAAGTGGTTCTGAGGAAGTGCGATATCTAAAAAGGCAGCTAATGTAAGCTCTGTAAATAGTACATCCACAGGCTGTAATGGAGGGAGAGAGAAAAGGATGGATTAAGTGCCCACTGTGGGCTTGGAAAAAAAATCCTTTTGATCTTTCCCCACTGCACAATGCCCAATTACCTTGTTGGCTTGCATCAGCCAGAGAGAGGATGTTTCTTATTGTGATTGCTGCAAATTGGCACCTGTTTCCCGGAGAGTAGCTTTCCCATGAATTAACTAGAACACCGGCTCCATCCTGGGTGATAAGGACCTTCTATTAGTGGGTAATGTCAGTGTGACGCTGCCTCCAGTCTGCCTTGCTTGCCTTGGGGACCCCGGGCGGGCCACACTCTCTGAGCTCAGCCTCACAGGTCAGCAGCAGCTGGGGACCCCTCTGCAGTGGCCTCGTCTTTCCTCCCCAGTGCTGTGTTCATTGCTCCTGACAGAGCTTTCTGATGGCTGCAGTGGGTCACAAAGCCACTTGGGAGACCTTTGAACTCATTGTCTTTTTCCCAAACTTGAGCTTCCTGGGTCCTCCCTTTTATTTAATTCATGAATTCATTCAACAAATATTTACTGAGTTCTGTCACCTGACAGGACATAGCAGTGAGTGAGACAAAGTCCTGCCCTTGCAAGGCCTTGCAGAGTAAGTTACCACCATCACCCACTTGCCCATCCCAAAGCGAGTGTCACCTGTGATGGCTTCCTCTCCCTCAGTGTCCTTGAGGTGATCCCCGTTTCCCCTCAGGAGGATCTCTCTTTGTAATTGTAGGTACCAATGTTGATCTGTCTACTTCTCTCTCCCCACCCTGGGCCAAGCCCAGCATCTCTCACTTACTCTCCTGCATCAGCCTCTATTAGTTTTCTACTTGCTGCTGTAACAAATGACCAAAAACTTGGTGGCTTAAAACATCACAAATGTGTTGTCTTAGGGTTCTGTAGTTCAGACGTCTGACAAGCTGTCAGCAGGGCTGCATTCCTTTCTGGAGGCTCTAAGCATAAATCAATTCCCTTGCCTTTTGCAGCTTTGAAAGGCTGCCTACATTCCTCAGCTCATGGCCCCTTCCTCCCTCTTCAGAGCCAGCAAGGATGGTTCCAGTCCTTCCAATGCAGCATCACTGTGACCTCCTTCTGCCTCCCTCTCCATGCTCCTCGTACACAGTAGGATCCCAGTGACTATTTATTGAGTGAGTGAATAATGATATTCACCATATGAGTATATTATGGAGTGAAAAAAAGAGCAAGACACAGAAAAATATGTGTAGCTGTTAAGTAAGAAAAAAAAATCCTATACAAGTACACTACCATATGTTTGTGCAAATAGTAAAGTTCAGGAAGGACCAAATTTATTGTGTTGATGACTTCTGGGAAGGAAAGTAAATGGAGAGGGAGAGGAAGGTGATTTCTCCTTTTAATTTCATACACTTCTGGTTGTTCTTTTGTTGTTATTATGAGCATATATATATTTTCTCAAAGGGAAAACACTAAAACTAAACAAAAAATTATCTACCAATTGGATGTGCTCAAATGCCATAGAAACTGAGCGGCAGTATGTTTTGTAAAACTTACGCCTCCTAAATGCCTCCCACAGATGTCCTTTGTGCTGTCTCTGACCCTCAGCATGGCTCACATGGCTGGGACTGGCTCTGACCAGGCTTCTCAGGGGGCCATGCGGGATGGGTCTCTAGGCAGACCTGAGCTCTCCCTCTTATATCTCAACTGTGGTGCTTACTCACCTGGAGGACATAGGCCGAACCCTTGACCCGTGTGTGTGTGTGTGTGTGTGTGTGTGTGTGTGTGTGTAGCAGGAGTGTGGTGCTGCCAGAGTCTGGCCTGATTCTCCAGCCCGCTCCGCCCCTCATGTCCTTCCCATACCCCACGTACAGGAATCCAGAGCCACGGCCATCTGCCATTGCGCCTTTCTATGCCTTTGCAGCTGCTGGGCTTTCCCCTGGGAATGCTCTTCCCTGCCATATTTACCTGGTGAATGTCTCTGCATTCTTTAATACCTGGTGCCCCCGTGGAACTTTCCATTTTGCTGTTCCTGACCCTTCTCTCCCCCTAGGAAGCTGGTACCTCCCATCTCGGGGCAGCTCCTGGCGAGGTGGTATGAAATGGTTCTGGGCAAAGCCTCTGGCTCCATACTGCCTGGGTCTAAATCCCAGCTCCAGAACCTACTAGCTATGACTTTGGGCAAGTGACTTAAACTCTCTGAGTCTCAGTGTTCCTATCTGTGATACGAGTGATGAAACCCACTCATAAGGTGGTGGTGCCTTTACTGGGGTGACTTATTTGCTCAGAGCCCAGTATCTGCTAAGGGCTCGGTAAACCCTAGCCCAAGGACAATTGATGGGTCAGGGGATGCAGCAAGGTGTCTTGGAAGGCTAGGGAAGCTCTGAGGAGGTGTCAATGTCTGAGCTGAGTTCTAAGGGACAGGGGGATGGCTTCAGCTGGTGGGTGGTACCACAAGCATTCGCCACACACAATGGGAGTCCATAAAAGTGGAGTCATGGAGGAGAGAACATGCCCTGTGGCCCAGAGGACCAGAGCCCTGGGCGTCAGGCCAGTTCTCTGCTGGAGGGATGTGGGTACTTGCAGCCTTTGTGCTACTTGAGTCCAAGCTGTTTGGGGTTTGGCGAGAACACACAATGGTGCCTGAAGAGGTGGCTGCAATTTTCCCCTTGAGCTCTCAGATGTCTTGAAATTGGTTTGAATAATTTTTTCCCCTCAAATTGTTCTAAACGTTCTGTTTCTGGCCCAAGGGCTTGAGTTTCCTGTTGCCTCATGGGAAGGGTCCTAGGACAAAGTTGGAGGTCTTAGGGAGCTTAGTGAGTCAGAGCACCCCCATCCATACACCCTGCTTCTCTGCCAAGCCAGCACCCCAGGGGCTGGAGGGGAGGGTGGCTGGTGGGTGCTAATGAGCTGAGTTCTGAGGCCCCACTGCCCAGTCTGTGGCCAGCGCCTGTGGGCAGGCTGGGCTGCAGGCCCAGTGCGGGCCAGCAGGAGCTGCTGGGAATCCGGCCAGCTGAAGCCTGATACCTGGCTCCTGGTTCCACGGGTAGCTGCCCAAAAGGGTGGGATGGAGGCGTGGGCCTTCTCCAGCGGCCCCGCCTGGGGTGGCTCTGTGCTCTGTTTGTGTTGGCTCCAGTGGAGTAAGAAGTGAGGAGCTGCTGATAGCATCTCAGGGCCCGCCCGGCCTCTAGAGAGATAGGGCTTGTTCTTCACTGGCACGGGTGAGATGGGTGGGCTGCTGCACACACACACACACACACACACACACACACACACACACACACACACCCCATTCATCCATTAGCCCCTTCCAAAATTTGCCTTGAAACAGAAGCTCACATGCGGACGGTGCAATGATGGCAAAGGAAGGCATTAAGGGCAGGGGCGTGTTCAGGCCGAGGGAGGCAGGCGGCTCTGGGACTGTGGCATGTGGGGCAGGAACCGGAGAAGTGGATGCTGGAAGGTGAGGCGCTTTGGGAGGGCAGGAATGCTCTGACTATAGAAAAGTCCTTTCCTACTGCCAGCTGGTCTGTACTTTCCAGAGCTCCGTGAGTCTTTGCTCAGAACTCCTTGCTGCCCATGACAGCCAGGGCCACTGTCCTGCGTTGCATGACTCCAGGGGTGCTGTTCACACTGAGCGCTATAGGAATCGTGTTGCCTGGCGTGCCACGGCTAGTCTCAGACTGTGCTATGAATGCGCCCCCTGGGGCTGCACAGACAGGCAGCACTGAGAGCACCTCATGAAAGGCTGCTGTGGGGAAAGGGACGTTAGCTTCCTGAGCCATCCTGCACTTGCAACTCAGGCATTTGCTGTATTGTGTCTTGTGCAGGGACAATGGGTGGGGACGGGAGAGGGGTCTTCTATATTCATGCTGTTAACCGATGGATAGCACTTGGTTCTTTTACAGGGCTACATATCCAAAGGTGGCTTGGAGCAGTTACCATCCCTTCTTGAGAAACTCCTGCCTTCCTGTCCCTCCTTGGACCAAACATACACAGGCCTCTGATTCAGACCTGGCTTCTACATTTGCAAACACAAAAACCAGCTCTGGCTAATTTGGGTAAAATAGAGATTTATTAAAGGAGTGTTGGGAAACTGGCAGGCTCTCTGGGACGGCCAGATCTCCTGACCTGGAGGCCCCCCTGGCCAGAAACAACACCCAAAAGCACTTAGCAGAATGGACTGGCCCCAGGGAGAGTCCCGTGGCCGTCCCTGCAGGGTACTGACACTGCAGTTGGTGTTATGGTGCTGCCATCACTGGGTACCGGATGTCCCAGAGCCTTAGCCCCTGGTTCTTCTAGAACCTGGGTGTGACTTTTACCCTTGACTATGTGGTCTCCAGGCAGCATCTGCTTTGTTGCATCACTTCCTTTCAATTCAAAGATTCAGTTTGATGTGGGTGAGCGGAGCAACACAGTGAGGTAATGGCTTCATGTTTGGCTGTGAGGAGGCTGGGAAAATAGAGGTCTGACTTCCCACAACAAGGGGTTCTCTGCCTGCAACCAGGATTTGGAGTGGGGAATTTCCCAAATGGGGGACGGGGAGGGAGGAGGATGATAGTCAAAGGTGACCAATGACCAGGGCAACAATGGGCAGAACCCGTCTCAAAAGAGTAGCACAGGGGTCTTTTTCTTTCTTTTTCTGTCCCCAGGGCAGGGATACATAAGCCCAGCATACACAGATGCCTCAGCTTTCCCTCTTTTCCATACAGCTCCTCTGCCAAGACCCGTAGTCAGTCTCCTTATCCCCTTAACCCTAGAATCCATCTCTGTCCCAGGGGAAGAGGTTGGGCCCCAACCCTCCCTACTCTGCTCCTCTTTTAATTGTTTTTGAAATATTTGAGAATGTGGGCACCTCCCAGCTTTGAGCAGATCCAAGGAAGTCTCTCCTTTGCTCAATCCGATGGGACAGCTGGAGGGTGACCACTGAGTCTGCCTGGTGAGCAAAGGTGGACGTGTGCCCTCAGGGTTTGCAGAATTGCAGCTGGTCCCCCTTGCTGGATGACACAACAAGCGCAGCTGGCCCAGGTAACATCTTTCCCGAAGAAAACACAGTCTGGTCTCATGTGGAGAAAGACTGTTAGTGTTCTTAACCTTACTTTGACCTTCCCCTGGGCTATGCCCTGTGCCCAGGGTGGACCCTTTTACCCTGGAGAGACCATGAGGAGAGGCAGTACTCTGGCTGGAAAGGACTCACCCTGTGTCAGGGGGCTTAGCGTGGGGGCACAGCAGGTGTGGAATTGAATACATTGCAATACCCATCCCTCTCCCACGCCCCACTGAAATTGTGTTTTCCCTCAGTTTATCCCACTGCTCCATCACACAAAAGGCTTTCTTTTTTAAAAAAACACAACATATTAGTTTAATTTTAATTTCAGAACAGAAATGCCCTTGTCTTTTATCATAAAAGTAATTCATACTTATAAAAATTCAAGCACTATATAAATCTATAAATCGGTGAAGAGTCTTCTTATATGGAACCCCACTTAGCTAACCATCATAAAAGTTTTTTTAATGAACACATACAAATGCACTTATATGTATATCTAAGGATGAAACCAGTGTGTACATGGAAAGGTATCCCAATATAGTGCTGATTTTAAAAAGCCAGTTTACAGTGGAGTCTGCATTGTTTCACACCTGATTTTGGGTGGCGTGGGAAGGGCTGTTTAGCAGCGTGCCCTGCCTGAATGATGGGCTGCTGCAAGGAATAGTGAGCTCTCTGTCGTAAGAGGTGTGCTAGTCGAGGCTGACCCGTCAGGCACAGAACTGGGAGCTGGACCCGAGCAGCAGTTCTTGTCTTTTTAAGTGAATTGTTCCTGGGATCCAGTAGCTAGGGATTGCCAGCCATGGTCACTCTGCACTGAAGGAGGTAAAGAGGGAGGAGGAGGCACACTAGCTCTGAGGGCCTGGCTCCCGGTCCCCCTCCCCCCCACCAGAGCATTTTCTCCCCACACCAGGCTGGCCTAAGGGAGGAGCTGCTTCTCCTTCGAGAGCCCAAGGAAATGGCTGGGCCTGTTAGCCCCCAGAGCTGTGGTCCTCTAGGGCATTTACAGTTCCAGAAGCCAACCTGGGCCAGGACAGAAGGTGGGGGGTGACCAAGAGCCTATCATTGGTGCCTAGCTGGTTTCTTCCCAGGAGACACTTAACGACTGCTGAATGAATGAATGACAACATGTCACGTTATAGGTATAACCTTCACTGATTCTAACTGTGTTTCTGAGCTTCAAGGAGTCTTCTCACCCCATCCCACTTTAGGAAGTGCACCTGTTCCTAGGAAATCAGTCCTAGCCTCAAGGAGCTCCAGCTTTCTGAGGGAGACAGCCCCACGGAGGTCACCTGTCCTGTCCCCTCCTATGCAGGCCTCTGACCTGTGATTGGAGCTCTGTGTGGAGAGACTTTTGCAGGCTCAGCTTCCCACAAGGGACAGAATAACCTGCCCTGCAGAGCGTGAGCCTGTTCTCCATGGAGGTGTGCGAGCAGGCCAGCCAGCTGGAGGTTGCAGGGTTAACTCTGCTCTGGCTGGGAACACGCTTTCAAAGTACAGGGGTGAGGTGGGGTCAGGAGAAGGGCATTTCTCACAGTCTTGGGGTCTGAGGTGGGTCTCCAGGGTTTCCATTTATTAGGGGAACATCTGCAGGCCCTTGTCCTCTTCCCCAGTCTCCCACCCCTGGTCTTGCTCAACAGGGGTCACTCCCTCCACCCTTCCTCCCCTCCCGGCTCTCTCCCCTGTCTCCATAGTTCCCAGAAGTAGGACCCAGGCCGCCAGCTGCAGCCTGTCCAGGTTCCCTATCGGATTATGAAGCTTAACATTTTTGTGAAGGAAGAAGAAAGCCTTCCCTCTGGGAAGTGATAAGAACATTCCATCCTCCTCTGGCTCCAGGGAGCCTGGGAAACAATCACCAAAGGGAGAGAGACTCCCCAGGGACAGGCTCCCCCAGCCATGGAGCAGGGCTGCCTTCTGCCGGCTCCCCTTTCCTTTTCTTTCCTGCCCCCACCCTTCTACGGGGTCTTAGTTTTGCCTGTAGTCAGCCCAGGAGACACCAGGCACTGGGCCTGGGGAGGAGGGCAGGCCCCAGGCCCCAGAGACCCGGGCCCCTTCATGTACTGGGCTTCCTTCCAACCTGGGGCTACCACTGGGAACCTTGGGAGCCAGTTCTCTTGATGGTAGGTTGTACGTTCTAGAAGGCAGGGAGCTTCCACCCAGAGGAGCACCAAAAGAGACAGCCATGGTGGGAGTGAATTAGCAGTGGGGGGTGGGCCCCATACCTGGGGATGACTCAGAACCCATGGTGTGTGAGGTAAGAAGCTGAGCCAGTCACTTGAAGGGTTGGGTAGGCTGAGAGAGGCTCGTGTGGTTGGCATGGTGATAAGAACATTGCCCTTTCACCCCCCCAAAAAGAAGAGCATTGCCCGATCAGTGCTCCCTCTGCACACTAGCACCTTTCTCTGTCCTTCCTTCTCTCTTCCCTCTTTCCCTTTTGATGACAACATTCACTAAAGCCTACGGGTGCCAGCTGGGCCTCCTCTTCATTTCTTTATCCAAGAAGACACACCCCTACCTTGGGGGCCTTTGCACTTCTCTTCCCTCAGCTTCTCTCCTTCAGAGGCCATGCCCTTTCACCCTTATTCAAAATGGCAACCCAACTCACGCACAACAGGTCTCATCTCCCTTCTCTTAGTGCTTACAACAATCTAATATATATTTTAGTTGTTGCTTGATCACACTCTTGTCAGTCTCTTCCCACTAAAAGTTTAAGTTCCCTGAGAGCAGGAATTTCCCCCCCTTGCTTCAGTGGCTAGGAGAATCCTTGTGTGGCCCAGGGGCCTGGCAGGAGCCACGTGATGCACTGTACCAAATGCAAGCGTTGGTGTGGGGGTGGGATTAGAAGAGAACTTAATAAAGAGACCATTTATAAACTGTGTGCATGGTTAAAGGAAACCCACAAGGGTGTGAAACACCCCAGGGCGAGCAACAGTGGGGTGCGCCCTTGCCTCAGGTGGACGTGAGCAGTGGATACCAGAATGCTGCTGGGCAGAGCAGGGCCATTGCCAAACTGCTGCGCAACCAGGCCCGTGTGGCCCTATGCTCTGGCCCTTGGGTCTCCTGAAGCCAAAAGACAAGGGCGTCTGTGTCATGAAGTCCATGAGGTCAGACCCTGGGACCCAGAGTGGGGTAGAGCCTGTATCTGGAAGAACACGCGAGAAAATCCTCACATAATAAATGTCTGTCCAATGAACGAATGAGTGCCCTTAAGAAACCCACATATTGGTGGGGGAGACACACTCCTTCCTTCCTTCCTTCCTTCCTTCCTTCCTTCCTTCCTTCCTTCCTTCCTTCCTTCCTTCCTTCCATCCTAGCACAGCTGTTGAGCACTGGGTGGGTGTTAGGATCCATCAGAGACCAGGGCAGAGACAGTCCCACCCCTCCCTAGACCCACCCCCAAGGGGCTTGCTGGAAAGGTAGCCACTGAGGGCAGGTGTCAGGACCTGAACCTGCTGGTACCTTGCACACCTGACCCACCTGCTGGCAGTGTGCTTCCTGAGTGGCAGTATCGTCCCCTGGGTGGAGGACATTGGGCAGAATGCAAGGCGGGGCAGGGAAGAAAGCGTTGGGTTCCTTGGGGTCCTGCAAAGTCAGGCTAAATTGGGTGGCAGTGCTGTGTGTGGGGAGACATCATTTGCCATTTGTTTGGCTACACGCTGGGGATTTGAAGCTTGATGATCAGGAGGAGGCGGTCACAGAGCCAGGCAGCCTTTGGGCCCTTTAATCCCATAATCGCTCACCCTGGGAGCATTCACTGGGCCAGGGCTCTAGCACTTGACCTCACTTAATCTGTGTGACAGCCCTATGACGCCTTCATTACTATTCCCATTTGACTGTTGAGGGACCCGAAGCACAGAGAGATTGAGTACTTGTCCAAGGTCCCACAGCTATTAAGTGGTGGAGCTGGTATTTGAACCCTGGCAATTTGTGTTTCGTGCCTACACTACCATCCTTTGTACAGACACATTTGATGGAAGGTCTGTAATGGGGGCGGGTGGTAGTTCTCTGAAGAAGATCTGGGGACTTTTGGTGATTCCCCTGCCCGACTGGGGAAGGGACTCTTCTGCAGGGGGAGTTCTAGGGGGAGGGGACGTGCTCAGAAAGCCCTGTGGACTCCAGGTCGGATGTTCCTCCCCGTCAGGTGAGGCGGTGCTGAGCTGGAGTCCGGAGCCCTGAAAACCAGGCCTTGCCTTCATCCCCACGGCCACCATCTCGCTGTCTCTCATACTTGTCCTGTCGTGGCTCTTCCCTGTCTACCAGGCTTCCTGTCTCACCCTTGTCCCATTCACTCTCCATGCGGTGTTTCCAGAACTCAAACATTGTCATGTCACGCCCACTGCTCCTGACCCTCTCACTGGCCTTGTTTCCCACCATTTCCTCCTTCACTTCTCCACTCCAGCCCACTGCCCTTCTTGCTGGTTTCAGAACATAGCACACCATTCCATCCTCAGGACCGTTCCACTTGCTGTGTCCCCTGCAGGGGAGACTGTACCCCCGAACTTGAAACGCCTCAGCCCTTCACGTCATTCAGGTTTCAGTTCAAATGTCACCCCTTGAGGCCTTTCCTGACCACTCAGGCCCTCTTCATCTTCTTATCTAGAGGGTTATTTATTTTATTTCTGGCCTTTATCACTATCTGAAATTTTATATATATATATATACATATATATATATATATATAATTTATATATATTATATATATATATATATATATATATATATATATATATATATACAGACACACACACATATATATGTGCACATATATGTATATGTGTAGCATACGGATATATATATATATATATATATATATATATATATATATATATTTGTTTATTTAGCACCGTTCTTCCCCCATTAGAATATAAGCTGCACGAGGGGAGGAAATTTGTGTTTTGGTTAGTGTGTCAGCAGTCCCTAGAACAGTGTCCGGCATACAGTATATGGTAATAAGTGATTCTTGGATAAGAACTTGCTCTGTTTTTTCTTATCATTGGCCCTTCGAACACGCTGGTCCTTCTGCCATCTTCTTTCCTCAGCTAACTCCACTAGCACTTTCGTTCTCAGATCCAAAGCCACTTCAGGGAGCCTTCTCTGACTCCCAGGCCCATGCTGGCCCATGTCCCATCATTGCTACCCCTCTCTTCCCAGAGCCCTGGACTTTCACTCTCGCCCTTACCAGGCCCATGTTTTTCTCTCTCTCTCCACTAGAGAGTAAACTCAGTGAGAGCAGGGACTGTGCTCTTTTGTTTACTTCTGTAGCCCGGGAGCTTAGCACTGAGCTTGGCACACAATAGGTGCTCCAAGATCATGTGTTGCATTATTGAAGGCACGGCTGAGGGCCCCAGGTGGCCATCAGAGTGGGGTTGCAGGTCTCTCCCAGCTGCTTCTACCTTTGAAAGTCTAGAAAGCTCTGCCAGACATTTTTGCATATGTGAGCTCTAACCTTCCTACACACCCATGAGGTAGGTGCTGTGATCTTCCTTTACAGACAGAGGCAGAGGCTTGGAGAGACTAAGGAAGCTTCCCAAGATAATACACTCAAGAGCAGCAGAGCTGGAATTCAAACCCAGGCCTCCTGACTTGAGTGCTTTTTTCCCTGTGGTCCCTTTTAGAGAGTAAACTGCAGGGTAGATCCCAGGCAAAGCGGGAGGGAGTCTTCACTGCCCCTCCCCCAGGCTCTTCCCTTCCCTTACTGCCTATATTAGTTATCTTTTGCTGTGTAACAAATTACCCCAAAACTTAGTGGCTCAGAACAACATTAGTTATCTCACAGTGTCTGTAGGTCAGGAACCTAGATGCGGTCTAATTGGGTTCTCAGCTTCGGGGTCTCATGGGCTGCATCAAGGTGCTGGCTGGGGCTGCAGTCGTCTGCAGGCAGGACTGGGGACAGATCCACTCCAAGCTCACTCCCATGGCTGTTAGCAGGATTCAGTTCTTGCCTGGCTGTTGGCCAGAGGCTGCCCCAAGTTCTTTGCCACAGGGGTCTCTCCAGCATGGCAGCTTGCGTCACGAAAGCGAGCAGAGAAGGCGAGAGAGTGCCAAAGAGATGGAAGTCACAGTCTTTATAACTCAATCACGGAAGTGACATCCCATCAGTAATCTGTCCTGAGGTGACGTATCTAGGTCCAGCCACACCCAGGGGAGGGGATTACGCAAGGGTATGAACACCAGGAGGCAGAGGTCCCTGGGAGCCATGCCAGAAGCTGCCATCACACAGCCCCTATTCTCTTTTGGCATGAATTCCTGAGGGCAGCGAACTTTGTCCTGTTCACAAACATCCGTGGGGATGCTACATTCATTTATTCATTTAGTGACACATTTATTTGGCATTCTGTTCCTACTGTGTGCTAAATCTTGATTGCTGGGGTTACAAAACGGAATAAGACCCATTTCCTGCATTGAAAGAGGCAGATCTGTAAAGAGCTAAGTGAGATTTAGTGCCTGCTCATGGAGACTGGGAAATAACAGTGCCAATGCTCATTCAGCACTTACTGTGGACCAGACATCAGTCTAAGCGCTTTATATGTATTATCTCTTTTAATCCTCACAGCAACCTGTGAGGCAGGTACTATTAGGGTCACTCCATTTTATAGAAGAAACTGAGGCACACAAAGGTTAACTCTTTGCTCAAAGTCACATAGCTAACAAGGCAAGTCTAGGCTTCCAGCCGAGGCAGCCTGGCTCCTGAGTCCACACACTTAGATGCCATCTGTGTCTTAAAAGGCAGGCTCCATGGGGTTGGGCTTGCAGCAGAATGACAGGTGTTGGGGGCTTCCCTTGGGAGCAATTGTCCCCCACTTTTTAGGAGCAATATATAGACAGGCATCTTTCATGGGCTTTGGGGAAGCTGCCCGCTGGATTATCTAGGGTGGGAAGAGTAGCTGGGACACCCACTCGGCAAGCTCGGGAAGAGAGTTGTTTTGGTTTTAAAGATTGACATTTTAATAAACTGCTCTTAATTAGCCGTACTTTGAAATTCCGAGTGACGCGCTCTCCATCTTAAAACACGGGAGCGGGTGGCTTCTTAGAGAACACGATGCTTCTGGGTGATCTCCTTTTTTGAAACAAACCCAGACCCTCCAGTCACAATTTATTTTTCATTCCAAAAATGATCTTTACTGCAAATGTTGCTTTGGTTCGAGCGAATTAGAAATCCCTATTACACAGGCAGGCACTTCAAACAGTGCCCGGCTCGCGGAACGGCTGTGGCATCAAAGGCTCGGCTGGAATCTCTGATTACCACCCAGGCTGGCGGCCACTCGGGAGCAGGCGGCATCTGAAGCAGGGCCCTGGCTCCAGGACCAGAGGGCTCAGGGGGCCCAGAAGCCGGGTGGCCTCTATGCCAGGCTCAGTGTCTCCCTCATTCAGGAGTTTGGAGGGGGTGCTGTGGGCAGGTCTGAGTACCCACTATGTCCCAGATACATGTTAGTAACATTTACATGCGTTATTCTATTGAAATTTTCCAACAACCTCCTACCATAGTTGTTGTGAGGGTGTCAGAGAGCTCAACAAACACAAACCCTCTTTCCTCCGTTGGTTTGGCCCAACTGAGAAATAAGACAAAAGTGCAAGACAAATACCATGTTTCCCCGAAAACTAAGACCTACCCGGAAAATAAGCCCTAGCATGATTTTTCAGGATGACATCCCCTGAACATAAGCCCTAATGCGTCTTTTGGAGCGAAACTCAATATAAAACCTGGTCTTATTTTCGAGGAAACATGGTAAGAGACGAAATATCATGCTTATTAGTGATACTGAAGCTGATATTGGAGAAGCTGGCTTGTCTCTGCAGGCAAGCCAGCTTTCTAATTCTGTACCTCAGGAACCTCTAGTTCCTCCCCTGGACACATGCACGCTGTACTGAGACAGGCTGCCCGAGGTGGAAGCCCGGATCTCTAACTTGTTCGGAGGAGAGCAAAATGCATGCCCTCCGCAGGCAAGCCAGCTCCCCAGAGAAAGAGAGAGGAACTGAAGTGAGCATGGCTACAATTATCGACCAGTCGGATAATTCCTTCTCACTGTCTGAGGCCAAGTGAGTGAGGGCCAAGAGAAGGGTCTGTGGGCCGCTGCACAACAAGAAAACAAGAAACATCCCCCCCCCCTCCGTCGTGCCCCTCCTCTGCCATTGGTATTATTATCTTGGTTCTTTGGATAGCAAAGGGAGGCTGAGGTTACTAGGAGGGGAATCTAAGAGTCACACTGCTCTGTCTGATTCTATCTTCTCCTCTAACCTTGAGCTCCTCAAGTTCAGGGCTGCGTCTCATTCATTTAGTGCCCTTAGGAGCAGGCACAGGGTCCAGGTCAGGGCCGGCATCCGAATGTCTTAGTGAAAAAGCAGATTTATCCTTTCGTTCAATAGGTATTGTCTCTAGGACATGCTAGGTGCTGTGCTTGCTGTTGATGGCATTAAGCTGAGGTAGCGGGTGCATGGGGGCCCCCTCCCCCAAATATGTTCACATCCTAACCTCTAGAACCTGTGAATGTGATCTTATTTGGAACAAGGGTCTTTTGCAGATGTCGTTCAGAATCTCGAGATGAGATCATCCGAGGATTGCCTGAGTGGGCCCTAAATCCAATACCAAATGTCCTTACGAGAGACAGAGTGGAGGCAGAAGACGAGAAGGCCGTATGAGGACAGAGGCAGACATCGAGGTGATGTGGTCAGGCTGAGGAAGGCCTGGGGCCTCCAGAGGCTGCACAAGGCAAGGCAGGAGTCTCTCTTAGGGCCTTTTGAGGGAGCATTGCCTGGCTGACACCTTGAATTTGGACTTCTGGCCTCCAGAACCGCGAGAGAATGAATTTCTGTTCTTCTAAGCTCCCCAGTTAGTGGGAACAAAGTACCAACCGTGCAGCCCTAGGAAACTGCTGCACTGTCATTGGAGCATCAAAAGAATCCTTTCTTTCCTGGATATCACTGTGCACAGCCTATTACCGAGTTGAGTAAAAATAAGTGAAAATAAATAGCCACACGTGCACATAGACCCTTCAAATTATACCAGCCCATGGAGATATGGGTCCCGGAGTGTTTGGGTAAAGGCTGACAGGTTTTCTCTGTGGCTCTGGTTGTTGAGATCTCTTGGTGTCCAGAAAGGCAGTATGGAGAATTGTCACCTGTTTGAGGGTGGGCGGAGACTTTAGGAGCCACCAGTTCTCCTCACCAGCTTGTTTCCCAAGGAGACGTCTGGCAGCTGTTGCAAGGACAGTCATCACAGCATCACCCTTCCTGGAGTTGCTCTGTCAAAAGTGCTTCCCGGCAGTGAACCCAGCGCTGCCCCTCCATGATGTCCACTTTCCCTCTCATTTTACAAATGGAAAAATCAAGTCTTGATGACTTTCTAGGGTCACACATGTAGGAAAGGCTAAAGCAAGTCTTCTGAGAGATGAGAGAACCTAATCGTCTGCTCTGGCAGTGAAAAGGGTAAAGCACGATACCCAAGTAAGGGTTGTAAAGCCTCCTTTTTGATTATTGTCACAAGCTCTGTCACAACTGGCCCAGGGCTTAGCTGTGGTCCCAGGTAGGTTACTGAAACGGGTGGCTTTCTCTTTACACCTACATAGATACATGTATTTGGGGTGGGATTTTTGTTTTTTTTTTAGTCTATTTCCTGAATTTTCATCTTCTGGGTCCATCTGCAAGCTTGGATTCAGCCTGGTGTGGCTCATCTGTCTGAAACCTGTTGGCTCTTTCACGGTAACCTTGTACACATTATATATCAATATATTTTTAAATACAAAGGCAATTAGTTAGGGACAGTGGGGAGATAAGGATTGTATTTGAGCCTGAATTCTGGCTGGTCAAATACTCCTCCTTCTAGCTGGCCTATTGAGGGGAATGAACCCCACTTTATTATGAGTTGGGCCAAGCCTGATGCCTCCCCGTGCTGAGACCTGGTAAGGAACATTGGTGGGAGCTCTGTCCCTCCACCTAAGCTCAGATCCAAACCTCACCACCATTGCTACACAACAGAGGCCCCCACGAGCTGTTAGCTGTTTACCGTTCTGCAGCGAGATAAGCATCATGTGAAGAATGTAAATCAACACACTGCTTCCTTCATCAAGAAAGTCTTGCTGGGAAAAATGTTAGCTGAACTAAACAGTGTGTTTAGTGACGTAGTCGATTTACATTCTGGCACAGCTCCTCATCTCATTGCAGACCAGTAAAAACCAGTTCGCAGACGGACAGTGACCCATGGACCACATTTTAGCAGCACTGCTGTAGCACCAGTAAGAAATGCAGAGAGAGAAGAGTAGCTGGGCTTGCCTTACAGAGGGGCAACCATTGGTCCTCTACCAGCCCAATCAAGAAGCCACAGGGAGCTGGAGAGAGAGGCCCATGTGTGTCAGGTCTCTGTGCAGTGATGCTGCTGATTGGACAGGCAGCCCATCTAGGAGATTAGGAGATTTCCTCTTGGCAACGAGGCATGAGGAAAAAGGCTGGTTAGAGAGGTGAAGAGAGGGAACGAAGCTTTTCTTTCCCCTACAGACATTTCTTTTGATTGTGCTGTAAAGCCTTAGCAACAACAATGAAATGAATTTCTGTAACTCTTACATGTTCTTCAATTTTACAGTTCTTCATAAACATAGCAGCAGAAGGCCTCTAGGCATCTTCCAGCCTTCCTGGAAAACGGGAGTTTTCATTTCCAGGATGCTGGGATGCAGGTTTTGGGATTGGCAAGGTCCCAGGAAAGGCTGAGGTGAGCACATCTAAACCAATTCTTTGTCCGGTCCAAATCTTATTATTAATTGGCCAGAGGTCAGAGAGCCCAAGATGAAGGAGAGAGGCCTTGGTGGGCTCCCCTTGCCACCACCACCCCCCCCGGAGTGGTCTGCATTTGAGGAGTTGGGGTGCCTGGGCTTGTATCCTAAGAACACACCACAGACATTCTTGGGGTTTGGGGTCCTGTTGGCAGGAGGGTCTGTGACAGGGCAGGCCATCCTACAGGGAGGTTGGGAGCGAGAAGGGGTTCTGGGGTTGCCTTGAGTACTCACCTGTTTGCACTGAAGCTGGTCTTGAAAGGGTGGCAGAGAGGACCTGAGTTGCCAGCTTACTGAGGAATTGGGGAGAGTTCTCTGGGAAGCCTTAGGAGGAGCTGGCCCAGGCTGGGCTCTCCTGGGCAGGGCTTGGCTGGCCAAGGAGGAGCTCAATTAAACTGATTCCAATACAACACTTACCTCCCAGGCACCTCTTTTGTGGTGGGCTTTGCAGGGGGGTGGGAGGGGGACCCACAGCTGAGTCAGGCACACCCCGCCTGAAGTGATACTAATGAGAGCTAATACAAGTGTTTGCCACATGCCGAGCCAGCTCAGAGCTGGATGCGCGTTATCTAATTTAAGCCTCCAGCAGTCCTCAGAGGAGGTTGCTGTATTATCCTCTTTGGCAGTTTCAAAAATTGAAACTAGGTGACTTAGCCCGCCTGAGGTCACCCAGCGAGTGAGGGTGGAGCTGGGACGTGAACTCCACAGTCAGGCTCTACATCAGTGGCTTTGACCTTGGCTCCCCACTTGTATCATCTGGAGACCTTTGAAAACATACCCAAGTCTAGGTCTCTCCTTAAAACAGTAAAATAGAAATGTCTGTGGGTGAGAACGGGTGATGATGTTTAATAACTTCACCCCAAGACTGCATGTGTTCAGTCAGGGCTGAGAAATTTGTCCCTAAAGCCTGTGGGCTTAATTACTGTACTGCACTGCCCGAGCCCTGCTCATCTCCACTGCTGCTCTGAAGGCCACAGATTGTGATGACTCCTGAGCATTTGCTTTTTCCCACTGGGCCATGCTGGTCCCAAACTGTGGCTCTCCCAGAGGTTTCTGACACAGCGAAGACCATTACAGCGCTATAAGAGAGGTAACCTTCCCTCAGGGAAGAATCAAGGACAGCTTCATGGAAAAGGCAGGAGAGTTTGGGGAAGGGTGAGAGGCTGGGAGTTTAGCGGGGGGCCCTGGTCTTTATTCATTCACATGAACTGGATTCCTTACGTACTAGGGAGCCGTGGAGGGCTTTGGAGCATGGTGGTGGTCCCATCAAAGATCCATCCCCTTGCTGAATCCTCTGCTGTTCCTGCAATACACCCTTGCCCCAGGGAGGGGGAGGGGGCTGGGAAATAGAGTTTGCTGAGGAATTCATTGACACATCGGAGTGCAAACACATTACGGGGAAAACCATCTTGTTTCTGCCCACCTCCCCATCTGCACCAGTAATGCCCACTCACTGTGGTGCTTCACCCCTCTTGGCCTTTGTCCCCACACTTACTTCTGCCCAAAAGCCCTTTCCTTTTTATCCACCATACGCACACATTTAGATTTATAGGTCAAAACTGACTCCCGATGCCATTGTGAAGCATCCATAGACAGACGTGCACTCCTTCCTCCACCCTCCTTCCTATACCATGTGCACGATTTGAGGTCTGCACCATCACCCTGTCGTTGTAATTGTCTACGAGCGTGGTTCCTGGCTAGACCATGAGTTCCTTAAGTGCCCGGCACATAATAGATGCTTAAATCATTGTCAGACTGAATTTCTAAGATCGGGAGGCTTGGAGTAGCAGAATATTAGGAAACACCCCTAACCTTCTCTTGCAATCCCTTTCCTCTATGCCTGCCACACTCAGCAATATTCTCCATTATCTTTACTGCCTTAGAACAATTGTCTCAGAAGGTCCCTTTTGAAAGGCAAAAGGACTACCTGAGATTTTGGTATCAATAACTTTCCTGGTAGCTATTCCCACTGAGTCCAGACCAGCTTGTCCAATTAGCTATATACTAGGACTTGGGGAAAAAGAGACAGGGATCTGGTAAGTTTTGATGTGACTGAGAGCAGGGAGGGGCGAGGGCTGGACCCGAGGGTGCAGTGTTTTGTGAGGGGTGGAACATGGGTAAATGTGTCCCTGTGGCCAGGGGGTAGCAAGTGGCTGCCAAGTGGCCTGAGGGAGGCCATCGGCTGTGTGTGCATAGAGGAGAGAGACGCTTTAGACAGAGGACCCTTGCCTTCTGATGGGGACAGGGAGAAGAGCCATATAGGACCGACCGAGGGCTGGCATCGTTCAGATGGGTCAGGGGTTGGCTGGGCTGTATGTGCGTGGGTGACCTACCAATTCTCCCCTACGACCGTGGACAGACTCAGGGTCCTGGGACCAGCCAGAGAGGGGATTTCTTTCTGGTTTAGTAGATTAAATGCTGAGGTTTCTGTGAATTAAACCCCAAAGCAGCTTTGGAATGTTTTCACTATCTGCACTGAGAAAATGAGATCTTTTTCATCTGGTAACACGGGGATAATAGTGCCCAGATCCCTGGGCTACAGTGAGGATTAAATGAGATCCAGCACGTCAAAGCCCTGGCCTGTGCCTGGAACACAGCAAGGCCCCAATAAATAGTGGTTCTCAAGTAAACCGAGCTCAGGGGAGCTGGTTAGGAGAAAGCCTGACATGAGAGAGCTTTATTCCTTAAAGACAGCAGCCAGTCAGCCAGCGCCCTTTTTCTTAGTGTGTTTGGGTCTTTCAGCTTCCACTCCTGGGACAGCTCAGGCTCAGGGTCAAATGTAGGTTCATTCCGCCTACTACGTCCTCGTATGGGATCTGCAACAAGTTTGTTAATCTCTCTGAGCCTCAGTTGCCTCCTCATAATAGGACTTGTAGGGTTATCAAAGGATTTCATGATCTCCTCTGCCCCTTCCTCAGCTCCCACTTCACCCTTGACCTTCTCCAAAGAGTGGCCCCATAAGTCCTTTAACAATGAAGTCAAAACTTGTTTTCCCAAGCACACAACTCAGAGTATTTAGAAGTCAAAGTCCTTGCCATGGGCTGGCAGGCCCTATGTGTCATGCTCTCTGCTACCTCTCATCTCCAGCTCAATCCCTTCTTGCAGTTTACCAGCAGCCAGCTTCCGTGCCATTCCTGAGCATACCAGCTCCTGCCTCAGGGCCTTTGTATTTGCTGTTCCCTCTGCCTGAATGCCTTTTCCCCCACTACTAGCATAGCTTGCCTCTGCGCTTAATCAATCTCTGCTCAAATCTCTGCTACCTCTTCCTGCAGACTACCCCTGTTTTCTTCTCCAAACAGCACTCTCAGCCCTTCTCTATTGCATTTTTCTTCATGGTACTGGGCAGTGGCTGACATTGTCGTACATAGTTGTCTATTGTTGTTCCCTGGCTAGAATGCAAGCTTCCAGGGATTGGGGACTTTGGTTGGCTCCCTGCTGTAGGCCCAGCAACTGAATAACTCTTTGCTTAATAACTATTTGGTGAAGGAATAAATGAATGAGTTAGTGCCCACAGAGCCTCATTCCTGCCAGTGAGCACTCGGAATTATAAGTGATGGAATGAGATGACCTTGAATCTGTATCCCTAGTACACAGGTCTAGGACCCAGTTCTTGCCCTGTTGTCAACCTACTGTGCAACCTCAAGCAACTAACTTACCTCTCTGGACTGCTGGGAAAGAACTGAGCAAAGGGGGATACTAGCTTCTGCCTTGGCTGAGAGAGATCAGGGGTCATGGAGGGGTCAAGCTGATAAGGAGATAGTTTGCCAAGCAAAAGAAGCCCCAGGAATATAAAGTACAGGCCCATTTTCTCTGAAGAAATCCAGTGACTCTGATTTCTCACTATGTTGCCAGCTGGGCTGTGTCAGGTGGTCATGGATAAGGGAAAAAATCCCTTTGACTGAAATGGTGATATTTTACTGAGGCCACTTGGTTTTGCTTTCAAATAATTTCTTCAGGGCTCCCAAGTGCCTCCTCTTTCTTACTCATTAGCAATCTACAGAACTTAAAGGGAGACTCTAATTAGGGAGAACTTTCGTATCATTTACTCGGGAAAGAATGAGGAGGGGGCCTTATGGGCCAGAGAGAACCTTCTGAATCTACATGAAGGCCTTTCAGCTTCAGGCTCTGACTTGAGCTCAGAAACTAAAACCACAGGTCAGGAGGATGAATCTGCCATTTGGAATAGGTAATCATCATTATTATTTTTAAATATAAATGCTGGGAAAGTACACAGGTCTGGGGCATCTGAGGTGCCTGGGGATGGGTCTGACTCTTGCTTGTCGAAGAAGTGCAATTATTGACTTTGCTGTTAATGAGGAATGTGGATTTTACAGGCTCAAGGCAAAGGAAGAGCAGTGGGGACAACCTGAACTGGTAGAGAAGATTCCAGAAACTGCTCTGCCATATTCTAATTCTGTGTGTGACCTCTGGAAATCTGTAAAGGTGGAAAATGTTTAGGTTCTTATGCTGGTAGTAGCTCAGCGTATGTTAGCAGTGGAGGTAGAGTGCTGCTGTTTTGGGTCATATCAATGTAGGTAGAGTGTGCTGAATAAGGGCGGTGATAGTCCTGTCAACCTCCATATTGATCAGCTCCAATAAAATTGAGGTGTTTGGGTGTAGTTCCCATAATCGAGCAGGAATATCGACAAAGTATAATTAAGGAGAAAAGGTGGTAGTGTGATATGATTACTTCTCAAATCACGACTTAACTCATGGTTAAGCAGTAGAACTAAGAGGGGTAGAGGGAATCTGTATGATGATAGCATCTGTTAGCCACGTGGCTATGAGTGAGACTTTGGAATTACAGGGATCTGAATGGGACTCCTGGCTCCGTATTGCTAGCTGTGTGGCCTTGAGCAAATATTTTCCTCTTTCCTTCTGACCTTCAGCTTCGTCATATGTAAAACAGGGTAATAATGTATTCTATCTCCTAGGGGTTTTGTGAGGGTCATCTTGGGTAATCTTTTACATAAGTTGCTTAGCACAGAGCATGTACTCCACAAGTAACAGCACTTGTAAGTATGATTATGTTTGCTCCGAGAGAGAGGGAGGCATCCTTGGAAGTGTGCGAGGAGGGGAAAGGGATTCTGGAAGGGACTCCTACTTGGGAGGGCAATGTGCTAAATGGTCTTGGAGCTTTGGGCAACAGCACAGGCAGTAGCAGGGAGGTGAGGCCTGGTCTACGTGGGCAGCTGCTTTGTCAGGCTAATCTGCTTCCTCGCCCTCTGCCTCTGCCAGGATGATGCTTGCGTGGTGCTTGTGTGTGATGTCTGTCCTATGGGTGGGGGTGGGGGTCGGGGGTGAGGGCTGTTCTTAGATGTGGTCCCTGAAAGCTTTCCTAGGATCTTTTTTACTGTGTTGGGTCAGGATGTGGGAAGCAGTGCCTTGGAGGGAGTGTGGGAATGACATGGGTGAAGCCGACCAAGAACAGACCTGGGAGCTGCTGACTCCAATACCAGGAGCAAAGAGCTCTGGGTCTCAGCCTCTCCTGTGTTTCCTTTGGTCCTACCTGGACCACCAGCCCAGCCGAGGCAGCTCCATTGGGGGCCATCAGGACCCTAGAGGAGATGTGCTCCTGGGCCCCACCTTCAGCCATTACAGGAGCCTGAGCCCAGAAGGGGTCTGGGCTGTGGTTGTAGCTAATGCAGTGACAGGAATGTGATTGTTCAGAATGTGTCTGAAACCCCGGAGTGCCAAGCCTCTCTTTGCCCTCTCCCCACCTCCATGGAATTCCCTATGGGATCAGAGTCAGCAGCCCACAGGGGATCTTATTACGAGTGGACATCATCAATGTCATTCCCAAACACCTGGATCCCTGGCCTAGTGGTCAGTGATGGAAGGTGCTCAGGGAAGGGAACGATGTGTTAGGCACTAGACACATATTATCTCATCTAATGATGAAACAGATATTCTCATCTCCATTTGACTGGTGCAGCTCAGAGAGTTTAAGCAAACTGTCCAAAGTCACACAGGCAGGCAGCGATGAAATTGAGTTTTGCATTGGAGTCTGTGTGACTTCAAAGTCTGTGCCCTCTCCACCGAGGCTTGTTTTGCACCTGGAGATTACTGATGAGAGAGGAAAAGTGGTTGAGTGTCTACCCCAAGATCTAGGTTTGAAAACGTGACAAGAAACCCCCCCTTGAGAATGGGAATTGAGGTTAGCAAGTCAGTTAGGTGTCAGACTATTCCTGCCCACCCCCTCCCTATACATAGGCTGCTATGGAAGTCAGACGCTGGCTTCCTTTGGAAGGGGGCCCCCTGCAGGGAAGTGAGCTGTGGGAAGAGCTTGGGGAAGCAACACAGAGGCTGCCTCCTATCATTGGATTGATTCTGTAGTGGTGAGAAAAGCCACAGCCCCAGCTTGCTATGGCAGCACCAATGGCACAGACTGGGAGTCAGGTGCGAAATGTTGTCACTGGCTCTCCATTGACTTGCTCTGTGGCCTTGGGCACGCCACTCACACCACCTCCAGGGGCGTTTCTAGCTCTTATGGTCTATACCATAGCCTCCCAAATTGAGAATGCTTGGGAGTCATCTAGGGACTGGTTAAAAATTAGACTCTGTTGTAGCGAGACTGTAGAGGGGCCTGCGAATCTGCATTTCTAAGCAGCTCCCAGACCAGGTAGATGCTGCTGTCTGTGGACCACACTGAGTGACCCTATGCTCATCCTCCAGACTCTGAGCCACACTGTGTAGACAGAGCCAGAGTCAAGGCGTTTTTCTTTCCCTTTGCGGAGCCAAAGAGTTAACAGACTGGGCTTGTGCCACGGGGAATATCCACTTGGCCTCTAGAAGCATCCTTCAGGAAGTCACCTCTGACCTGCTTCCCACCTTCAGCTCCGCCAGGTGCAATGTGGTTAAGAACATGGACCCTGGAGCTAGACTTTCTGGTTCACGTCCTGATTCTGCCTGTGTGACCTCGGGAAAGTTAGTTAACTTCTTTGTGACTTAGTTTTACTTTCTGTAAACTAGGGATGATGGTAATGCCTGTCTCACAGGGTTGAGGGTGAAGCAGTTATTAGTATTTAGAAGGCTCTCAGAGTGAGTCCTTTCGAAACGTTAGTTCTTTCCATTATTTCTGTAATCATCACATTCTCTTTTCTCTCAGCAACACCCCCCCCCCCCCCACCAGTCCTGTCTTCTCTCTGACCCCAGTGCCCAGCACAGAGAAGTGGCTTGGGAGTAAAGTGGGGAGCCCTACTGACAGGCAGAGCGGGGCCGCTTCTCACGGGATGCAGATTTATGGCCTGGGGGCCAACATGAAGGCTGACTGAAGGATTCTGCGGGGATTACCAGCTCCTCCCAGCAATGCTGACCTTTTCTCATCTTATCTGGGAGCTGACAGAAAACAGAGGGTGTCCCAGTTCCAGCCCCACCCTGCTCCGGGGGCGGGGCCACAGCCAAAGGCTTTGTGTTCTGGACCTGTGCCTGTCTCCTGGGTTTTGCTGGGAGGCAGCCCTCTCCCATAAACCAAGCCTTGTTGGGGCGGGGAGGGTGGTATCTACAGGCTTGGGGGCGGTGTGCTTCAAAGCTGCCAAGACAAGGCCCTAACTAGGTCTGTTTCATCACGGACTCTCTTGTCTCCTTGCCAAATGCTAGGGCTGCCATGCCTCACCGCCCGGGGCTCAAGAGGTCAGTGCCACACTTTGACAGAGTGCAGTCTTCTCTTCAGATCCTGGGCTACAAAGAAAAACGTACGCACACCCAACCAAAGCACTACTGCCTAACATAAAATACTGCTTCCTAATCCCAAGTGTGGCCAAGTGCGCAGTTAGGATGTTTAGAAGGCCCTTCAATTATTTCCACTTTAAAAATGTTTTTATGTCTCCCATTTTGTTCACGTGGTTGGCTAAGGTGTAATTGCTCCTCTGGCCCAGGCTTTGCTTCCACACCAATGGGGTCCCCGCTTTTGTGTCTTGATATTAAGAACAGATACTGAGAGCTGAATAGGGCATTGTTTCCTGGCCAGATCAGTAGCTGCTGCCTGCTTTTAGCCGGCGAGCAGTCCAAGATTGGCAGGCCGAGCTAGACCACGGTGTGGCTTGCTTTGATTACTTGCTTCCATCCAGCCTGAATCAGGAACTGATCACACACGACCAGGTTTTCATTTGCTCTCCCTCCCCCTATCCATTTTCCACAGTTGCAGGTTAAAGGAGTGGGTTTGGGGGTTGGCAGCCTGTGCTGATTTTTAAAGAGACTGTGTGTTCAAAGTGCTGGGCTGGGTGGGGGCTGGGCTGGAGGGGCTAGAGAGAGGCACCCCCTGGAGGTCCCCTTGGTCAGACCTTTGAACCAAAGCAGAGGCCAGACTCTATCTTCTGCTGATATATTCCCTTACTTGTGACCAGAATAGGTTCTAGAAACTTCCCTCAAATTGTGAACAACGAGGAACAGCCATTCTTTCCCCCAACACAGAGAAATCGCTTGAAATTTTGCTCTTTTCACATTTCAACCAGATAGGTTTAAATATAAAACCACAGCATCTCATTTTAAAAGGATTTACTAAAACGACCTACTGGTTACTTAAAAACTTTGACTGCAAGTCTCTATTATCCCTCCCCAGTCCCCCGCGCCTGCCCCCTCTGCCTTCCCCCCCCTCATCATGGTGTTTGCTCATAAACGCCAAAACCCAAATAGAACCCTTTGAGCATTGGGATCCAACTAAAGAACAATGACAGGATGTTGGCTTGCAAATTGTCAGCATTTGCCAAATAAGTTTATCCTTTATTTATTATTTTCATTGTGGCTTAAAACACGCAGCCCTCAAAGCCAAGTCTCTAAACCGAAACGTATGGCAGGCCTGCCTCTGCTCAGAGTCCACAATGAACGCAGAGATTTTCCCTTCGCTCCTCGCCAGTGATTGGGACGGAAGATAGTATGTTTTGAATTTACTGAGAGATCTACTGCTTTGGGCTCAGTTTTAGTACTTTTAAAAAGCAATCAATAATGGCCAGTTTGTAATAAGAAAAATTTATGAACTGACAGGCAAAATGTAATTACGGAGGGGATTCCTTGCAAGAAAAAAGAGGTGATGTTAACAGACATCCCGACAATCTGTTTGCACTCATTTTCATTCATATAAATGATGAAGTGCTTCTGGGTTGAAGCAGCGTTCTCCAAAGGCTTCCCGGGAGCCTGGAAAAGTCGCTGCCAAAGTTTTCGCTAACGAAGGGCAATGAGTCTTTACATTAACTTCTCATTGTTACCCACGGAATAGATTGTTCACAGTGTTACTTTTATGACTATGACCGTTACGCAGCAGCCGTTTACGCACCTCATCTTCTTGGTCCCTGAGGAGACACAGTGAGCTTGTGAGCCTTCTGGAAACCTGGTGGTGTAGCAGGCACCTCAGGAGTCTTGGTTCCTTCCACCCCTCCCTCTCTCTTGCCACTTTCTCCTTTCAGCCTTTGCTGCTTATTAGAGACGTGGAAATTCCTGCTTGTAAGTGTGCCCTCAGAGAGGGAAAGCTGCAGAAGTTGCCTCACCACTGCCCACTCCTGATCACACACAACATCAAGCCAAGGGCCTTTATACATGACCGGTCTCAACAAATGCTTGAAAAATGATAATAATGAGATCTGAAACCTGTGCATCCTTTTCAACTCATAAAGTGCTTTTGATACCAATGTCCCTATTGACTTTCACGGCAATCTGACCCTTCAGCTTTATTATTATTATGCCCACTTGATAGATGGGGAAATTCAGGCTCAGTGTAATTACTTGACTTGCTCACAGTCACACATCCTGTTAGGACTTGAACCAAGATTTGGACCCACAGTCTCGATCGCCTAAAGCCTGTGCTCTTTTGAACATACCAACAATAGAAAGACCCCTTATTTTAAGAAGAATGAGGAACAGGACAGACATTCTTGTTAAAGAAATACAGGCCAGTGAAATTGTATTTAAGTTTGTTCACCTTTAACGTGAGACCAAGGTTGCCAGAGGTGAGAACTGTTTTACCGTTTTGCGTTTGTAGCATGTGGTGATTTTCCAAGTGCTTCTACATCTTGACTTGATGTCATTTGCAGCTCCCCGCAGCTCTGGGGGAGGGGGGAGGCAACAAAACCTTACTATCCTCACATTATGGAGAAGAAGAGCGAAGCTATGAGACTAAGTGACATGCCTGGGGTCAGAGAGGGCACTCCAGAAACCGGAAGTTCCTGACCACATCGCCACAGCAACTCGAGGTACCAGGGGATTCTTTTTATTGCTTTTACAGAAAAACCTCAGTGTCCTAGAAACAAAGTCATAGATGTCCTAGTGGTTTGCTTCTTTTAATTCATGCTTACCTCTCAGGTGCAAGTCAACAATCACAAATCAGTTGAAGAAAGCAGCGACATTCATAAAAAGAGCAGTAACTGGAAAGAGGAACGGGGGCCAGCATAACCCCACCACAGCCCCACCCCCATCTGGCCTTGACCACGCTGAGTCATGGAAGTGAACGATCATATTTCATAGCTATTTTCAGTAACAAAGGTGGAAATGGAAGGGGTCTGCGCCTTCAGTTACCTGAAGAGCCAAAGGCACAGCATCTTGTATTTCTCTGGGCATGCCTGCCAGGAGCACGTTGGGGTGTGCATGGCGCTGTGCCACCTCTCCAGGCATAATAATGAGCAATGAGTGTTGCTGAAGACAGTTGCGGCTATGGCGGAGGACGTCAGGATTACCCAGGCAGCCTTATCAGTTAAGAATCTGGTTTTTGGCTCTCCGTCTGTATGTCTTATTTGTTGCTATGACTCAGTGCTTTAAAACGACACTTTCTTTTTGCTCCTCTTGGTGTTGGGATCCATCCCAAGGCTTTGGTTTGGGTTCAGGCCTCCTCCCTGTATTTTTCTCCTCCAGGGCCAGTGGACCACCCAGGGCAAGAGTCATGGTGATGGCAGAAGCACAAGAGCCCAGCCAAGCTGCTCAGCACATGAAGATCTCTTCTTGTGTCGCATTCGCAAACATTCCACCAGCCAAAGCCGATCTCAGTGGGACTGGGAAATCTGCTCTGCCTACTCCAGCGAGCCCAGAGGAGAGTGGATATGGACTGAATTATCTAAACTATCACACCATCTGCCTGACTCCAGCATCCTATCTCTTAATTGACTCTAACTCAGAGGGAGAAAAGAGATGTGACTAATCATTATAGAAACTCTCCTGAACCCTCTAGATGAGAGAGAGAGAGAGAGAGAGAGAGAGAGAGAGAGAGAGAGAGAGAGAGAGAGAGAGGTGAAGGAGGGGAGGACTTAGAGAAGGAAATCCAGGCAGTGTGGCTCCTCGCCCGGAGGGGCTGTGGAGCTGGGGACAAGCAGATCTTGGGGAGTGGCATGAGGAGCCACAGGACAGAAGGGCAGGACAGTGACAAAAACAAGAAAACAAAACCAAAAAAACCCAGAAGCATCAGAGCCCGAGTGAACTCTGTTCAAATCCCTGTTCCTCTGTTCACTGTGTCTGCCACTTCCCTCTCTGGACCTCAGTTTTCTCACCTGTAGAAGAAGGAGGATGCCATATGCCTCAAGGCGGGTGAGAACGCAGGGAGAGGAGGCAGAAGGCAAGGACCGCTTGGTGAAGGAGTTTGGCTCTGAAGGAAAAGCAGGGAATGCACTAATATTTGAGAAGGTTTGGTTTCTTTATAGGAAAGAGGCACTAGGATAAGTTTATCAGTAAAACAGAAGGAGATAGAAGTTGACTGAGGATGGCTTCTATTTCAACTAGTTAGAATTTTCCCCAATTCCTTCATTTCTTCAAGAAATGTTTACTGAGCTACCACCTGTGCCAGGAACCAGTCTAGGCGCTGGGACAACAACCTCAGTGAATAAAACAGATAAGAGTCACATCCCTCGTAGTGGGATGGGGGCTGGTCTTTAGTAAGCATGTATTACTATATTTCAGGCACTGTGCTGGGCTTGACATCCACCATTGTGAGATGGGTACTGGTATGTCTACTTTGAGGATGAGAAAACTGAGACTCAGAGTAGACGCATTCCCAGTGGCCATCTGTAGCCAGTAAGAGGCACAGGTGATACTGCTCAATACCAGAAACTTCCTACACTCATATCCCCAGGCACCAAGGTGGCAGTTTGCAAGCAAGCCTCTGAGACTCTTGGGGGAATGTTGGAGACTCGAGGAGATGAGATGAAAACAGCGTGTTGAGGTGATTTTTAATGACTAGTGATGGGGCGGGGGTTGCATCTTGATGGGAGCAGAGGTACTGGGCTAGGGATTCACAAGGTGGGTGTGGAGCATGGGCGAGAGTCCTGGCAACAGGGGCAGCCCTTCCTGGCCTGTCCAGAGAGGCAGAGGGGCCTAGTAGCCCTTTCTTAAGAGTCAGGGAGCTGGGATTATTCCAGAGAGATCACTGTGAGCTGCTTCATCCTTAAAGCCCAGCCAGCTCCCATCACTAGTGTCAAATGCCTAAAGATAACGGGACTGAGGCCTGCCTGAAATCAAACAGAAATCTGGAACAGATGTTAGAAAACCATTTTTTTTTTTCTTACTTTGAACGTGAGGATAAGCCTAGCGATTATTGGCAGAACTCTGGCACATGTCAGAAACAATTAGCTGCCTGGCCTGAGACTGAATAGAATCCCCGGCTTCCTTTTGCTTCTTTCCCAGCTCAAGCTAGGCATGCCTCAGTGGCCCGCCCAATGGGGAGATGAGCCACGCCTCCATTCGGTTTGGCCTTCAAGGCTCTGTCTTTGCTCCCCTGATCCACCGTCTTCCTCACCTTGTAGCTCTAATTCCACTATCATGCAAGCTTGGCAGGTGCACACATGTACATTCACATATACACGACACACAGAACTTCCAATCTTAGCAACTGGGGTCATTCCAAACCATACAGAGACAGCTGGAGACTTAGACTCCTCTTACTCACCAAGGCGTTTCAAAGAATCTTCCTGTGCAATTTACTCTCAGTCGCTCCAACTGGATGGGCTTTTGTGTGGGGACTGCTTTGGAAGTTCCCTGAGTGTAGGGTTCAAGGAGACTCTTAGTTGAGGACCTACTGTGTGCCAGACACTCTTTAAGCATATTCCAACTCTGTTCAGGGTCTCTCTAGCCTGCGGGCCTAGATGGGGGTTTCTGCGGTGGTCGTACCTCATGTTTCATTGGCTCCTGCCCCATCGTGCAGAACTCTCTGGTCCTGTTTGGAGGATCTCAGGAGTGTCACCCAGCAGCTCCTGAACCAGCTGCTTGGCTGTTAGGGCCATGCGGCCTGTGTCAGAGTCCCTCTCCTGCCCTCCTGCCCATGGCAGTTGTTAGAGCTCTGACAGCAGTGACGAGGGCCAGGTCTCCAAATGCTCTTCAATCTACCCCTCTTCAGAGGCTGGAACATGACTGTACTCCACCTAGAAGGGCTTCCTTCCATCCACCCCTCCACCATCTGTATTGCTTACATCCCAGGCTGTGTTGGTTATGGACCATGTTTTATTAAAACCTTCTGGAAATTGAATCCTCTCTCTTTTGCCCACAGCTCCTCTCTCCATGGGGCTTATACTAAAGTTCCTTTAGCTAGACTGGGTGACCAAGCTCCCCAGTAGATGTCACCTTGTCATCGCCTTGCATTTTTTTGCCCCTACTTTCCCCCTGCTTACATTTCCTTCTCTCCATGCCAAAAAGAGCCCATGTTCCCTGCCCCACGCCTTTGGACAGGCCAAAATGTGTCTGACTCTAAGTACCCGTGGGATGTACCACTTAATCTCAGGATAGATGACATTGACTCCTCACAGTAATCCTGTGAGGAGGTCGGCCATATAATTTTGTGGTCCAAATTAAGGGGTAGAGGCGGAAAGCAACTGAGGAAAGATCACTGAACTGTGCTCCAAAAGCCCTGGGTCCTAGACCAGGTTTTGCCACGAATCCTGACATGACCTTGGGCCAATGGGTTCTCCTCTGTGTTTTGCAAGCTCCTATGGATGAACTGGGGCAGCAGGAAGACGGCTCCACAAAGTCCCTTCCCACTCTAACAAGAGTGATGCCTCTTTCAAGAACAGGCTACAGGGATGTTCTTGGCCGTTTCTTTGCCCACCTGGCACCTGGCCATGCACTCCTTAAACATCCTCAGCATGTGTATGCAGTACTTGAAGCACTGAGTCAATTCAATAGCTCTCTCTGCTCACATGGCCAGTTTGACAGTCCTCTGCATTAACCTTCATCTTCACGTTGGCCTTATTTAATGAACGGGGCCCCAGTTCCTGCGGACTTCCTCTCCTACACTCTCCCCTTGCTCACTCTGCTTCAGCCACACTGGCCTCTTTGTTGATCCTTGTCACACTAGACACACTCCAGCCCCAGGGCTGTTTCCTCTCCCTGAGACACTCTTGTCCCAGATACCTGCCGAGCTTGATCCCTCATCCTTCTGGTCTTGGCTCAAATGTTCCTTATCGGTGAGGTCTTCTCTTTAATCTCTTTAAAACTATCCCCCACACCATCACTCCTCTCCCCTTTTCTGGCTTTGTTCCCCCTCCCCCAGCACTTATTACCATCTGACATACTATATATTTTACTTATATTTTTGAAATGTATTGCCTGTCTCTGCACATTGGGATGTAAGTTCCAGAAAGACAGGAGCTTTGTTCATTTTTGTGCCCTTAGTATCTAGAACCCGGGCTAAGACACCACACAACTCCAGGAGGCACCTTTCACAGGTAATATAATGGAGAATGCAATGTAGTAGTTCTACCTGAAGCAGTGCCTGGCATATAGTTGGCACTTGGCAGATACAATTTAGTGGTATTAATAAGCTGTCTATTCTTGGCACAATTAAATCTCTTGGAAGTAGAATGCAATGCCCATATCTGAGTTTCCCATTCAAAGGCAATAGAGGCATGAAACTGGATGATGTAGCCTTAGGGTTTAAATAGAACCCCCCCGCCCCCCCAAAAAAATGTAGACCAGTTTCTTCTCCATCCTCACCTCTGAACCAAGAGATTTAATAATCAGGGCATTGGAGGCATGGTCTAGAGGCCGATGAGAATGACAGGTAACACAGAGATTCAAGTGTATTCATTGTCATCAGTGGAAGACAATTCTCATGACTCTCTACTTCCACAATTCCACTGGGGGTTCCAGAATGGCTTATGGCCCTAGACTGAACCATCGCGTGGGTAGTCCAAATTGCTTCTCTGATTCCCATCTCTGCTTACGGCCCCTCACTAGGCCAATTGAAAATGGAGGAGACAATGTGTGGAATTAAATTTCCTTGTGACCAAAATGGTAGGGCCAAAACATCCTGCTTTGTGTATATGAATATAAGAAATGGTTCCTGCTCTCTCTAGGTGTACAGGAATAAGGATAGATACAAAAGAGAAGAGTAAATCACCCGAGCTAAGCGCTAACTTAATGCACTATGAACACAGAGGAATGTTCAACTACCCCTTCTTGAAGAAGTTAAGATGGGAACCACGACCATGTTCACCAGCCTACCTACTATGGAAACGTGTGATTTCACAAAGTGGTTCAGGAAAAAGATTGAAATAATTTGATTTGGGGGGAAAAAAGCTTTTTTGGTTAACTTTTAGTAAGCTAGAACTTTCCAATTACCTATAATCCTCCCTCCCTGCTCTCCTGCCCTTTCTTGAACACTGGTTAATCAGGGTTGCGCTGTACTGCCCAGGGGGTCTAAGAGAAGTGCCCTTGAGCTTACTGAACGTTTGGCTTTAGGGACAGGAAGACACTTACACAGTGCTGTGTCTTTTAGACACAACAGGCTAAGTCATATTTCTTTGTCTCGTTTTCTAAACTGAGTATCTATTAATACAAAACCTTGCCCAGTGATGGAGCACAGAGGGCTGGGCAGGAGAGGCTCCGTGTGCTGCCGAGAAAGCTTTCAAGGCCATTATCTCCTGGGGCGCCGCAGGAGCCAAAGTGGGTGTCATTAGAGGCCTCTAAAACGCTGGTCTGCATCCCACCAGGGACACAAAAAAGGGTTAATTACAGAGATGAGCTGGCCAAACAAAGGACCAAAGACAAGAAATTGTAAAAGGTAGAAAAAAGAAAAAGCAAAGACAAGATAACTTGGGACCAGATGGCAGTTCCCTAAACAATAAATGCAGTGGGAAGTTTTGGGGCCTCCCTGTAATTGTGGGAGCCATGAGGGAAAGGGGGCTTTTAGAACACCATTAAGATAGGCATCTTCAAACCATGGCTGTTCTTAAATCCTGCAGAGCCAGGACTGGAAAGAAAGGTTTCCCCTGGACTTCCAGGCAGGATTCTTTCTATATACCCTGCAGGCTCCCTTATCGCTTTAGATATTTAGGGAGAATACTGTAAGTTTCTCATCTTTTGAAATCAGCCAACTTAATAAGAGCAATTCATTGCCTTGCCTTTCTTGGCTTGCTTATATGTGACATTTGTCATAGGACCCTCTCTTAGCAACCACTTTATAGATGTTCCCACAGCAGACCCACAAGAAGGCACAGCCGGAACCTGTAGGCTGAGTTTGGTACCAGGACACAGGCCCAGCATGAAATCATTAATGGATCGTGTGCTGCGAGCAAATCTAAGACAGAAAGAATATTGAAATAAAAAGGAGACTTGGATTTAGATCTCAGTTTTGCCACTTATTCACTGTGAGAACTTGGGGAGTCACTTCACCTCTCAGCGTCTCCATTTTCTTCTTTGTAAAGTGGATACAATAACGCCTGCCACAAAGGGCCAGTGGGATAAATAGCTCCAATTCGAGGCCTGCTTTCACCGCGCGCCTGTTGTCTCTGAGGATTTCAGTGGCTCCATGGCACTTGTATTAAGGGAACTCCTTAAAAATGGCGTCCTCAATAGGAATGGTGATGAGAAGGGTGGGAGTACAAACTTAAGCTTAGATTTAGCCCCCCAAAGTAGGGGACTTGACAATCAGGGCATATGGAGACACTCCTCAGACACTGTGGGTTTGTTACACCAGGAAGTTTGAGAATGATCTCTCTCACCCAAGAATGTTGATGTGGGCACTGACTGTTGATCGTATAGGTGGACGCCTCTCTCTTTGAGATTTCTCATGGATTGGCCAGATAATTCATTTTATGGCATATGTCATTTGCCAACACTCCTAGGCAATCTGTATAACCAAACACTTTTATCAGAAGTTATATTAGATATTAAGAGGTTAATAGATACCTAACATGACGTGGCTAGTCTAGAGACAAACTTTGGGAATTTCTGGGTAACCTCATTCTGCAAAATTTGTTTGCAACCAATAGCATCTTCTTCTTTTTTTTTCTTTCCTAAGGGCATTCAAGCACATGAGACACCTTTCCTCATGGCCCCATTCTGGGCATCTATGACAGGCTCTGGGGAGGCCAAGGAGCTTGTGTTAGCTGGGCCTGAGGTCAGTCTCTCTCCTCTCCGCCAGCACCTCCCACCACACCCATGGTGTCCTCTTGTGATGTCTTCAAGTCTGGCCAGTTGGCTGTTGTAGTGGATTGAATGATGGCCCCCCAAAAGATATGGCCACCCAGATCCTGTGAATGGGAATTTACTTGGAAAAAGGGTCTTTGCAGATGGAATTAAGTTAAAAATCTCAAATGAGATCACACCGGGTTACCTCAGTGGATGCTAAATCCAATGACAAGTGTCCTTATAAGAGACAGAAGAGGAACAGACATGGCCAGAAGAGAGGCAAAGGCATGTAGAGACGGAGACAACGATTGGAGTGATGTAGCCACAAGGAAAGCTGACAACCACCGGAGCTGGAAGAGGCTAGAAGGATTCTCTCCTAGAGCCTTCAGAGCGGGTATGGCTCTGCTGATTCCTTGATTTTGGCCTTCTGACCTCCAGAACTGCAAGGATACATGTCCATTGTTTCAAGCCACATAGTTTGTGATCGTTTGTTATGGCAGTCATAGGAAACTAACAATACACCAGTCTCTAAGCACTGTTCTCTCCCAACCCTCTCTCCAGTATTATAGCTTGGAGAGGGGAATTTATATCCAGTGAGCTTGCCATCCTGTCTCTTTTCTACTGACTTTCAATTTTCCTGCTTAACTCAGCAAGTGGTTCCTCTCCCAACATTCTATCTGCTCACCCAGTTCTCCAAGTCCACTCTTTTCCCCATGACATCCTTACAGGCCAGCTTTATTGAGCTTACTTGATATTTTAATGGGACTAAGAGGGCTCAGACACATGCATCTCAGCCTCATTGCTTCAAACTGAAGATACCTGTGCTTAGGCTGCAGTTAGCAGGCACCTCTCCCATCCCCGTGCTTATTATACCATGTTTCCCCAAAAAGAAGACCTAACCGGAAAATAAGCCCTAGCATGTTTTTTCAGGATGACATCCCCTGAACATAAGCCCTAATGTGTCTTTTGGAGCAAAAATTCATATAAGACCGTCTTATTTTTGGGGAAACACGGTACATGGTCATCTAGGGCATTTCCCCTCTACAGCATCATGGCAGGGGGACTTACTATATATAACACCTGCTCACCTGCTCACCTAGTCACAGACTAGGAGCTCACCAATCCCAGGGCAGCCTGTCTGGCTAGGTTCGGTCTGCCTGTCAAGACCTTGTATTGGCCGGATATTGAGCCCAACCTGCTTGCGTGCCTGTAACTTTACCCACTGCTCTTTCCCCACCCCACCCCGTCTGAGGTTACATAGGACAAGCAGGCTTCCGACATTTGCAGAGTGCTGGCTGTCATCAACCCTGAGTTCTTAAGTCCTGTTGGTCTCATGGTGAACAGCCTGCGTGGTCCAGGTTGTCTGTGCCGGATGTGCTTTCTGTTCCCTTCCAGATGCAATGAGCTCTCCCAGGCATCTCCTTCTCCAGCCTGGGCGCCTCCACTGCTGCTTCTGGTGATGATAAGCTCTCTGAGCCCTTCACACCACAGCCCTGGGGGAAGGATGTGGGCACCATTGTTCTTCTGCCTCTTTGTTTCTCTTCATTTTTCGAAGAGTCTGTGTTCCTCTCCTTGTGATTCCGAGGAGGACAAATACCAAGGGAGTCAACATTCCCACCACATGGAGAACGCCCCATCTCCCGGGGCTCGGTGTGGTGGGCTGGACTCTTTCAGGGAATCATTTGTGATCAGAAGCTGTTGCTATCATGTAAGCCCAAGCCCCTCAAGGGCCATCTTCCCCACCAGTCCTGGGAGAGGCCCTAGTAGAGAATGCTGCTGGCACCACAGAAAACAATTGAAAAAGAGAGAGACCGACTGGTGATGTACTTGGAACATTGGGATTCAACAGTGTTTGACGTTAAACCACACCTGGACTTTTCAGTCATGAGAGCCTACAAACCTCATTTTTGCTTGAGCTAGTTTGACTCGTGTTACTGCCT
The DNA here is from genome assembly GCF_057876585.1 of Rhinolophus sinicus. NCBI lineage: Eukaryota > Metazoa > Chordata > Mammalia > Chiroptera > Rhinolophidae > Rhinolophus > Rhinolophus sinicus. The sequence continues at coordinate 151,679,555 of NC_142514.1, read as the reverse complement.
TTGCTAGCAAGAGTCTTGACCAACGTATCCAGTGCAGCCAGTGCTCCCCTACGGGCCGCCTAGGAAGCACTGGCTCTGCTTGACCTTGGGCATTGCCAAACCGCCTTGCTTCCTTCTGACTCTGTCTTCAGTCAAGGTCATGTAGATTCCTTCCCTTATGACAGCCCAACCAATGCTACCCCCTTGTTTCATGTTGGTTGTTTGCAACCCAGCTTTCAGTCGGAGTACCCCACCCTTCTCTGCCTCCTAAGCCCCATCTTTGCTCTCTACTCTATTCAATCTCTTGTGTGAAGAGGTGTTCCCATGCCATCTCCAAGGTCCTGTCTTCCTCAAGCCCCAAAAGAGAGTCCTTTTGGCCTAGTCGGTGTCTCTGCATTCCTCAAATGGGAGCCAGGCTGCAGAAACTCCAAGAAAGCTTGTGCATGCAAGGAAAGAAGCATTACCTTCATTCAATCCAATTTAACCATAAGAATAACAGCGTTGAAAAACAATCTTTAGCAATCAATGCTGTGATGAATTATGCAGCAAATCATAAGCATCACCCCCAAATATTATGTCTACAGGAAATGGCCTTATACAGCTAATTGTTAACTGGGAAACTCTTTCATTAATTCAAACGGGTCAACATTTTAAATGATACTGTCATATAAATGTGATGCGAAGGTTTACGTGCATCTCACTCTAAGGTATCCCTTTTTTTTTTTTTTTTTTAGAGAAGCCGACTAATGCTGCATTATGTTTTATTGTGCAATAAAATTATGTGCTAAAATTATGCTCATAAATGTACGCAAATGTAAACCAAGCTATTAGTTATGTTTTCACAGATAAAAGTCATTAGCATAGCTATCAAACTCTTCTCCCATTTGAATAACAGAATTATGTCTGGAGTCTCTGGCTGGCTTGCTGGGGCTCCGTCTTGGAGAGAACAAGTGTAAATCTTGCTGCCTGTTGGTTATGTGGGAGCAAGTCTCCTGACCTGACTTCCACCCCCTGAGGCCGGCTCTGTGTCGAGCTGCTGGGGTCACCAGCTGAGGAAGGACCCTTTCAGCATCTCTCAGCATCTCACATCCCTGGGAAGTCATTCTTAACACCTCTCCACCTACTTCCTGCTAATTAGACTTATTGAAAAACAATTGCAGATCTTTGGAGATTTCAGGAGGCTGACAGCATCTTTTAGCAACAGTCACACAGAAACAAAGTTTCATGTATAATTCATGAAGTGCATGGTCATCCTGGTGGGAAATTATCTCCTGACAGACTAGCGGTGGTGGTGTCCTGTCAGAAGGGCCTACAGTATATAATTAAAACCTGAACAGAACAAATTAATGCTGATTACTTTATAAACAGTTGGAAAGCTTGAATTCTGTTCCCTGTCTTGCAAGAAGAAAACAGATATTTCAGAAATGTGTCGCTGTCCCCCCCCTACACTAATAGTTCTGCTAATAAAGGACCCTTGAATAGATATTACAGTTAACATTCTTTGTCCTCAAATTTGCTTCTACGAAGCTCATCTGTAGTAAGTTGGAGGCACCAAACCAAAAATTTGGCAGGTGCTAAATTTCCCTGCTGAGAGTGTGTGTCCCTCTCCTATAAATGCATGTTTGTCTGTCTGTCCGAGCTGGTAAAAATGCTCGCATTCACAGAATATGAACACTGGAAGGGCCCGAGCAGGTCAGTTAGTCATACCCTTATTTGAGAGATCACAAAACTGAGACCAGTGAAAGGGAGTGATTGGCCCTAGGTCAAGCTGAGCTGTGATGACATCACTAGATTGCTAACCCAGAGTCCCTTCCAGGGCCTGGTATGTGGAACAATAACAGCGACATTAAACTATTAATAACATTTTTGAATACTTATCATGTACCATGCACTAGCTAAAATCTCATTGAATTCTCACAACATACTATTATTATCCCCACTTTGCAGATGGGAACCTGAGGCTCAGAAACATTCAGGTGTTTGCCAAGACTGTCTCACTTGGTTGAATAAATGAACAATAAATGAATGAACAATGATCATGTTACTTTCTCTCCATCCTCACAGACGCCAACCTTACCCAAGCCCCCCTCCACTTTATCCTGAATCATTGCACCCAATTTCTAAGCAGTCTGTTTCACTGCCTCCAACTCTGATCTCTTCAAGTGGATTTTCCACAACTCAGCCAGCACTAGTTTTTAGAAACAGAAATCAATCATTTCATATTCTGGCATAAAATAATCATCTCAGTAAATCGCAATTTAGCATCTTCCATTTGCCAGGCACCATGCTAGAGACGGTTTTGGTCACTATGTGTTGGTGACTAAAACAGATATGGTGCCAGACTCATGGAGCTTACAATGGGTGCAGGAGACAGATGATGGCTCCCCAGTGTCCTTGGGTCAAGGTCTAAATTCCTAAACATAGTTTAAAAGGCTCAACAAACCCTGGGCTGTTGTTTCGTTGTCGTTTTTTTAGTTAATTTTTCAGTTACAGTTGACATACAGTATTGTATTAGTTTCAGGCATACAACATAGTGATTATACGTTTACGTAACTAATGAAGTGATCATTCCCAAAAGATCTAGCACCCATCTGACACCATGCATAGTTATTGACTCTATTCCCTGTGCTGTACTTTATATTCCCATGACTATTTTTATAACTGGCAATTTGTACTTCTTAATTCCTTTCACCTTTTTCACTCATCCTCCCAACCCCCTCCCATCTGGTGACCATCGGTTTGTTCTCTGCCTCTATGAGTTGTTTCTGTTTTATTTGTCTTTTTTTTTTTTTTTTTTTTTTTTTAGATTCTGCGTATAAGTGAAACCATGTAGTATTTGTCTTCCTCTGACTGATTTCACTTAGCATAATACCCTCTAGGTCCGCCCATGTTGTCAGAAATGGTACCATTTCATTCTTCTTTATGGCCATGTCATATTCCATTGTACACATGTACCACTTCTTTATCCATTCATATATCAAGAGACACTTAGGTTGCTTCCATATCTTGGCTACTGTACATAACGCTGCAATGACATAGGGATGCACATATCTTTTCAAATTAGTGTTTTGGATTTCTTCAGATAAATACCCAGAAGTAGAATTGGTGGGTAATTCTACTTGTAATGTTTCCCATAATGGCTGCACCAAGTGCTCAACATCACTGACCTTAAGAGAAATGCACATCAAAACCACAAGGTGCTATCACCTAACTCCTGTCAGAATGGCTATTTTCAATAAATCAACAAACAACAAGCGCTGGGGAGAATGTGGAGAAAAGGGAGCCCTTGGCTTTTTTCTCCAGATGCATCTCTAGCAACACTTCCTCCATCAGACAAGTTTACAAAAACAAAGAAATAGGTCTCAGCTGGATTGCTTCATCACAAAAACCTGTGAAATTGAACTTCATGCCCTCCCGTCCTATCTGCCCCATAGGAACCCAGAGCTACACTCCTCTTTTTGTTAACAGAAGTAATATAACACAGCCTCACATCACATCCCTCCTGGCTAAGCCATCTTTACATAGAGGAAGATGGTGTGATTGGGTCAAAGAATCATAGGACTGAGCCAGATATGGGTTCAAATTCTAGCTCAGCCTCTTTGTAGATGGCTGAACTTGAACATGTTATTTTCTCTCTATAAGCCTTAGTTTATTCATATATAAAGTGGGGCCAGTAATACATCTTCTGGCAAGGCTATTCAAATTTTAGCAGGCATCAGAATCACTCTGGCTTGTTAATATAGATTGATAGACCTCATGCATCGAATGCAGCAGGTCTGTGGTGGGGTCCGAGACTTTGCATTTCTAACGCGTTCCCTGCTGATGCTGATAGGTGCTGATACTGCTGCAATGCGTTTTGAGAACCACGGTCTTACGGTGTTTGTGGGTTTTCCCTGTTGTTCTCTTTCCTTGAGGTGTATGTATCTTAAGTGTGTAGCTTGATGAATTTTTACATATACATACTACCTTGTATGCACCACCCATCCCAACTGAGATACAAACTATTTCCAGCACCCCAGAAGGACCCTTCGTGCCCTTTCCCAAAGATAACCACTATTCTGATTTCTGTCACTGTCTCAGATTTTGCCCGTTCTTGGATTTCTGTAAATGGAATCTTATGGTAGGTACTCTTTGTGTCTGGCTTGTTTGGCTCCATATTATGTCTGTGAGAGTCATCCATGTCCTATCTAGCAGTAGTTTGTTCTTTTTCACTGTCATCTAGTATCCTATTGTATAACTATACCATCATTGTTTATCTTTTCTACTGTTGATGGACATTGGAATGGCTCAAGTTTGGGGCTATCATAAGTGGAGGTACGATGACGATGTATATATGTATATGTATATACACACATATATACATATGGATATATGTATATACCTCTCTTTTGGAAAACTGAGAACTCATTTCTGTCAGGTGTGAACCAGGTGTTTAATTGCTAGGTTATAAGGCATGCATTTGATCAGAGTTAGTCAGGACTGCCAGTTCTCCAAAGTGGCTGTACCTGTCAGGCATGTGCAGAGCTGCATTCCAGTTGCTCCCTACTTGCAGCTCCTCTGCTCCCAGGCGATCCAGGGAGAGTGGTGGAGCCTGTGGGAAGGCAGAATGCTTCTCCTGTGGTCCTGACCTTCCTTCAGGGCTTCCTCTGCCAGCATAGGCTCCCAGGCTTCCAACCTGGTCACCAGCTCAGGGTATGATCTTGGCCAAATCCTTCTGCTTTTGTCTCCCTTTTCTCATCTACAAGAATGAAGATTCCTGCTTTACTCAAGGTGATTCTGACAACCAAATAAGATGGAAAATCTTCTCATGGCAAAAACCACACAAGTGAAGAGCAACTAACTATGCTTGGATAAATGCATATTGCATGGGCATGTGATCTATTCTGCTGCCACCACATCCGCCCCCGCCCCTCAGCTTATTCTGCAAGGCGGTACTAAAATGCTTGCCAGTACCCGCATTTGTTTTCGTTATTTTATTCTCTTTACCAGCAGTATGCACACTTCAGTAAGTGCAGACGATGACTGTGGAAGCTGGCCCATTTGCAGACAGCCGCCTCCATTTCTACAGTGGTCAAAGGTGGCATGGCCTGGTCTGCCGTGGCCAAGGAAGTCCCTGGTCTTCTCCAGGCTCTGGGGGAATTCTTCTTACTTGTGCTTTGGCAAGGGGCTGGAGGCTGGTGAAGGCAAGGCTTGATTTCTTGAAGTGTTTCCGGTTGGCCTTGTAGAATCTAGGAGGGAAGTCTATTGCCCCATAAGAGGCAGCATCCACGTGTATGAAGAAGCACTTGAAGGCCAGAGCCACCATGAAGATTGTCCTGGGGTTAGAATATCTTTGACTCTGCTGGTGCCAGGAACAACACTTGCACAGCTGGACTGAGGAGAATAAGGGTGACTCCTAGGCTGCTTCAAACATTTGTTCTGGAGATGCATTGTTCAATTCTGGGATGTGCCGTTCATGTCCGAGTCTTTGCAAGTTCGTACACTTATGCTTTTCTGGCAGGTGGCAGGTAGTAAGTGACCTTGCTAAAGGAACGCCTTTTTCTAACTTGTACAAAGCATCCCAGAGGTGGGTGTTGCTGCTTATCCGATGTTGCGTCATTCCCCCATCAGTCCCCCAGCTGTAGAATTTACTCCCTGCCTCTCTTCCTAGTCTGCTGTGTGGTTGTTTATCTCCTCGAGGCAATGCCTGACCCCAGTTTGCCAGGCCTAATGGCTCAGACACTGCGTAGCAAGAGCCAACCTCTGTCTGTGGAAGGAGAGTGGACTCAGAGTCCAAGCGGACTAAGTGAAGTTCTCAGCTAAAATATTAAAACAAACAAATAAAAAACCCTTCCTTCTGGGGTAATCTAGGGAGCAAATGCTAGATGCCAGCACTGGCTCATCCCCAACTTCCTCAAGTATAAGAATAGCTCCCTCCGTGCCTTCTAGAAATGTGGAGTGAGATGTTCATCCCTGTGCTTGCAGCCAGAACTCCTTTTGCTTCCCAGACTTCCTCCCTCTGGCTGTGTGGAAAGAGCTTTGACCAGGGAAGTGAACTGGGTTCTAATATCCCGGTGCCCCCCATCTCCTACCCCCAACCATGGACAATTCACCTCCCCTTTCTGGGATGGCTTTTGTGTGTATGTGTGTGTATGTGTGTGTGTGTGTGTGTGTGTGTGTGTGTGTGTGTGTGTGTACACGTGTGCACCATACACTGATGGCAGGGTAAAGTGTATGCTCTCAAATCACACCTTTTCTGTATGAAATTCTATCCCAGGTGGTGCCTGGTGCATTTTTTTCACCCCTCCAGGTCTCAATGTCTTTTCTTGAGCTACGTGTTCAAAGTGCACTGCTGGCCTGGTTCCTCCCCCTTTGAATTCTCTCTCCATCCTTACTTCTATTAGCCTCTTACTTCATGTTAATTTAGTCTGGGGTGGGGGTGAGGGTTGGGGTTGTGTTTGCTGCACAGACAGCTTCTCCTCAGGCTCTGTCTTCTGTAAATTGAATTCACGCTGTCAATTTTTACATTTCTTGGCACTGAATCTTTACCAGCACTTTAAGTGAAATCTTTAGATTATTTCATTCTTTTTTTCCCCTTTTAGAGTGTGAGATCTTTGGCATACCAGCAATATTTAAGTGCCAAGACCGTGTAGTTACAGAGGAGTGTGTGCATTAGTGCACTTGACAGGGGTGATGGGGCTGGAAGGGTATCTGTTCTCTGTCTTAGCAAAGAGCGAGTGGAGATAGGCACACACTGCAGCCCAGGAATGGAGATTAGACACCAGGAAGCATTTACTGAGAAGGAGGCATGAGGACTTGCAATGTCCGCCTACAGGAAACCATTCATGCCGTCCTAGATGCCAGCTCCCTGTGAAGCACCATGCCCAGAGCTGTGAATCCACATATGAGCAAGACTTGGAGCCCCTGCCCTCATGGAACTTACAGTGGAAGTCGGGAGAGAGAAGTACACAAAGAATTCTGCTTACAGCTCTGGGGGAGCAAAGAGCTTCTTAAACAAGACTTGAAATCTAAAAGCCGCAGAAGAAGGGATTGATACACTTGAAGATATCAACAATTTGAAGTTCTGTATAATAAAAGAATATAAACAGAGTTAATGATAAGCGAAAGATTAGTAGAAAATATTTATGACACGGGACACACAAAGGACGTTCAACCATGTTGTATAAAATGCCTACAAATCAATACATAGAAAAATGGGCAAAGGATATGTGTTAGTTATCTATTGCTGTATAACCAATTACCCCCAAATTTAGTGGCTTCAAGTCTTTCTTATCTCTTAGCTTGTGTTAATCAGGAACCAGGCATGACTCTATTGAATCTTCTTGCTCACGGTCTCCCACGAAGCTGCGATGCAGGTGTGGGTTGGAGCTGCAGTCACCTCAAGCCTGACTGGGGAAGGACCCGCTGCCAAGTTCACTCACATGGTTGTTGATGCAATTCTGTTCCTCAAAGGTTATTGGACTGAGAGCCTCAGGTCCTCTCGGGCTGTTGGCCAGAAGACATGCTCAATTCCTTGCCATGGGCTTCTCGCAGAACAGCTCAAACTATGGCAGCTAGCTTCCTCAGACTGAAGAAGAGCCAGAAACAGAGAAAGAGTGGTAACAAGGCAGGAGTGTTCATAACCTAACACTGGAAGGGACACACTGTCATCTTTGCCTACTCATTAGCATCAGGTCATTGGGTCCTTACGGGAAGGGGATGCCACAAGGGCATGAATACCAAGGGCTGAGGAACACCGGGGACCATTTGGAAGTCCGCCTACCACAGGGTATAGATGTGCAATCCGTAGACAGAGAAACATCCTATAAACTTAGGAAAAGATACTCGGCTTCACTCATAATGAAGAAAATGCAAATTAGAATGATGAGAAATCATGCTTTATCCATCATATAAAAGTATGATGAAAATTAAATCTAGTTTTGGCAAGAGCTTTGGGAAATGGGTACTGTTACACACTATTGGTAGAAGAAAAAGCTGATATTAAACATAAAGATGCACATAACTTTTTACCCAGTGAGGGAACTTCTAAGAATCTACTGCAGAAAAATATAGGTGCACAAAGTTTCGTGCTCAAGGATGCTCATTGAGATAGCGCCTGTGATAATGAAAAACTGGAAGCCTAGGTATGCCCATCTTTCAGATGGTTCAGTAAATTCCAAAATATCTAATCTATGAATTCAATCCAGAAATAAAAAGAATGAAGTAGATGGAAAGATCTTCAAAACACATTTTTTAAAGGAAAGAAAACAAATTGCAGAATAATTCATATCATGCTCTGTAAAAAAACAAAACAAAAAAAACATGTTATTTTTCCATATGCACATATATGTGGAAAGATACATATTGAGAGTATAGAGGAACGCAGAGCAAAGTGATGGTTACCTCTGGGGGAGAGGTAGAAAGGAGGAAGGATGGCTAGAGAGGCGTTTCCTTTTACCTGTATAATCTTAACTTTTACACTAAGAATGGGTACATGTATTATTTGCTTAAGCAAAAAAGGTAACTGAAAAAAATGGGTATTTTTAAAACATACAATTACCATCACTGAAACTAATACTATCAGAGAGTCGCTTAGCAAACTGGAAGTCTTTCCTCCCAGCAAGAGAGAGCCGACTATAGTTGGGCCCTGAATGTTGTTGAGGGATGCAAACTAGATGAGATCACAGAGACTTGAATCTAAACCAACCTCCTGTTAAAGAGACTGGCAAACAAAAATGGAGGGAACTCTGTGAACTTTTGGACCTGCTCCCCACACTTCTCTGACCTTGTCTCCTCAGTGCAAAATATAAAACAGGTTGGAAATGCTATATAACCTACACCTTCGTTAGGATCCGTTAGAGCCTCAATGAATAATGGTGAGATCAGATGAGTATTTAGACCCTTTTCTGGTCTATAACATCTGCAAGGTTGTCATTTCTAGTGAACTCTGATTAAAAATATTGAAATATTTCCACACTGGTTAGTAAATAGTCACTGTCATTTGTGCTAGACAGCTCCCCATCTACCCTCCCCCCCTGGCACTTTTGCCACATCCTAGACTTGCATCTCCCCATGAATCAGCAAGAAAAGAGAGATGGTTTGGCACACCAGGGGTCCCAAGACCTTGTTTCATAGGCCAGCATCAGTTCTGATTGGCCAGTGCCGGCTATTGCAATTGTTATGTATGTATAAGTTTTAGGAAATTCAGGGTGCTTGATGCATGGCATGAGGTAATAAGGATGCCATCCTATGTAGAATATTAAAAGAAGGTACAGGGTAACATCTCTTTCCTTCTCCTCTTTAGATGTCGGTCATGATGGTGATGGGAGAAATAGAATTGGAAGGAGATTGGTGAACTTATTGTTATGTTGGGTTCTATGCTATTTCAAAAAAGATGTCCCGTATGCATGACTTAGCTTAGATATAGCTGATGATATATTTCATGCTATTAACAATGCATTCTAAGGTTCCTTTGCATGAGTCAATATTGATAGAATGGCAATGCAACATAGGAGTGCAGTGGTGGGCATCAAGTACTATGGGAGCTCAGACAAAAGGATGGATCAGGGAGGGCTTCCTGGAGGAGGTGATGCCTGAGCCTATCTGATCTTTGAAGACAAATGAGAATTAACCAGGAGGAGAAGGAAGAGTATTTCAGGCAATGAGAAAAGTGACCAGAAAAAGAAAAAAAAAAAAAAAAGTGTTGAAAGAGAGGTTTAACATGACTGGAGAAAAGAGTGTGCATCATGAGCTGTGAGGAGACTGAGCATAGAGGCCAGGACCGGTGTAGGCAGGTGGGAGACCTTGGGGACATAACTAAAGCAGGGAGAAATGTACCTCGCTGGGACTAAGCCAAAGCGCCACCTTCCTCACCTTTTCTATGCTGCCTGAAACCATCCCTTTATTCTTCCTTATTCTTGATTCTCCTTCTCCAAAATCAAACTCTCTGCCTTCCTGCCTCTCTCTCTCTTCCTCCCAGGGAACAAGTTGAATTTTGTACAAAAGCACTTAGCAGGATGAGCATCTTAAGCCGCAACTGCATTTGAGTCTTCTCTGGCAAGGATGTAACCCATGGCTTCCAAATGACTGACTTGGGATCACAGGGCCTTGGTCCATGATCCCAACGGGCAGACGGAATTCACCTGAGACAGATGAAGTGCAGATGAGGGAATTCACGGTCTGGAAGGGTTTGTCCCAGGGGAGTGAGATGGGTACTTTGCTGCCGTCACAGAATCTGGGTCCTGGAGGCAGCCCCACCAGGCAGCCTGCAGATATGTCTTCTCTGCCCGCTCCCTGCTGACTGGAGTGCTGGGAGGGGACGGGGCTCACCGGGCTCTCAGGAGGCCTGGGACTTGGGATTGTCTCTTCCAGGCAGAGTTTGGGGTGAGAATTCTGACTGCTTTCACATCTATTTAGTGACTGTAACAGTTACTTGTGAGGATGCCCTGGGCAAAGTGGTGTTCACATCTACAAAATGAGGAAAACAGTAGGAAAACAGTAACCTCACAGAGCCACTTCGTCGGTGCCCTGGGACCACAGGTAGCAGGGACAAAGTCCTTTTGCAATATGTACCCGCAATCTTCCTTGCAGCTCCTGGGGATAGAGCCATTTTTGCAGGAAGCCCGTCCTTTTGGTCTTGGACAAACCTTGTGATGGACTTTTGGGTCATGTAAAAGGAACACCCAGCTCCTGTTCCCAAAGGGTGAGGTTGAGAGGATGGGAAGACAAACTGCTTTGTCCTGGGAATGCTTCTCTGTGGATGATTTGCTGGGTTGGAGCCAACAGGGGAACTGGTTGGCATGGGGGAAATGGATTTTTTTGTTTGCTTATTTCTTCATCATGCTGGCCCAGGGAGAAAGTTGAGGTGCCCCGGTGGAGCTGCACCCAGAAGATGAATAATGATGGCAGGACCAATAAGGAGACTAGAGGTGGGGCATTTTTCTTCTCTCTTCATGGAGCGCCAAAAAGTTGGGAGAAGTGTATTTCAGGGAGAAACATAAGGCTAAAGGCACCCTATTGCAGGGGATTCTGCAATATGGTGGCAGGTGGGGTGGGGGCAGGTGCTCAGAAAGGGGAACCTAGAAGGGCTCCCTCTGGCAGGCATGCGCAGTGGGCTTCAGGAGCCATGATGATCACTGTTCAGTCGAAGATGTTTTTCTTTTTCCTTTTCTCATGTTTTCTAGTTATTCTCAAATCCTCGCTAATATTCCGCTAAATGTTTAGTCCTTCCTAGTCTTACTAAGCGTTGGAAAATTAAGTCAGAGCCAGAGACTATACTTGGGGTAAAGAGTTCTAGGGAGGATGCAGCAGTGGCAGCAGGAGGCGGGAGTGTAGGAATAGCAGGGGTGACCCAGGGAGAGGACAGTGATCTGGAGGCCCTCCAGGCAGACTTGGGTTTGGGGACGTGCTCGAAGGGCAGGCTTCCTGGAATCGCCCAGGAGCGGGGCTGGAGCTCCGGAGCTGGGAGTTGTTTGTGTTTTGCAGCACTAATTTGTCATCTCCTCCCCACTCTGGATTCTGAGACAGATACAAGCATCAAAGTGCAGTGCCAGCAGGGAGGCACCTGGCCTGAGAATGAGAGTCCTAGTCCACATTTTAGTGTAGACGTTAGCTGCCTGAGTGGGGAATTGGGTTCGCCAGATGGACCTCTACTAAGCTGCAGTGCCCTCTCCTGACAATAGGGGGCATTCAATGGCATTGACCCGTGACGCCACCATCACCTTCTCTTATCACAAAAAGAAGGACCAGTGGAAATCACATCCCTGCTGCTCACCCTCAGACAAACCACCCCTCCCTGGGGAAGGAGCCTAGATTAAACAAAGGGTACAGGTGTTTTTCTCCTCACATCTGAAGGGAGAGAGAGAATGATTCCCTCTGTATGTGTTAAGATTAAGGGTGATCCTTGAAGGAGGGAGAACCCAGAAACCTATACTTACAATGCTAGATTGTGAGAGGCAGATATGAGGCAACTAAAAGCACCCATGCAGGAATCAACCTGGCTCTGCTTCTTACAAGCTGTGTGACCTTGGGCATGTTACTTAATATCCCTGGGACTCAGTGTTTTCATCCATAAAATGGGGGTGATGGTAATATCAATTTCATTTTGTTTTGTTTGATAAGGTCTGCATTGTTATAAGGATGAAATAAGTTCATACATGTCAAGCTACTAGGTCAGTGCTAGCTCACTGCTTTATCTCTTGTGAGTGCTCAAGCACTCACAACTCTGGGCACCCAGCTGGCAGTCAGTAAATGGAGGTTGAGTCCGCTGTTTTATCCTTGGAGTGAAAATCAACACTAGATAGTCTGACACTGAATGGAGGTGGTCGTCTGGAAGGGCGATGGCTCTGGGCATGGTCTACTTCTCAGAGAACTTGTTTGTTTTCTTATGTAATCAATTGTTTCGATAATAGCATTTGGAGAGGAATTCCTTTCCCAATAGGCCCAGTGACGTACTCTTCAGTTGTGAGGCTATAATGTTGCTAACGTAGGGTGTGTGATCCTAGCTCTTCTAAACGTTCAGTGTCTGTGGGTTTCAGCCATCCCTGGCTTCTCCTAAATGTCTGGAGCGGGGAGGCCTATCTCTCCTGCAGCCCTCGAATGAAATGGCAGTGCTTATGTGGAAACTCTGAGCTCTCAGAGCCATTGCCAACGGGAGGCTGGGCTCGGGTTGCCCACTTCCTTGCTGAGCGCAGGACAAGGCAAGGGGCCAAGGCGATTTCCTCTCTTTTACTGCATCATAAAAAAGCGTCTCATGCTGCACGTGACACCTCTCAGTGCGCATGTCCTGCCCATGATTTGCAGATAATTTTATAAGGGCCTGTAGTCCAATTGCCAAGACCGACGTGTGGGGAAAAAAGAGGCCCTTGATGGAGATGCCTTTCCCAGGTCCCCAAGGCTTCTTCTCTTGAAGTTGCTCCTTTCCCTGGGCAAATCCCAGCCCTCTTGCTCTTTGTTGGCTTGGCTCTCTGGCTACCATTTCACCTTCTCCAACAGAAGCCCGTCCCCAAACACCCAGACTCTAGCAAAGAAACCTTATCCTCTGACTAAATCACAGTAGTATTGAGCTGAGAACTTTGTAAATTGTCCAAACCCTTTCATTTTTCTCATGGGGAAAGTGGGGCTCAGAAACATCAAGTGACTTCCTTAGGGTCACACCATAAAGGAATGGTAGGAAAGGGATTGGAATTCAGGTCTCTTGACTCTTATTTGACAGACCAATGTCTACACCTTGCAAACCATCACTGTGGCCTCTTTCTGGGCTGAGTGTTTATAGTGTCAGAGCCATCCAAGAAATACCGGCTGAGATGGGGCCTGAGCTCCCAGGTGGCCCTGGAATCATCTCAGGAAATAATCGGAACTCCCTTTTGCCTGTTCAGCTCAGCAGGGACACCCAGAAGGGGACAAAGGGGTTCATTACTGTGGCTGGCAGCAGAGCCCCTAGTGGAGCCTGACCCTACATTAGATCTGCTGGCAGAATCCAAGCAGCTGACTTGCATTCTCTGTGACCTAGGAGTTATGTCCGGGGTGGCCCCTCTGGGTGACCAGCACAGGCCATTCCTTTTCCAGCCCAGAGACAGCAGAGGAGAGGAAATGGTATGAGCTTGGGTATGGGACAGACCTGAGTTCCAATCCTGGCACTGCCACTTTGTAGCTAGGTGACACTTGGACTTATTTTCATCTCTGAACCACTTTTTAAAACTAAGAATAGAAGTTGCTGGCATCATAGGCTTTTGTGAGGATTGAAAGGGATTCTTCATAGATATACCTTACATGAAGCCTGGCTCACGGTAAGCACTCAACACAGTTATATTATTAATTACTATTATTATTATTATTATTATTATTATTATTATTATTATCTCTTACTACAAAATAAGGCAAACCTCAAATCACAAGCCTCAAATTTGTCATCAAAAACAGTGAGATGATTTCTGCCCCACAGCCTTAACTGAAAGTTTATGGAAAAGCACCTAATGGGTTCTCCAGTCAGCATTAGTTTCCTTCCTTCCTTCTGGCAGGTCCGAGAGGGAGTTCGGGTAGACAGCAAGAAATGCACGTTGGCTGAAGGTTAAGGCTCAAGTTCTATTATTTCCACCATGGGTGCTAAACGTCTATATCTACACTTATCTATCTCTATCTCTATATTGTCTGTATCTATACCATGTCTATATCTTTCAGTCTTTTTCTTTCTTTTTTAAAACAAAGGCAAACCATTCAATTGTATTTGAAAAAAGATACTTGCTCATTGTAACTAATTAGTATAATAAAGTTTAAAGACGAAAGGTACTAAGATAACTCCAAATACTACTACTCAAAAATAACCTTATTGAGAATAAATGCACATCACTGCTGTTATCATTGTATTCATCGACCTAGACAGGAAAATTGATATCTAAAAACATTTTAATAAAAATGAGATCATAACTCTAAGTACTATCTTAAAATATGAAGTATTGCCTTTAACTTTCCTGGAATTTAGCAGGAGAAAATATAGCAGAATAAAACTATAGATTATTGAATACATGCTCCTTTACTGTTAGATAGTATTTCATGAAAAAATCCTTTTAAGGTTAATCAAAGTGATTATTGAAAACATCAAGAGGTAGCAGCCATCATTTCTTTTGAAACTCCATGTTTCAGTTTTAGTGTCAGTTGTGTTTGGGTATAGAAGATACATAGCATTCTCAAATCTCTTCCAGCTCCCCTCCCCGCAAAATTTGAATTTTGTTAATTATGTGATTATTTTTACATTGTTCAGACTTATAGCTCCGACTATACTCTACAACTAGAATAATTTCCATATTTCATGCAACTGTTTAACCTCAGACTTTCTGACTTACTTCACTTCTGTGGAGTGGAGTGGGGGTAGATAATAAACAAAAGAGTAAAATATATGGTACATTAGAAAATCATACATGCTATAGAACAAAAGCAAAGAGTAAAGCCGAGGAAAGGAGAGGGAGAATACTGGAGTGGGTTGGGCACATACTGCCATAGTAAATAGAGCAGTTAGCGTAGGCTTCATTGAGAGATATTGTTTAATATGAGTATAAACATTAAATCAAATTATTGCCTACCACTAGTGCTCTTTCATGGTATTCCAACTCCTGCATTTTTTTTTCTTTTTTAATTGGCAGAATGTCATTATCACACAGTTTTGTTCAAGAAGGGCTCATGGGTGCTATATTCTTGGGTTTCTCTAGTTTAAGAAAGTCTGTTGCTTTTTATATTTAACAGCATTCTTGTGTGGTTATAATATGCTGGGCTGCCCTTTCTGTCTCTTAGACCATTGTGAACACTGGCTTTTGGCATTAAATGCTGCTGTGGAGAAGGCTGAGGCTAGCTGTATTTTATCCTCTTGTAATGATTTGCTTTTCCTGACTGAATGTTTGAAGTGTCATTTTTTAAAACTAGTATAGATCTATCTTGAGCTGCTTAGATTAAATTGTCCTGGAACATGGTATGTATTTCAATTTGCATATTCTTTTTTAAAATTTATTTAAATAATTTAAAGAATTTTACTTTTGGGTTTGGATACTTATTTTGTATTTAGTCAGCTTTAAAAAATCTATTAGCTTCTCTATACTTGTTTCTAATATCTTTGTTTTAATCTACAGTGACTGTGATTATCTCAAAATTTCATCCATATAAATAATTTATCTTCAGTGGAATATACCTGTTCTTTGCTCTAACTTTTGTATTTGTTCTATAATGATGTGGTTTGGGTCCTCAATTTATTTCCTTAGATCCTCAATCTCCCTTTTTGTTTTTAATTCTATTAGCTTGTCTTTCAGCCCCTCTGGTTCTGAATTTGTATTCTTATTAAGATGTTCTATAGAATGAAATAACTGAAAATTTTCCTTTTGTTCCTTTGCCATCTTTTCTCCTTGATTGGTTCTTTATCTCTCCCTTCCTCCCTCTCTCCCTTCTTTTCTCCTTTCCTACTTTCCTTCCTTCCTTCCTTCCTTCCTTCCTTCCTCCCTTCCTTCTTTCCTTTTTCCTCCCTCCCTCCCTCCCTCCCTCCTCCCCTCCTTCTCCATTCCCTCCCCCACCTCACTTTCTTTTTTCTTCTTTCATGCTATGTTTGCATAGTTCTTTCATAAATAAGAGAGGAATTTTTATGATGCTATTTCAACTCACCAAAATAACATTTGTAGAAGCTCATTAGAAAGTGTCTGATTCCATTTCCCTGCCTTAGAAAGTACCATCTGGGGAATACATTTGAATCTATGTTTTGTTGCCTAAGACTCTGGAAGTGCCGTGGGGCCTCCCTCTCTGTTTCCCCTGCATCGGTCCGTCCACTGTGGGGGACTGAAGCAGGGGATTTAAATAGGGGACTACAGAGGCATCCTGACTGGCTGGTAGGTTTGGACATAGACCAGTGGGGAAAATGCCAGGACTAGAAGTTATAGGAGCACAAAGAAACTGATTTGAGGGAGCCAGGAATCCAACTTCTAGTATTTAAACTGAAAACTTAGTGTCTACCATGGCTGAGAGAGCTTATGTTCTAGAGACAAAGGGGTGCGTTAGTCCAGCCTTTGCCACTTGCTCATTTTGTAACCTGGACCTTCTGTTTTGCAGGCAAAAGGGGGATGACAATGGTATATTTCGCATAGAATTGCTGTAAGGCTTAGATGAGGTAACTACCTCAGTACTG
This sequence comes from Rhinolophus sinicus, assembly GCF_057876585.1. Taxonomy (NCBI): domain Eukaryota; kingdom Metazoa; phylum Chordata; class Mammalia; order Chiroptera; family Rhinolophidae; genus Rhinolophus; species Rhinolophus sinicus. The sequence continues at coordinate 151,662,940 of NC_142514.1, read as the reverse complement.
GCAGCTTTAATAAATGCTGCACAGCAATTTCTATCATAACTATTATTATATGAAGTTTTGATAGGCATTGATTTCAGAGACTATCTGATCAGAAGTTGGCACTGAGCAGCAGAAATAGGTTTTGAAAGTGACACAAAATCGATTTGGTGCCAGCCACGGTGTTTAAGGTTATCGGTTAATCATCGCGGTGGACCCCACCTGTGGCTGTGAGGCCATTGAGCTCAGCCTGCCTCCTCCACGGAGCGGTGCTGTCACAGGGGGATGAAAGAGGGAAGCTTGGAGGTCAGACAAGGTGGCTTGTTTCAGTCCAGTTGTTTCCTAAATGTGGTCCCCAGACCAGTGGCATCAGCACCACCTGGGAGTTTATTAAAAATGCACCTTCTCAAGCGACATGCCACACTGAGTGAATCAGAAGTTCAGGAACTGAGACCTGGAAATTGGTGCCTTCACAAGCATTTGGGGGGATCCTAAAGTTTGAGAGCCATTCTGCTTTCTCCTGTTGGGCTAGTGTTTGGGGAATTGAGTGGCCAGGACGAGAGGGCAGTAACCCGAGTGTCTTCGGTCAACATGTCAGAAACATGAAGTAGACTGTGACTTCGTGGCCAGAATTAGACTGAGCTGTGCTTGTTCACATTCAATGAGTATTTGCATAGTCAAATCACCTGCATAGTCCTATAAATACGTTATCTTCTGCTATCATCTATATAGATGTGGAGACTCCTATGCTTAGCTATTTTTTAGTGAACTATCATTTTGATTATAATGTGATAAACACTTGACACCCATAGTGATGGTAAAAATCTGGAGCTCACCGTGAAACCAGAGTATTTTCTGCCATCTGGTGGCAGCATACCCCATGGACAGGTTTCCACAGCAATAATTACAAGTGAAAGACGTCAGAGAGAGAAGAATCGGGGGCATTTTAGGTCTGAAGAAATTAGGAGGCGGTTTCCCATCATGTGAAATTATTATGGTTCCCTCTCAGAGAAGTGAGGTGGGGCGGGGAAGAACATGGACGTGAGAGTCAGACAGAACTTGGGTGAGAACAACCTTTGGAAGGTATTTAATATCTCTGAGCCTCAATTTCCTCATTTTGAAATGGAGGTGATAGTATCATGATGCTTCCATCTCCAGATTGTTCTGGGGGTCAAATGAGGGAATTGGTGGAAAACAGCTGGACATGTTTGTAAAACAGTTATGAGCTGCCCAGATGTGAGTTGTTTATTATTTATGTTTGAAACTTGGCCTTTAATTGTGGAATGTAATGTTCTCAGTTGGACGAATTCTAGATATTAGCAAGCAGGTGGAGAAGGTATTTGGTGTTTGGGTTTGTCTTGAAATTTTTTTAAAGAAGGACCAAGTGGAGGGAGGTTCTGTGAGTTAGGAAGAAAAGAGGAATGATCAATGGCTCCACTGATGGGACAGGGCAAGAAGACGAAGAATCCTAGCCATAAGCCATTCTGTGGCATCCTGTCCTTGTGTCGTCTTGACTTGGGAGAAGGAAGTCTAGAAAGAGAGAAGACTGAATGGAAGTTTGCAGAGACAAAGGTGGGAAAGAGGAAAAGGGGGAGAGAAAGGTAGAAGAGGGAGGGCAAGACAGGGCAGACAGAGAATAAATAACAGAGACGATCAGAGAGAGGAGAGAGAGTACTTGGAGGAAACCAGGTAAAAAGAAGGATCAAATAGAGGGAAGAAGGGAGAACGTGTGCCTTGGTACAGTTGCCCCAGTAGGTTCTAGGCCATTCCAACTGGCAGCACTTTCTGTGAGTCGGATTTGCGACTGAAATACTTTTTTCTTCAGGGATCTTGTGCTTTTGTACATGTGAAGTGTTTGGATCCCATGTGCTCTGTGAAAGAGAAGAGTCATACATCTCTGGAAAAAGAGACCAGATGTCTTTGAAATCATCTAAATTGTCTCTCTCTCTTTTTTTCCCCAAGTTACTCTTTCCACTGCTGCCAGATCTGAAAGTCCAATTTGCCAAGGTAATATATCCGATGTGGATAAAGATTTCCAAACTTGAAGTGCGTGTCGCTTAGCAACCCTGAGGCGTGAAGGGCCCTCTTGGGCTCTGTCATTGAACCTTTCAGGGACCCAAGTTTTACTTAGGAGTGGGAGACAGGTTACGAAAGAACGTGGCTCACTCAGGTCCTCAGCCCACTCTCTCCATCCTTCCAGATTTCTTCCCAGGTATTTGAGGCTAAGAAAATGTAAACAGAGGAAGAAAGGGAAGCAGGGAGAGAAGCAGAGAGAAAGCAAACAGCCTAAGGAGAAAAGTCCCAGGGAGGAAGAAGTTGAAAAGAAAGTCACTAATTGTACCTGTGACTGGTTCTGGCTTTTCACACACATCCAAATAACTACTTCTCAAGTGGTTTGGAACAAAGGTACTTTTGTTCTTTCAAAGAGGCTATTTTTAATACAATCTTTTTTTCTTTTCACTATGCACATTATCATTATTCCAATTTCCCCCGATATTATTTAGGAAGTAATGCTTTTAGACCCTATGTGGTGGGTTGAGCATGTCTCTCCTTAGTGACCCAGAACCCAATCAGAAGTTTGAGGCCTCACACTTCAAAGCAGACTTGTTCATCCACTCATCTGTGTTCTGCTTAGGACTAGAAAACAAGGAGTAGTTTCCCCAATATCCATTCTCCCTTGTCTTGGTAATTACTATGATTTTTGGCCTAGTTTTCATCTTCCTGCCTCTACATAGTTCTTGCATTGGCAAAAAAGGTGACTGTATAACAAGGCCCTGTGGTCCAGACTGAAGCTAGTGGGCACAGTCCCATCTTCCAGCTGTAGTTATTGGTCTAGGACGGACCCGTGACCCCCACTCTGGCTGTTGTTTGACAAGGAAAAGAACGTGCTGTGGTTCCCTAGGAGAGCTCTTCCTCATGCATCTGGAGAAGTTTCTGGAGGTGGCCCTCTTGTTCTCTCTGGATATTTGCAACCATTTCTGGGAGCATAAGAGGCAGACAGTCTTAGCGTGAAGCTTATTCAATGAAAGGCAGGGTGAAGAGAGAGGAAACAAATGAACAAATTATTGATGACATGGTTAGGCCACTGAATCAAACTACTCCTGAAGCCAAGCTTTTCCTTGAATCTCCAGTTATATAAACCAACAATTTTCCTTTATTATTTAAGCCAGTTTGAATAGTGTTTTTGTGACTCAGAATCAAACATTCCTTATTGATGCAGTAACATTTATTGAGCACCTACTCTCTGCCTGGAACTCTATAAAATGCTTTTATGTGTATTATTCTCACCTAATTCCCATGGTAACCTGGCAGGGAAGGCATAACATCCCCATTTTTCAGCTGAAGAAAATCAGTTCTAATACTGAAGTGGCTTGTGGAAGAGCCAGAGTTTTAAACCCGGGGCCTCCTGACTCTAGAGCTCAGGCTTACTCTGTGTTTAGAATCTTCAGCTATGAAACAACAGAGAGCTCGGCACCAAGCAGAGGTGGAGGGAGAGCTGAGTGTGAAGGTGCCTCTGAGCTCTGAGCTGACAGGATTGCTGAGGCCAAGATGAGAGCCCTGTGTGGAATCGGCTGGGGGTCCAGGTGACCTGGCCTCTTCAGGGCCCTCATGTGGCAAGCTGTCCTCTCGGATACCATGTGGCCCCCGTCTATGGCCAGGCCACAGATTGCTTTAAATGCCACCTCCCTGGACACTGTGAGGAACAACTTACTGACAAATACTCATCCCTACAAATACTGAAAATGTTATTTTAGTTAACTTATGTTTCCTCATTTAACGTCTTCTGTTCTAGGTCCCTCTTCCAAGCTCAGACAAATCAGCAAGCCCCTAGAATGACAAGACCATTGGGATATGATGACACTAGTTAATGTTCCCTGAGTGTCTACTCTGTGCCAGACACTCTTCTAAGTGTCTTCCATAGGTAGCCTGTATATTGAGGTACTATGTTGTCACCTTCCTGTTGCAAATATGGACGTGGATGCTCAAAGAGGTTAAATAGCTTGCCCACATCATACAGTGCTCTCAACCAGTATACTGCCTTGCCTTTTCATAGGGACAGGCTGAATAAAACCTTCTGCCAAGGTTCTTAGCAAACAGGATATACTAGGTGGAGGGATAGATTGTGCGTGCCTGCTTCTAGTACCAAAATAACACCATTCCGTATGGAAATTCAGTATGGAGATGGAAAAACCAAGTGTGGCTATGAAGTTGTGAGAGTGATTTTTAAAAAACACAACACACCTTAACATGCATATTACGGCCATACTTTTTAAAGTTATCCTCCAGCGCAGACCCTCACTTCTGAACAAAATAGAATCATAAAAGACTACATAAAAATTTTTTTTTTAAATTAAAGCCTATTGGGGTGACAATGGTTAGTAAAGTTACATAACTTTCAAGTTACAATTCTGTAATACATCATCAATATCTCATATTATGTGTTCACCACTACATAAAAATTTTTGAAAAAGAAAAATGATAAGAGACTAGGACTGGCAGACATTAAATATACTACAGAGCAGTAATAATTAAAACAGCATGGCTCTGTGAATGAAAATAGGCAAATAGATCAGTGGAAATAACAGAAAGTTCTTCAATACTATTACTTAGTATATAGTAGAAGTAATATTTCACATGTGGAGGGTTGTGCAAAATTAATACCTAGAAACATATTAATTTGGATTCTTTTCTCCTATCATATGCATTAAATTCCTGATAGATTAAAAGGTAAAATATAAAAAGTGAGACCACGAAATGGCTAAAAGAAAATTTAGAATCATGAATAGGGAAGACTTTCCTAAATATTGCATCAACCACAGAAACCATAAAAAGTTTATAGATTTCACTATATAAAAATTAAATATTTCTATATATAGCAAATATATCATAAAATATATGAAAGACAAAAGGTTCATAACTTTAATATATAAAGAACTCATAAAATCAGTAACACAAAATGGTGAACATACCAAAATAAAAAAATGTCAGGCCACCTTTATAAATTGTTAATGGAAGTTTAAATTTACACATGATGGAACATAATGTGGCAAATTACATCAAAGACCGTAAACATTTGACCCAGCGATGCTCCTTCCAGAAATTTATCTTAAGAAAATGACTAGTGTCTAGCATAATGCCATATATAATATATATCTGTGTGTATTAGATATAGCTATAGATATTTACATCTATCTACATAATTTCACTTATTCTTCTCAAAAGATAAATGATGAGAAAACTGATGATTAGAGAGTATAAGTCACCTGCCTCCAGTATCTAGAAGTAGCAGAATCAGGATTTGAACCCATGTTTCTCTGGCTGATTTGGTGTCCTATGCTCTTAACCACCCTCTCCCGAATGGCATTTTAAAGGCGTTATTAACATGTATTATGAAATCCCTGTAGCAGCTGGACCAATGGGCCTCAACAGTACTATAGCCTATCGTGGTGGAAGGTGAAGCATTAGAAGGGTCTAAAGCTAAGAAGAAGAGGTAAGAAGGATGGATGGGAGGAGGCAGGAGATGATAGGATGAAACAAGATTGGGCACAAAAAAAAAGATTCCATTGACCACTGTGGCCTGCCATTTTGGGAGGCAGCATTTTTACTATTTGGGCAAAATTGTGCAGCAGGTGACACTTATGGTATAACCAAGACAGGGATGAAAGGTTTGCAATGGAATATTGTTTCGTTTTACAGTTTTAAAAGGTCATCCTTTATTGAAATGAGTATATTGATTTGTTGCGTTGCATGAAAGCAAATCAACTCTCCAGGAAACTGTTGGCAGTAGGAAGAGCTCTTTTACCTCCCTTCCCCACAAGCCCTAACCTTCTCCCCACCCCCAAGCCTTTTGGTGTTCTATTTCTGCTAATCCTTGCTAAGAAGTAACTGGTGAGCAAGAGGTTAGCTGGTGGGGTCTCAAGGTGAGACCTTTCCCAGGGGCATTTGCATGTTAATAGAGGATACTGGGAACCCAGGAACAGCCTCCAGGTCTCAAATGAAAGAAGTCCCAAGGTGGATGAGAGGAGTGGGCACAGCCCCCTGGGGCCCTGCTGTGTAGGCCACGTTGATTCGGCCTGTGTGGACGGCTGCTGGTCTGGGCTTCCCTCCAGCTGCTTTTACAAAGAAGTGGTTTGGAGAAGAACAAAGCGATTGTGTTTATCCTCAGGCAAGTGTACCAGTGCCAGGGCTGTGTGCACCATGCCCAGCTCAGGGTCGGGACTCAGTAGACTTTGCTCAGTGGTTATTCCTTGAATAAATGGAGAAAGCCCTTCTCACTTCCCCCCTACACTTTTAGTCCTATTGCCTCAAAGCTCCTTAAGCCCAAGAACACAGGCCCAAGACCTGGGTAACTTCTTTTTACCAATAAGAACGTCACCCAAAAGAAGTTTCTACCCTTTGCATTGTATTATTTTTCCTCCTTTCCTTATAACTAGAAAACCTCAAAACTTGTGCTGAATTGCATGACCTCACCGACCATGTTTCAAGTTCCTCATTGAACTGTGGTTAAAGCAATCTCCTTCTTCACTATGGCCAAACTACAGAAAATTAAATTCCTACATGGACATGTTCTCATGCATACACACATGTCAGGGTCCTAGGGAAGGAAAGGGGGCACGGGACAGGGAGGGAGCAATGAGGGCAAGGCTACTTTTCTGTTTGGCTGAATTCATCAGAAATGTCCAAACCCCATACCGAACATTCATCACTAATTAAATCCTAGCACCATAATTCAGAGAAAACAATTACAGCATTTAGAATTTTTAAAGGAACTATTATTGCTGCCTTGGCCCTTTTAAAAATTATGCTCCCCAAAGGACAAAATGTGATCCATTAATATGTATGTATTATTACTTTTTTTGTATGGGGAAGATTGCTGATGCCTGTGAATATGGAAGCATTTATCGGTTGCCGACAGCCTCTTAGTTGACTTGCAGTTTTAAGTGCAGTATTTTCTAGAATCTAAAAGGCTGTAACATTAATTACCTTTTTGCCTTTAGCTGGTGGCCTGCTAGTTTCTGTCCTGTGTTGTCTTCTGGTGACTAGCTATCAAGTAAAGGGGTTGGTGGGACCCACAAGGAGTCAAAACCATCCCTGGGAAAGAGCATACAAGAATTCGTTCCATCGAGGGCCATTTCTCCCATTTTCCTTGGGTACCCAGGAATGAGTCCTTGTTTTCGTTTTTCAGGTGAGGCCCCCTGTGTGTTGGGTCCCATGTTAGTCCCTGAGGGAAAGGCATCCTGAATTTCTAAGTCAAATCTGTGATGCTTCCATGTCGAGCGTTCCCAGCTACACTGGGATCTGATTTTTTCTCTTTCATCTTATCCTTCTTTGTCTTGATAATTTAACAGTTATTGAGAGGTGAGTTAGCCCAGTCTGGCACTGAGTATCACAGTTGGCCTCTGTTAAGACGTACTGTGTGGTTAACGTGTGTGTGTGCACGTGTGTGCGTGCAGGCATGTGTGTGCACATGCATGTGTGAGTGTGTGCACGTGTGTGTGCACATGTGTGCACACATGTATGCAAGTATGTACACATATATACGAAAGCACGACTCAGACATTTCCATTCGGCTCCCTGATCAGTCTATTGTCACATGCATTTGGCATTCATTATCCATGAGCCTCCGGCGCCTCTGGTCCTGTGCCCTGGCTAACAGTGATTTGGTTTATAGAGATCATATGGCAAGGAAACAGACCTTGAAAGACAGAGCTCTGAGAAGCACATTTGATGAATTTCCTATGATTTGAGTCTGGGTTTATTCTTCCCTGTGGCGGGGCAGACACCCCAGAGCACACACAGCCGGCCTGGGAGCCCAGCGAGGAATGGAGGCTGTGACAATAAGCACACTGTTTTTTTTCTTCACACGTCTCGGGTTGCATTTCCTATCTGGGAAAAAAAGAAAAGGGAGCCTTGTAAAGGATCCAAAATCTAGGCAGGAAACCACACAGAGTGAAGGTTGCCATTGTCATTAGCAATTAATGTAACCACCAGGGCTAGAAGGAGAAAGCCCTGCCAAGGCGAGCGTGATGGGAGGAGGGCACAGACTGTTGGGGGCGGGGAGGGGGCTGCTCACCCCCACGCACCAGCCTGGGTGGGTTGGAGGACTGAGCAGGACATCTTCCCAGGTACTCCCAACACATACCACAGCACTCAATGGCTTTTACTTTCAAACAGGACTTGATACATTGCACAGTGTTTCTGCCACCCATTTTCATTTTCTGTGGCTCCATTTTCAAGTCCTTAGTCCCCTTGGTAAGTGAAGTGTTTCTGTCTGGGTCTGTGGAGATTCATTTCTTGAACAGTGTTTACTGAGAGCCTGCTATGTGCCAAGGACTGGGGGTGCTGGGCAGAAGGCGGTTGATGTTCATCTATAGCATGTGTTGAGTGTACGTCCCTCACACGTTGCTGCGTGTTTTCCATTCATTACCTCATTTAGGCATCACTACAACATTGTGACCTATTTTTCTTTTTATTCCATTTTACAGATGGCATAGCTGAGGCACAGGGAGGTTAATTAACTTGCTCCAGGTCATAAAACCAATACATGGGGCTAGCGGAGATTTGTGCCCAAATTTGTCTGTTCAAACTTTCGCTCCTAAACATCATTGTATGCCCTGGGGAGGGTGCTAGCGTGTCAATCAGTGACAAGGAGATGGGGGTTAGGATGGGGTAAGCTTGGTTCCCTGGAAGTTCAGAGAAGAGACACCTAATCTATCTTGGGAGGCATTCAGGGAAGGCTGCCTGGAGGAGGTGAGCTTGACATTCCTCCTGTCTTCTCTTGTGTCCCAGTGGTATGTGAGCGTATGTTGGCCAAACTCGTCAGTCTGGAAGTGAACATTCCTGTGTGAGTATGCACCGCTCACTATATAGATGTTGGAATGTTCTGCAGATCTATCCCGTCACCGAAGGTGTCTGCTTCTTATGTCCTACTCTGTGAAGTCCCAGCTGGGTTGATAACAGCAGGGACTGCCAGCATTTCTTCCACACTTTAGATAAATTCAATTGCTCTCCTGTTGCTCCTTCCCCCTCCCTGCTTTGTTTCTCTCCCCCTTCATCCCTCCCCTCTCTGCCCCCATCCTCTTTCTCTTTCTTTCTAGTAGTTTAAAAAATGCCACTTTTCATTAATGTGACCAAAATGTCATCAAGTAGTTTAATGCTCTTTAATGTCCTTGTATCGTTTACGTTTTGTGAACAGTGTGGAAATGAATCCCATCTGTGGGTTCAAGAACATCAAAAAAGTTGGACAGGCTATTTAGACGCGCTACTTCACATTGCATTAGTGTGCACAATGTCAGGGGGCTGAGCCAAGCATGGCCTGTCCGGGGCTCAGCCCGCCTCTTCCCCAGCCTGGGAGGGGCAGATCATTTACCTCAGGAACTCAGTCAGTCCTGGGGGTGGGGGCTGGAAGGCTGCCCAGAGGCCCCAGGAAAAGTGTGAAGCTTAAATAAAAAATGAGAAATGATTCAGGAAAATCTCTCTCTTCCTTTCTGCTGCCAAGATGCCCCAACAATAACTTTTCCATCACTTGGGTGAGAGCCTGGTTATAACACTGCCTGACTTCTTCAAAAATAATTACTCTCTCTCTCTCTCTCTCTCTCTCCTTCTTTCTCTATTTTTTCTTTCTTTCTCTTTTCCAAATCCCCACCCAACCCCAGTTCCCCAGGGAAGAAAGCTCCGGGGCCAATATTAAGCTGACAGTTTGTAAGAAGGGAGCTATAATCCAAAAATGACTGGAGAGTATCAAGTTCAGGGCCAGCAGGTCTCCTAGAAGAGGGGCTTTCTGGGGACGCTGAGAGGGTCTCAAAACCCTAATCAACGGGGTGGTGATTTCAGGATGACCCTTTTGCTGTACCACCCTGGTAAAGGGTGCTGATGTGGAGTCACCCCACTTGAATTCTGGTTTCCTTTACTTTCTAGAAATATGGTCTTGAACAGGTGAAACCCTGTGTCTCAGTTTCCTTACTTGCAAAATGAGGCTAGTGATTATATGAACCTAATTAAACAAGCTAAAGGAAATGAAGCCTGCAGACTAATGTCCAGCCAGAGTAGGTACTCAATACAGGTTAACGGTCAGCTATGATTTGTTGCCCTGATCTTGCCACCTCACACCACTCACACTGGGCCCCTTCGGGTTCACGCTCTCAGGTGGAATCAGGTCGTTCTCGTCTCCTGGAAGGATTCTCAGCCTGAGCACGTTCCTTACCCTCCCCTGCAAGCACAGAGGGGAGGGGGTGGGGCAGAGGACCTTGACTCCAAAATATTCCTGTTTTTTTTTTCCAGCTCTGTGGAAACCCCTCATTCTAATGTATTCCCTGGAAAGAAAGATGTGGCTTTTTATTTCAGGGGGAAAAAAGTGCTTCTATTCTTCCCCAGACATGGGGAATCCAAGTGTAGACTTTCAACTGTTCATCATTATAGCTGAATTAATAATCCACTTCTTTGAAGGCCCTTAATCCGTTATTTTGCATTTGCTCACGTGCATACCTTTCAATTCTACATGTAAACATAGGAGAACACTTCTGGTTGTTATTTCACAATTTTCAAGACAAGGTCATTCTGTTTTAACTTCTAAGTTAAACAAACAGACACTTTCCCTGAATGCTATTACCAGAAGGACAATTTACTTCCAAGTTCCTTATAGGATGTGCTTTATAAGATGGACACCCGTCAACCTGTTGGTTATTTATGCTAAGACAACGGGGAGAAGGCCCGGGGGTGTTTTATCTGGAGGTCCCTGGAGTCTTGTGAGCACAGCTTATAGCAGCTGCTGCTCCAGCCTTTGTGCAGGCTTGGCTCTAAGATCTGCACCATCCCTTTTTTGCTGTGTGTCCTTGGGCAACTCGGGCAGACTCGCTGAGCCTGAATTTTTTGTGTAGGTGTAAATGCCGGTGTCTTCCTTGTGGTGCTTCCAGTATCACGTGTCATGATGTGAACTTCTCCTTCAGTCTTCGGGGTTTTCCTGACCTCCTGAATGGGTGAAATGATAGAGCCTCGCTTGACCCCTCATCTTCCCATTTGAACTCCCATAACACTCTTGGTGGCTGGCGGTACAGGGCCATAGTGAAGAACATGGACTCAGGAACCAAGTACATGGGTTTGAATCCTGGCTATCACTTGCTGGCTGGTGACTCTGGATAAGTCACTCGACTTCAAGGCTAAGAATAGCAGGTATAGTCTCAAAGGACTATTGTAAGAATTGATCAAGTTCATATGTGTGAGGTCCTTAGCCTGGCGCCTGACACAGAGCAAATGCGCTGTTATCAGTACATCGGCTATTATTCTCTCCTCAATTATTTAAGATCTCTCTTTAGTACTACACTGAGAGTTCTGGGACGACACGGGCCGTGTCTGCTTCTACTGCCATAGCCTACCCGTAAGCTAGTGCTTGATATCTGGAAAACTCTCTTCATTTTTTGAATTGTACTGAAGTGAAATAAAGGATGTAAAAATGCACTGTAAACCACCATGCAAGAAAATTTTTTATTATTAGCTCTGGAAGGAGTTTATTAGATGAAATATCTCCAAGGCTTTCTCAGAATTGCCACTGCTGTTGAACATAAAAAATTTTGATCAGTTGACTAGTCGGTGTATGAATCACCCCTATTGTCAATCTTCTCTATGTTGACTTCTTTTCTTCCTGGTTTGTACTGAGTGGGTCTGCCAGAAAAACAAAACAAAAATAAAAACAAAAACAAAACAAAACAAACAAAAAAAACCTTAGGATTTGCTAATATATTCAATTAAACTGACATTTACTGAGTGTCCCTTCCAGGACGACCCCAGGCTGGGTGATGCTGAGACAGGAAGCAGAGCAAGACTCATTTGCAAGCTCACAGACTAGTGGGGGGAGACAGATGTGTGAATTCAGACCTGGCTTCACATAGCATCCTATAACCCTGACCACGAATAAATGAGCACCTGACCCAATCTGGCCCAGACTCCTTCCTCAGGATTTTATATATGGTGACTGAGAGATGCAAGTTCCCTCTTTCCTCTGGCTGGCTAAATGTAAGCCTGGACATGTCTGGAGACCATACTTACTCTTTCCATGCTGCCTAGAGCCCATGCTATGCAGCAAAGGAGGAAGACAACTCCCAAAGTAACATGAGGTGGGCCGTGAGGGGGAACTTTGGGGGTTCTTTGTCATTGCTGCAAAGCCAGCCTACTTAACTAAAATAAGTTCCATCTTCTGTAAAGCTCTTTAGGATGCCACATACAGTGGCCTGAGATTCCCACCCTTCCGAAAGCTTGGGAAATTAGTTAAAGGATTCCAAAGCCGTGGCATATACAGGAATCGTACGCAGGGCTCTGTTTGTGTCTGTCTTCTTGTTGACATCCTGGTCCCTAATGAGGTCATTTGAACATCTGTAGTGGATCTGCCAAGAGCCAGTTAACTGGAAATGACATTAGTCACTGTTAACAGAGTGGCTCTTCCCCTTTCTCCCTCAGATCTGTGATTTGGGGACACTCCAACACAGCTCGCAGGTTCTTTGGGCCCAGACATCAAAGGGAGCGATACAGTCACCAGCAGTCCCATGTCAAAACATTCAACTTTTTTACTAGCTGGGTCCCAACCTTTCTGATACTGAAGACCTTGTTTAGTAATTCCTCCCCTGGACTTCTGAAAGATCAAGTCTTCCAACATAAAGCACCGATTAAGTCATAATATACTTATGTGCCCGTTGCTGATTAATCCACCTTCATATAGAGTATTGCTCAGCTAACAGACAACATGGAGCTATAATTTCAGACGAAAGAAATTTTAGTCAGGCTGGGTGGGCTTACCTATGGTGAGAGGAGGGTTTCTAGCAGGTCTTTTATTTCATTTTTAATGTACTTTCAAAAATGAGCCATCATTGTTAGACCTTCTAGGAAGGAAATCGCCCAGAAACCCTTACCTTAAAAATGTGAGATCTAAAACTGCCTTATTCTCTGCCATGATGGATCACTTTAGTTAATTGGCAAGCAGGGCATGGCGAGCTAAGGTACAAGAGAGTTTGCACACTCACTGTGTGCCAAGCCTGGGCCAGGAGTCTAGTGTCAACACCTTTTGCTCATCGCCACGCCCTGCAGTAGAACCATAGGAGTGATCCAGCAGGGTCGGCTTAGGGATTCTTAGGGTAGCTCTTCGTTCCTGGGGGTGAGGTGGCAAGTGAGGCCAAGGGCCCCAAAGACAACCCTACTGACCTTAAGACGAGCCGAGTGTTCCTCCTGACAAGACTCAGTACTCGAAGGAGCCAGGGCGCAGCTGCTCTGAAAGGGAAAGCTTGGTCTCCCTCCCAGGTTTGCACCAAGGAGTTGCTTTCCTCATAAATATTGTTTTCCTAGGGTTTTTCACTATTTCCATCAACACAAGTAACCGGGCAACTATGCTGTGACTTAATGGAAAGTAATGTTGGAAGGGACCGTAAATCAGCATTTCAGAGATGAGCAAACTGTAACAGAAAGGAGCTCTGACGTGCCAGAGGTCACACATCCAGTAGGGGAAAGTCCACGTTTCTCTCAGAGCTTCTGGTTCTAAAGCTGGCATTCTTATAACTTCATAGAGTGGCAGGGCCAGGTGGACCCACACAGAGTACCTGGCCCAATTTCTGCATTGTGTAGATGGGGAAATTGAGGCTCAAAGAGGGTTTGCCCTTGCCCAGGGTTACGATTAGATACTAAAAGAACCAGAGTTGAAATCTATATCTCCTAACTCCAATTCCAGTGCACCTAAAGGATTTGAGTGGCTATCAGTGATGAATGCAAAATTAGAGATTCATTCATTCATCCATTCAACCAACAAATCGACCATCCAACCAAACTTCATTCCTCATTACAAATCCTCATTGCCCACAGGGTGCCTTCAGCCACGTCTCATTGGCTAGAATTGCATTCCATGCTGAAGCTGAGCCTATGCACTGGCCGGGGAACTAGAACTGTCCTCTCTCCTGATCTCTACTCTCCTCGCCCTATCCAACTGTTGCCCAATTAACGCCCCCACCTGGATGTCTAGCAGGCACCTCAAACCAAACATATATCAACCCAAGCTCTAGATCTTTCCAATCAGAAATGCTCTTTCTCTGGTGTTCTTGAGCTCAGTTAATGACACATATTTATTCAGTTGTTTCAGCCCCCAAAGGTGGAGTTGACCTTCATTCCTCTTTCTCTAACATTCCCCACCAAATCCATTAACAAACCTTTTTGTCTCTGCCTTCAAAACAGTCCCTAGATCCAGCCCGCTGTCATCCAGACCCTGACCGGTCTGGCTACCAGCATGGTTCACTCTGCTCACTCGTCATCTGCTTCCCCTTGTGCCCTGCTTGAGTCCGCTTTCCTCATGTGGGGGGAACACAAATCAGATCAATTCTCTCCCTTAGTGAAGAGCCCCCAATGATTTTCCGTGACATTTAAAACAAAATCCTTTTTTGAGGAAACTCCACACTGCCTTCCATAGCGGCTGCACCAGTCTGCATTCCCACCAGCAGTGTATGAGGGTTCCTTTTTCTCCACAGCCTCTCCAACACTTGTTATTATTTGTCTAGTTGATGATCACCATTCTGACTGGGGTTGAGGTGATATCTCATTGTGGTTTTTATTTGCATTTCTCTGATGATTAGTGATGTGGAGCATTTTTTCATATGTCTATTTGCCATTTGTATGTCCTCTTTGGAGAAATGTCTCTTCAGGTCCTCTGCCCATTTTTCAATTGGGTTGTTTGTTTTTTTGTTGTTGAGTTTCATGAGTTCCTTGTATATTTTTGATATTAGCCCCTTATCGGAGGCACTGTTTACAAAAATCTTCTCCCATTCAGTTGGTTGCCTCTTTCTTTTGTCGATGGTTTCTTTTGCTGTGCAGAAGCTTTTAAGTTTCATATAGTCCCATTCATTTATTTTAGTTTTTACTTCCATTGCCTTTGGAATCAAATTCATAAAATGCTCTTTGAACCCAAGGTCCATAAGTTTAGTACCTATGTTTTCTTCTATGCAGTTTATTGTGTCAAGTCTTATGCTTAAGTCTTTGATCCATTTTGAATTAACTTTGGTACATGGTGACAAATAGCAGTCCAGTTTCATTCTTTTGCACGTGGCTATCCAATTCTCCCAGCACCATTTATTGAAGAGGCTGTCTTTCCTCCATTGTATGTTTTTAGCTTCTTTGTCAAAAAATATCTGTCCATATTTATGTGGTTTTATTTCTGGGTTCTCAATTCTATTCCATTGGTCTATGTGTCTGTTTTTCTGCCAATACCATGCTGTTTTGATTATTGTAGCACAAGTTAATACCATGCTGTTTTGATTATTGTAGCACAACCTGTAGTACAAGTTAAAATCAGGGAGTGTGATACCTCCAGTATTGTTCTTTTTTCTTAAGATTGCTTTGGCTATTCATGGTCTTTTGTGGTTCCAAACAAATCTGATGATTTTTTGTTCTATTTCTTTAAAAAATGCCATTGGGATTTTGATGGGGATTGCATTAAATCTGTATATTGCTTTGGGTAATATGACTATTTTAACTATGTTGATTCTTCCAGTCCATGAGCACGGAATGTCTTTCCATTTCTTTGTGTCTTCTTCAATTTCTTAGAATTACCATATGACCCAGCAATCCCTCTCCTGGGTATCTACCCAAAAAATCTGAAAACATTTATACATAAAGACACGTGTGCTCCAATGTTCATTGCAGCTTTGTTTATGGTGACCAAGACATGGAAACAACCAAAATGTCCTTCAATAGATGAATGGATAAAGAAGTTGTGGTTTATATACACAATGGGATACTATTCGGTGGTAAGAAAAGATGATATAGGAACATTTGTAACAACATGGATGGATCTTGAGAGTATGATGCTAAGCGAAATAAGTCAGACAGAAAAAGCAGAAAACCATATGATTTCACTGATATGTGGCATATAAACCAAAAACAAAAAAAGAACAAGACAAACATATGAGAAACAAAAACTCATAGACACAGACAATAGTTTAGTGGTTACCAGAGGGTAAGGGGGGTGGGGGGTGGGAGATGAGGGTAAGGGGGATCAAATATATGGTGATGGAAGGAGAACTGACTCTGGGTAGTGAACACACAATGGGATTTATAGAGGATGTAATACAGAATTGTACACCTGAAATCTATGTAATTTTACTAATTGTCACCCCAATAAATTAAAAAAACAAAAACAAAATCCCAAGTCCTTTCCCTGCTCACAATATGCCAGCCACACTGGCCTTCTAGCTAGTCTTTCACATACAGGTTTATTCCTGCCCTGGGGCCTTTGCACCTGCTGTTCCCTCTGCCTGGAATGCTTTTCCCCCAGAGATTCATGAGGCTGGTCCTCTCTCTTCATTTATGTCTCTTCTTAAATATCACCTCCCCCTGTCCCTTATCTAACATAGCAAGCCTATTACTCTCTATCCCTTTCCACCTGGCTTCATTTTTCTTCATAACACTTATCACTGCTTGGCCTGACATTGTATATTTATTGTATAATATATATTTATGTGTTTATTTCCTATCATCTCAACTAGAATTAAAGCTTCACATTGGCAAAGACTTTGATTTTTTCATGACTTTATCCTCAATGCCTAAAACACAAAATAGATGCTCAGTAATGTTTGGTGAATAAATGAATACGTGAATGGCTTACACCCACAAGGATCCATTCCTTGAGGATGGAGGTGGACCAGTTTTTTCTAGAGAAGGGTGCATATGTGAGAAAAACTGGTTTCTATTAGCTCAGCAAGAAGGATAGATGGCAAATAGTGTCTGCTGCACGAAGCTTGCCCAGTTTCTGTGATTACAGAGAATACTTTTGGGTGAGCCCAGCATGTCCCACTCTCTTTTGTTTAAGAAAAGCAGACAGCAGGAGGGGCTTGGCCAGGGTTGGAGCACAGAGTGTCTATTCTCCAGGTTCATAGAAAAGCCAAGAAGTGAATTGTGACTTTCTGGGGCAGCAGGAACTCGGGGCTGGCCTCCATTTGTTATCTCCCTTGGTGACAGGCTGGTCCCCAGTGATGTCATCTGAGCATCAGCAGGCACCTCTGTCAGGAGTCCACTAACTGGAAATGACATCAGCTACCAGCAAAATGACTCGTGCGCCCAGCAGACATGTCCCGCTGGTCCTCCGTCTGGAGCATCTCCTGCCTACCTGGAAGTCTTCTGGCTGGCACTTTGGCAAACAAAGAGGCATTTGAGAGGGAATTAAGTTGACTTTAAAAGATAGCCTCAAAGTGTTTCCCAACACATCGATGCTTACATTGAATTATAGGTGCTAATAAAGCTGTCAGAGCCTTGGCGCGAGAACTGAACTCAAGCTGAAGGATCCCTGGGAAATGATGAGAATTCATCTGGGCTTGACCCAGCTGGAGGCTCACGCTCACACATTACAAGGCTAAGAAAGGGCTGGAATTACCCATTCCAACTGCCTTGCCTATTGGCCCAATGGGCTTGCTGTCGTCTTAAAGGAGAGGGCAGCTTTGCTGGATTCCTCCATGTTTCTTTGTATTCTGGGCCTGCATCGATGCTCTCCTTTCTCAAATACTCAGGGTGGCCATCATGCCTGGGTGCCTATCAGAATTTTCAGGAAAGAGGGAAAGTATTTAGAGTATTAGGGAAAAAAGAGACACCACAGAGCATTCTTCCTGGGTCTTATCTTAGATCGGGGACTTTAGTAATGGGGCTTCTGTTCAAAAGACACACAGATTAAGTCCCATATTTCACATGGAGCTCTACTTACTGAGAACTTATTATATGCCAGGCCTTGTATTGAGTTCTTTACGTTCCTGATCTTTTGAAAGTATCTAATAGTCTCACGAGCAACTTCATGTATTCATTTCTTCCAACAAATATTTTTTGAGAACCTATAACACTGGACCCTGAGCCCGCCTCTTGGGATATGGTGGGGAACAAGACAGACACATCCTGTACCCTGTCCCTTTGATTTGGTCACATGAGAAATAATCACTAACCAGTGTAGATGCAGTGAGTATTAAGAAGTCTGGGGTGCCATAGGAGGTTGTATTGGGGGAATCTAAACCTGAGGTGTCAGGAAAGGCTACCTTGGGGGGGGGGGGGGGCGGAAATTGAAGCCAAAAGCTGAAGAGTAACTGGCTTTTAAGGAACGCAAAGGATGTGCCAGAAGAAACAGGCTGTGTGAATGCCCCTGTATTAGTTTTCTGTTGCTATTTGTAACAAATGGTCACAAACTTGGTGGCTCAAATATATTCTATATATAACTCAAATGTATTCTATTCTCTTATAAGTTCTGGAGGTCAGAAATCAAAATTCAGTTTCACTGGGTGAAAGTCAAGGTTTTGGAAGGGCTGGTTCCTTCTGGAGGATCTAGACAAGAGACTGTTCCTTGCTTCTTTCAGCTCCTGGTGGCTGCTGGCATTCCTTGGCTTGTGGCCCCATTGCTCCAATCTCTGCCTCCTTCCTCACTCTGTCTCTCCCCTCCTGTAGTCAAATCTCCCTTGCTTACCTCTCCCGAAGATACTCTCTCCTGTGATTACAGTTAGGACCCACCTGATAATGGCTACAGTGGCAGTCCTGGCAACGATGGCTAATGTCCACACCTCCTCTGGACCAGCGTTCTCATATAACACGGGTTTCTTTGAAAGGCTAGGGATAGAAATTCAAATCAAACTGGCTTAAGAATAAAAACGGATTCTTTTTTCTTTTTACTCATAAAACTGAAAAATGCCTGTAGAGAGAGCTTTCAGGCATGGCTGAATCTAGGCCATCAAATAATGTTGAGAATTGTCCCTATTTTATTTCTCAACACTACTTTTATTTGTATTGACTTCCTTCTCAGGGTGGTTAGTTTCGTGGCAAGACCTACACTAACACGAATGGCTCCCAGCTAACCTTCCATTCGAATCCAATAGAAAGCTTATTTTTTTGTAGCAGATCCAATTGTGTCAGTGTGAGTCTCATCATTGGATCTACCTGAGTCACTTGCCCATCCTTAAACCAATACCCTACTTGGCTGACTAGGACCATATGTCTCCCCTGGAGTAAGATGGGGTGGGATCACTTTTATCCAAACCAAATGTACTGAGACTGGGACATTAGGAACTCCTCAAATGTGAATTTAGGTGCTGTTACCTAAAGAAAGGAAATTGATGGTGGGGCTATGGAAACCCAACAAATGTCTACTCTTTTCACAACCCCCATGTGTTTTTCAGTCTTCGTACTTTAACCTACCTGATCCCTTCCACCTGAAACATCCTCCTGTGACACGCTAGCTGTAGAAATCTCCTTCTTCTCAGGGCCAGAGTCAATTTCTTCTTCTTTCAAGGGAAATTCCTTTATCTCCAGGACGGGCTCCATCTCTTACTCTGCCCTGTGCCACTCCATGTACATCTCTGTTTAGGCTCAAGAAGTTTTGCATTATAGTTTTCTGGGCCGGTCCTTCCACCTCTCCTGACTGGGCATGGCCTGAGTAGGCAGTAGGACATCTGCATGGAAGTTTCTCCCCTGGACCTTGGCATAGAAGAGAAACACGTGATATGTGCAAAATCAGATTGCCTCGGATATTGTCAAGAGAAAACGTATTCCGAAGACACAATAATAATACTTTCGTAATGAGTTGAAGTAAGATATTACTTTTCACCCCTTCCTGTACCTCCACCCCTCTCTGGCATCCCAACTTCATAAAATTAGAGACTCTTCAAGCTGGGAGAGGCCTCAGAGAGCACCCATTTCAGACACAGAGCTGGGCTACACCTGAGTATCCTGACAACCTGTTCAGTAATCTTCCCATTCTGACCCATTTTTCCTCTTTTTCTTTTCTTTTCTTCTCTTTTTTTTTTTTTTTTTTTTTTTTTGAGTATTTGTTTGTCCTCACCGCAATCTTATAAATAAGGTATGGCAGGTCCCCAAATAACATTGTTTTGTTCAATGTCATTTTGTTATAACGTTGATTAGATGCTGTAGAAACTTAACTCTTGTTTATATCAATTAGCCTATGGTAAAATGCGTTCATTATACATCATTTTGCTTAAAGTTACACAGCCTATCAGTGACATTAAGTGAAGACTTACTGTATAATTCTTCTATTTTATGATGTGGAAACTGAGACTCAGGAGGATTCAATGGCTTGCCTTACTCAGGTTGTCGTATTGTAATCTTGCCTTTTGTGGCCCCCTCATCTGGTCTTCTTAATATATGTGCATCTTTTACTTCCAGTTTATTTCCTTCTATTATGTTAAAAGTGTTTAGGTGGGTCACCTGGAAACCTTTTTGTAAAGAGATGGGGTATAAACAAATGCTGATATAAAGAACACTCAAGGACACATGGGCCTGCAGCTGAGGTCTCAGCTGCTCCATGGCTGGGGTCCCTTGACTTCCTGCTGCCAGAATGTCCCTACACACTGAAGCTGAGAGTGGAGGTCCCCTGGAGGAGGGCAGGAGGGTAGGGTTACACTTGGAGCTGAGAAACAATATGATTCACTTCCCATCAGCCCTCAGATGCCTTTTTCTTTCCCCACTAGACATGAGCTCATGGAATTCTGTTTCACGTTCCTTTCGATAGATTTTCCTTTTCCTGGAGTAAGGTTAAATGGAACCATCACAGGGACGCATTCATCAGGGGCGGCCATTGGATAGTAATAGGATAATTGTGCAGGCCCTGGTACCACAGAGATGATAACTAGCATTGCTTTAGGAATCTGCAGAGGCCACATGTACGTTTTAGGGCAGCCCCTTTCAAAACTTTGGCATGGGTCCCCAGCGCTGTTTTCCTTCGCGCAGCGTGATGTGAGAACACTGTTACAGTGTGTGCCTTGTTTAAGCACAAGCCAGGCACTGTGCGACCTGGGAGGTGGATTATGTCCCAGAGGATGGCGGAAAGCCTTGGCAGGGATGGATTCAGTTCCTCCAGGCTTAGTGTATATATATTATGATAATGTGTGTTGCCCACAGACTCTGTGGTTATCATACCAATGTAAGGAGCAGCTGGATGTAGAAGAACAAGCAAATGTTTTGATTATTCATATTCTTGATCTTGACATTAAAGGCTCTCTGCATTTTGGTAGAGTCTTCGTTTCCATTACTGGCTTACATATATACCTTAAATCAAGAGTGAAAAAACGTTTCATTCTATGTACCGACTGTGATCACTTGGGAGTGGCTGCTTGGAACACTGTGTTGAGAAGGATCCTGAGACCACATGTTGACTCAGCAGGATAAAGCTCTGTGATTGATTAGTGAGGTCTGCCACAGGTGAGGGCGGGGAAGTTAGCAGCACACACATCTGCTATCCCCCAGCTCAGCCCAACACATTTGCTTTGTTGGGTAAACTACACTTTTATACCTCCCTGCCTTCTCCCATCTTTTTCCCATTGTTAGGAATTCTTTTTTTTTAATAGCTGTTAATATTCTTCCTGGATCATTGCAAGATGCACCCTTTCTATGAAGCTATTATCAAGTTCTTCTGAGAAGGCATATTTTTCTTTCTTCATCATTCCTTAAGCCTTTGGTGACACTGTTATTTATTTATTTATTTTTCCTAGCTTGAATTAGAGAGTTATGTGTGTCTGCAACCTTCTTTGTCCTACAGGACTATAAAGTCTTTGATGGCAGAAATCAAATCTCTTTTATATTCATATCCCTTGGCTAGTTGCTAAAAGAAAGGTTAGAATCTGAGAATGGGTCTTAGCTCCTTCGGTCTAATCTCCACATTTTACAGATGGGAAGACTGAGACTTAGGAGAGATTAGGAGAGTTGTCAAAGGTCATACCAAAAATTAGAAATGTTGGTTCTGATTCCAATATTCAAACTCCTGGAATGTCAGAGTTGGAAGATTTATTTGCAGGTGCTTGGTTTAGCTCTGGGGGCCAGGAAGCTCTGAGTGAAAGAACAGCTCACCTTTGCTCACTTTTTCCTTATTCTGGGCTTTGATGTTCTTTGATTGTGATTGTTTTGTGGTCAATACAACTTTATTATGAACTGCAACAAATTAGTTTTAGAAATAAGCTGGGAGTGAATAGTGAACAAATAGAAATAAATTGGTCCCCTCTACTCATTACTTCATTCATCCATCCACTCATCCATGGAAAATTATTTACATTATTCTAGGTTCTAGGTTTATAGTAGGGTACAAAATAGCCAAAAGGCATGCCCTTATGGAGTTTAAATTCCAAGAGTATGTGTGTTTCTATGTTTGTGTGTGTGCGTGTGTGTGTGTATTTTATTCTACTTGTATTAACTTATTAAGTCCTCACAAACTATACATGATAATATAATCATCTCCATTTGCAGATGAGAAAATTAAGGCCCAGAGAAGTAATTTGTCCAATGTTGCACAGCTAGAAAGTAATGGAGTCAAGACTTGAACTCAAGTAGTCTGGTTATTTACAGACAGAAGACTGAAACTCAGAGAGGGTAAGCTACTGAGCCAAGGCCACACAGCTGATTAAAGGGCAAGGTTGGGCTATCCGACTCTCCTATTAGGTACTTTTCAAGTCACCAGTCTATGGGAAGGAATGGAATAGACAGAATCGATGGGTATGATGGCCAGGTAAGACCTGAGAACACACAATTTTTCTTGCAGGATAGACACGGGCTATTTGTTTCTCACCCTGGCGAGATGGTGGGAGGGTGGGGACCAGACTTCCAACACACCAAATATTACCCTAATTGGCTCAAAGGCCGTGATTGTATCAAGTTCCAGAAATTATGAGTGAACCAGACAGTTAGGCCACCGCAGCTGGTTGGCAAATTATTGGCTCAAGTGTTGTAATTATTAAATGCAGCAGAGAGAGAGAGAGAAAGAGAGAGCAAGAAACTCAGACACTTAGTCCAGGATAATTGATCCAAAAATTATGAGTTCCAAGAAGGCCAACACTTGCTTAAATTTAGATTTGGACTCGACTCCTGTCACACGCACACAAATGACTACTGTTTCCTGGACACCCACTCAGCACACACAATCGGCCCCTCAGCTCTGCCAGCCCGCAGGAACAAAAGGGATTTTGATTCTGATTATTTTTAAACTTTAATGACAAATCCTTTCCTTCTCCACATTAAAAAATAAAGGCTGTGCATATACCATTAAGGGACTGCTTGCTGCTGCTCGATTCTCGGAGGCACTTACGTTGTTTAAATTTTAATTTCCGGGTTGAAATTTTTATTGAAAACATCACTATCTTTCTAAACAACAAAAAAAAAGTTTCTCGCCTTGTCACTATACTCGTGTGTTCTTTTACCTGCTGTCGCTGCTCCTCCACAGGAGACTTTCCTGTGTCTCCATGGCTCTGTGGCTCCTGGAAACCTCACCTTGGAATCCGAATTTGCGATTCCTGTCCTGCACAAAAGGTCTTTGGTCAGTGTGTGTGTGTGTGTGTGTGTGTGTGTGTGTGTGTGTGTGTGTAAATGAGAGCTTGTCTTAAGGAAAGCTGATAACTTGAGTCTGCAAATCCTTGACTACTCAGGGGCAATGTCTTTTTAATTACATGGCAATGATAAAGATGACGGTGATATAACAATAATTATAAGGATGAAACCCCGCTAACTGTGCTTCCCATGTACCAGGTACTTTTCCTGCATTGTTTCCTTCAATACATTACAGGGAGGCCAGTTTTACCCCATTTTACAGAAAAGGAGACTGATTTTAAGAAATCATTGCCACATGTAATCATTTATCGTTCTAGAATAATGTTGGCCGTGACAGATGCCACTAGAAAGCAAGATGTGAAGGGCTTAGACACTGAAGAGAGACATCTTTTAGTTAGGTGCCAGGGTAAACCGGAAAGTCTTCATGGCAAAGAGGCATCTGAGCTAATTTTGGGAAACAGGGCAGGATTTTGACATGTAGAGAAAAGGCCAGCAATTGTTCTTAATGAAGACAAGAAAACTGGAGGTATGTTTGGGAATGGGCTTGGCCCATGGGGCAAGATGAGGAGGGGCGTTAAAGGCAAGATTTCGGCACGCAGTGGCCAGTTCTTGGAGGGCCGTAAATATCAGCCTAATGGTGTTGGTCTTTTCCCCGTGGGCGGAGAAATTATCCAAGGCTTTTAGTGAAGGGACTGAGCACATTGGGACTGCAATTTTGAAAGATCACTCTAGCAAAGGGTGAATGGGAAAATGGAGGAAGTAAGACAAGAGACAGGGAGACCAGAGGATGGCTGTTGGAATAGTCTTCCCAAACCTACTTCTAATGTTGCCACGTTCTTAGTGACTGGCCTTGGGTCCCAGCCCTCCACCTCAGACTCCCAGGTTGCCCACTGGTCCCTGCCTGCCCTGAGATAGCTCTCTGCTGCCCCCACCTGGCCCAGGCAGCCCCTGCCACAGTTCACTTATAGGGCCTGGCCCACAGGATCTAACAGACGTGTTAATGATCCCTACGACTCATGTAACTGCTACTACTAGTAGCCAAGATTCAGAGTACATATTATGTGCCAGGCACTGTTCATGTCTTTTGCATGTATTAAGTCCTTCGCTCTGATAGCAATTCTAAGAAGTGGCTACTATTAGTACTTTCATTTCACAGGTAAGGAGAGTTAGGCATAGGTCTATTCTATCCCCAGCATGGTAAGATGTGAGAGTTTTGCCGGAAGCCTGTCTAAAGTCTGCGATTCCTGCATTAGAATCACTCCTGTCCAGATCCTGTGGGAGGATCTGGTCCGAGCCCCGGAGGGGGTACCTGCCCATGAGGTGAGAGGAGGATGTGGCTGCTTCAGGTAGGTGGTCTGGGCTAGAGAAGGCATGAGGGGTGGGTGGGAGGGGAGAGAGTGATCATGTCCAGGTTTATAGTGTTGAAAACTGGGGCCAAAGAGATAGACAGAGCTTTACATGGGCAATGGTGGCAGGAGACCTGGAGACAGAAACCGAAAAAGCAGAAAAGAACATGGGGGACGCCAGAGCAAGGTTTCATGCCCTCAGTGTGACTGGCATGGGGATTTGGAGCTGGCTTTGTGTGTTTGTTGGTTTCTTTAAACAGATAAGGCGCTTACTGCTCAAAGTAATCTTTCAGAATTGACATTATTTGAGGGTTAAGTTTCTGACTCTTAGGAGATCCCTGTTCATAAAACCTACTGGCATCTTTGAAGCTAAGAGCAGGGCCCTGAGGAGGCCAGAGACAGACAGGATAGTTTTGTAACGGGAAGATACAGGGCAGGGCACAGCTGGCAGTCAGCAGGTGGGAGCAGGCCCAGAGAGGTATGCAGGAACCCAGTGCTAACTTCTCCCACTTCTCAGTTTTGCCTGGGGCCAGCCCTGGGCACCATAATGTTTCTGTAAAACAATTCTCAGGAAGGCTGGTGTGAGAAGGCAAAGAGCACCTTTCCACAGTTAAGTACCTGCCTAGTTAAAGACCTCTCTGGGATCTGCTGAGACTGTGAACATATTTCGAGTATCCACGAAGTGTTAGATCATGGGTGGGAATGAAAGCTAGGAGTGTGTGTATGTGTGCACATTTTTAGTGTCACATTTTCCAGGTGTCCAATATGCCATCTCACTTCCCCAACTGCTTACTGTCTTCTAGATGATGGTGAAATGTAGTAGCACCCCCCTCCCCGCTTCTACCCCCCCGCTGCCCCCGCCCTAGACAGACTAATGAAAGGATGTGAATAAGAGTGGGAAGGAAACTGTTTGGAGAGTGTTACTCAGCTTATTGTTGGCAAGAAACAAAGACTATCTTAAGATAAAAGAAGTTTCTTGTAAAGATGTGTGTAGACCATAACTGGAACTTGCTTATGCTTCACACCAAGATAGTCTATGGACCCACTTCTCTCTTGGTCTTGAGCTCCTGCGCTCTGAGGTCCTGTGTCTATAGCATCTGTGCTTCCCTCTGCTCCAGTCAGATCTCAAGATCAAGTGGATAATTGTGTCTGTATGTTGCAGCCCAAGTTGTGGAGGGAGTCCATGTGACTGACTTAGCTAATTACTATTGGTCCCACTGGAGAGTGTCCTTCATGACAGCCTTATGTGGGTACTGTCTGGCCAATACACAGGCCACCTTGGATGGGATGTCCCCCTGTGAGCCAATCACTGGTCACCTGGCATTAAGAACGGCTTATGGCTGCTTCCCTCAGCAGAAGTGCAAAGGGGTTGCTTTTGGACAGGCAAAAGTATAGAAGCTGGGTCTCAAGCACCATAAAGACACGTGGAAGACAGGGAAGCACCTGATTTTGGTCTCCATGCAAGACATCCTAAGAATAGGAGAAAGAATGAGGGACTGCAGAAACCAGGAGGATATGCATAGAAGCAAAAATGTATTTCCTGGAACCACGAAAATCAGAGCTGAAACATACATTACAGAGAACCTGGTCAAATGTCCCTATGTGACAAATAGGGAAACTGAGCATGGGAGAAGGAAACCAACATTGGGATTTTAAATCAGTTCTTCCTTCATTTCAAGGCTGTCTTATCTCCTCCAAGCCACCCGTCTAGGAGAAGAGATTTCTCAAAGCAAATGATTTAATGGGTCAGCCAACCTCTTTATATATAAAGGACAGATCTGTACCGTCATTGGGATTCACTGAGAAACGCTTAAGTAAAGACCTTGTTAAAGAAGGACACTTGCAGTACATAGGATTAGGAGCTAAATGTACAAAGCTCAAACCACAGAAATGAAAGAAAAGTTAAAATTAAATTTTGATTAAATATCTGAATTAGGAATGGCTTTATAATCTTAAAACCAATACAAGCACCAAAGGGAAAGATTGATATATTTGACTACATAGAAATATAATGCTTCTGTATGTGAAAATTAACATAAACAAATTAAAGTGGGAAAACTGGGAAAATTGGCACAAATGTCAAAGGATTAATATCCTTACTGTCATATGGAGATTTCATAAAAATTGGTAAGAAAAACACTAAGTTCTTAATGGCTAAAGGGGAGAGGATATGAACATGCATAAAAAAGGTGAAATGTATGATTAATAAACATTTGAACAAAGTATCTGGTATACTATTCAGAGCAATGAAAACTAAAACAGCAACCAGATGCCCCACCCTCTCCCCCCAGCCCCATTTTTCTATCCAGATTAGTAAAGATTACAAACAGCACCTGGTACAGATACGAAGACAATGAAACAGCCATCCTCCTACACGGAGGAGACGCATTTCCAATGCTATACTCGTTTTCGAAAATAATTTGGGAATGGATATTTGGGAAATTTGTCATAAGGAAATAATCTAGAATTCAAAGATATTCATTAAAGTATTATTTATCACAATGAATAATTAGGAAAACCTGTTGTACCATAGAAGAACATTGAAGTAAACCATGGTTTCTCTATATTCAAGAATATACAGCCATTAGAATATTTCAACAACCCGTGGAGATGCTAACCTCGTGGTATTAGGGTAAAGCCGTGTGCATGCAGTATGACTATAGTCATGTACCAAAAAAGGCACAGAGCAAAGGATGCACACCAGTGTTGACATTTGGGATCATCCTATTTTTATTTTATTATATTATTATTATTTGCTTTCCTTTGGTGAAAATCAACATGTATTATTCTTATACCATAAACAAAGTAAATCAGACAAAAGTGGGTGTGAGAATTCATTTGAAATTGAGTGCAGCAACTAAAAGGGATTGAGAGAGTGAGGGAAGAAATGGGGGGTACTTGGGTCCCCCACAGTGCGCCAGCCTTGCAATTTGGAAGGGACCACTGCGGTGGGCTCTGATTGGTGTAAAACAATCAGTATAACCCCTCCTCCCCACCTTGCTACAAGTTGGTTTTGGTAGTTTACACTCAAGTCAAAGAGACTGGTGGTTATCCTGAGTGAAACAAAGCAATTTGAATCGATGTGCATGGGATCCCCTTTCTCTGAGGAAGCCCATGGCCCCAAGTACTGCTGGTCGCCATCTTGCTAACTTGAGGGAAGCCAACCGGCAAGCCACGCCAACACCAAGAAGTGCGCAGAAGCTGGAGGACGGCAAAGGAACAGTGCTGCCACTCCCCTACCTTAAAGCTTTTCTATTAAGTGGACTTAATGGTGCATTTGTTTGAGGTGTTTGGTTTATTTTTTATAATGTTACTTACAAGAGCAAGAATTCCTAATACAGGGAGACATGAGAGGTTGCTTCCCATAGCCAGATTATACCTGAAATAGAAAGGAATGTAGGAAAAGGTGAGGGCATGTGTCTGTCTTCACTACTGAGAAAAAAGAGCCTCAGAAGAAGGCCTAGAAACCAAGAGGAATCCTGGAAACACACACTCTAAGAAAGAGGTAAGTGCCCCAACGAGGAAAGCCCATTAGAGGTGACGACCCACACAATCCAAACGCAGCCTATCATATCTTATCTCACCTTATCATCTTGATGGTCCTGCAAAATCACATAAACTGGTGGAAGAAAGAATGATGTCTCCCTACAGGGATGTTTTTTGTTCTCTCTCGACATGCTAACCAGATTCTAAATGGGAATTTAGAATTCTGGTCTCTGGGAATTGAAATGTGCCTTGACTGGCCATCTGAATGAAGCCTGCTGCCACCAAACACACAGTACTTTGCAACTTGTGCCATTGCCCATGCTCCACCAATGACTCTAACAAAGAGCTTCCAGTTAGGGATGAAGTCAGGGGAAGCTTTGTAAAATCTATATAGTCCCTAACTTTGGATTTGAAACAGAAAATTCTTAGCTCTAGATTTGAGGATGAAAATCCTCAGTACATCCAAGTAATTCTCACTTTGAAATTAAATACAAGCTGCTGCCCATGTTTTGCTGAAGACTGAAAACACGCACGCACACACACACACACACACACACACACATGCACACACGCATATACGCATGCATGCACACACACCAAAACACTAAAACAGTAATTTTTGTATTTGATACTAAGGTTTCCAGAAGATCTCTGTGTACTGGGGACCTACTGTGGTCCATCCACGGTACTAGGATGGGGAATATAAGAATAAAAAAATAGTAAAGTAAATATATTTATTTACCCCCTCCTATATGCTAGCACCATAGTAAGCACTTGTGTTGTATTATTTATTGCATTTTATCCACTGGAATAACTCAGCACTATTATTTCTTCTAATTTTATAGATGAGGAAACTGAAAATTCAGTAGCTAACTTTCCCAAGGTTACACAGCCTCCAAGAGGTGGAACCAGCATTCAAACCAAGAGCTTACACACACTTAATTAACCCTGTGCCAAGGGGAAGACTGATGTACAAATATTGAGTTATCTCATGAGATCATAAATATGGAGCTGAGGAAGCTGAGAAGGTGGCTACTAATTCTGACATGGAAAAGGCCTGCAAGAAATGGTCATTTGAGCTGAATCTTGATGAATTTGGAGAAAAATAGTAGGTGCAGGAGAGGACGTATATGTCTAGCAAAGAACAGAGCTGAGCAAAAGATGTGGAGATGAATGAGCATCGCGTGCCTGCTCCTGGGCACTGAATTATAAGTTCAATGTGACTGGAGAAACTACTTCAGGGGGCAGCAGCAGGAAAAGGATGATGAGAAAGGCTTTATTTGCCAAGCTAAGGAGTTTGAACTTGACCTTGCAGGGAAGGAGAATCAATGGAGATTTTCCAGTCTAGGGGCAACATGATCAGATTTGTGATTTTAGAATGATTTCGTTGGTTGCCAGGGTGCCAGGGGGAGTAAAAATGGAGAGACCAGATGTATGGAAACTTGTTGGGGAGGACTTTGTAAACTCCAGGCTGTGAAATGAAAAGGACTTGAGCCATTCCAGCCCCACCTCTCAATCATTAGAAGCTACTCTCCTTTTGGAGGTCTGTTTTTCTAGAGTTATGGCTGCAAATGGAGTAGTGTAATATAATAAAGAGGGCTTTGGTGTCAGAACTTCCTGCCTTCAAATCCTGGCTCAACCCCTTACCTAGTAATGTGTGACCATCAAACCTCGCTTTTCTCATGTATAAACTGGTAATCAGACCTGACTCATAGGATATTGGGAGGATTAAGTGCAGTCATTTATGTAAAGTACATAAAGAAATTCAATAAATGGTTGTTCCATTCGCTACCCCTTCATGCTAAGAAATGACAGACTGATACCCACAGATTAGTTAGAAGACCTGCCACATACTGACAATTTCCAAAATTGAATAAAAATTTAGCCTTCTACAGCATCGGGAATATAGTCAATGGTATTATAATAGCTCTGTACAGTGTCAGAGAGGTAGTAGACTTGTTGGGATTATCACTTTGGAAGGGTCTAATCACTGTGTTGTTTTGTACACCTGAAACTAATAAAAAAAAGTTAAAAATAAAATCAAAATGCCAATCATGAGGAAAAAAACATTTTGCCTTCTGATCCCAACCCCCCCCTCTTTTTTTTACTACATTGATTTACTAAATTGGTTATTTTTTAGTACTTTTTTCTACCACTCTAGATATATTAGTCAGAATAGACTAGGATATGCTACAGTAACAAATTAACTCTGGAATCTCAATGGCTTAATAACAAAAGTTTATATTTCACTTATTTTACATTATCAGCACCAGTCATGGGGGGAGGGGGACTTTACTACATGTAGTCAGTTAGGGACCCAAATTGACAAAGGCCCCACAGTCTTATAACTGCACATTCTGGAATGCAAGTTTTCCAAGGGTCTTGCAAAAATGGAAGAGAGAGGGAGGAGGTGCACAGGCTTTTATCTGCCTTGAATCAGAAATGACACGTGTCACTTCAACTCATGGTCTCTTGTTCTGAACTAGCCACATGGCCCAAGCCTCACTGCAAAAGAAGTTGGGAAATATAAGAAAGGACATGGATATTTGGTGAGCACTAATTGCTCGGTTATGCTAGCGATAGCCATATAAAAAAAATTTAAAGTGTGTTTTCTTCTGGTTAGTCTCAAGTTATCCTTGACAAATGAAGTCAGTCATCCCTGTGTTACTTCTCATCGCAGCCCTTTGCTTCGATGTAACTCATCGTGGAAAGGTCTCCCACACTCTGCACTGGATGATTCTTCAAATAACAGGGTTGGCAGAATCTCAGAAAGAACTTCCAGGTTAAATTTTGCATGGAAATTGGGTGTCCTGAATTGGTATGTGACCCACTAAGCATAATTTTGTGTTTTGACTCGTGTTTTGACTCTTTAACTCAGTGCTTTAATAAGAGAGTGACAAAAACCTTCTATGAGTGCTTGGCTTGGGATAAGCTGGAGCATAAATGGTCAGCTCTTGGAAGATAGCGCCCCCTGCCCCACTTAGGTAAATAGGCCTTTTTGTGTTTCCAAATCACTATTTCTTCAATTTAGGGATCCAGGACATTCTGTGCCAGAATCATCTGTGGTATCCAAGTCCTACCTTAGCTGTACTGAATCTAGGAAAAGGGCCCAGGAATCTTTAACAATGCTTAGTCTTGCTTTGAAGGGAAACGATCCATTTGTGCATATGGTTCATTCATGGGTGCAACATCTCAGGCTGGGCAGGATGAAGGTGGAATGGCTGTGTGTAATGGCAAAGGCTGAGCTCAGAGAGTTACCACCTACAGGATTTATTGAGGAACAGCCCCTGGGTCAAGATGGCCTTGTGGGATTGGAATCACCCAGGTCCACCCTTCTTTGGAGGATCATGTTGTCCTGTGCGAGAGATAATATAAACGAGACATTGTTCTCCCTGTACTGTCAGTGCCAACAACAAGGAAGTGTGCCAGTGCTCTACAGCGGCACCGTGTGGCGGGGAGACGCATCGCCAGCAAGGGCCGCAGCTGAAGAGCAGACTCTAGACCTCTTGTTCAGAAGCGGATGTTATGTAGACCCCTTTAGACATGAGCCCTCAAGCCCTCGTGGTTCTTTTCTTACCTTTCTCACCTTTCCTTTTTGTGTCTGACTCACACAGGCGACTCTGGGCAGGGTTAGACATGGGAAGGACAAAGGTAAGAAATATACCATGGGAATTTAGGTACATCTGTAAGGCAAAATTGGAGAAATGACATCAGTGACACCAAATTAATACAGATGAACTCATTTGGTATATCTGATGTCATGTTCAAATATGGCCCCACAGGCTTCCCTAAATCACCAAGGTCAAGTCTTGGTTCCAGCAACTTTGTTTACACAGTTCACAATCCTCCTTATCAGATATAGGAAAACATGCGCATGGAATTAGGTATATGAGAATGATGTGTGAAATCACTTACCCACTCTGGGCTTAATTCCCTTACCTGTAAATTGGACATACTCATAAGCACCTCGTGGGGTTAAGCAATGTCATATTGTGCCTCTTAAAGTGCCTGATAAGTGTGGTAGATACTTAAACAATCCTTGATTTCCTTCTCCCTTTTCAGGCTCACCCCTGTCAATGGGGAATGCTGACACAGGAAGGATCTAGGAAACAGAAACCACAGAGCTCTTATTGCGCTCTTGTCAGCCCACCTTGGAGCTTGGCAAATGTCTCAATACTTGACATAGCTAATTCTGAAAGTCAGATACTATGATAAAGAAACGTGGGAGGAAAAGCTATTGACCTATTTCCCGAAGAAAGGAAAAAATTCTGCCAAAACAAAGATGTTTCCAGAGAGTGGGTTGGTTTTGATAAATAATTAACTCGGGCTGGTTTCATTGTGTCTGGAGGAGTAATTACAACAGCATGTTCACACCCCTGGAGTTCTGTTGTCACATTTTCCACGATAAAATCTCCTTTGAAAAAATGTGTTCAGAAACATGTCTATAAAATAGTGGCTGTGGTCTGAAAAATGCCATGAAAACTTTCACAGTTTATAGGCAACATTTTTAATTAGATCAAAAGATTCTCTATTGTTTCCAAGTCGCCTCAATTAAGCCAAGGTAAATGAAATTATATTGCCTCGGGAGGCATTTCATGGCCACCAAAGTAAAAAACTAAACAAAACAAAAAGCCAACCCCTCTGTTATCCTGTTGAGAGTATTGCTCCACTCAACAGTGATTAAGTATCCTGTTATCCTGAAATATATCTTTCTCTATGCTAGGTGCTGGGGCTTTTGGCAAGTGGATATGGCAGGAGCTTTCATCTGATGTTGAGCTCACAATCTAACTGAAGAGATGATAGCTTATGATGTAGTTGAAAGAGTGCGGAGTCCAAGATACTGATTCAAATTTAAGCTCTTTCACTAACAAAACCTGGTGGTCTCAAGTCCTTTCTGTGAAATGAGGTAATTGGATTATATAGTAAATAGATTTGACTTCTTAGGCCAACTCTGGTGGTACCTGCTATATTGAGTAGCTTTCTGAGATCATATGCATGTTTTGTAAGAAAGAATGTCATGAAAGAACAAAAGAATGCTTAAACTGTTCTATATGAGATAATGAGCGGTAGAAACAGAAGGAGGAGGGAAACGGAGAAATATGAGGGAGGAATCATACAGATGGTATGGCAGAAACAATGCTGTGTTTTCACCAATTCTTCATTTTCCTTCTGGGACCACTTAATCCTATATTCCCCAGATTCCTCTATAGTTGTGTGAGGCCATATGACTAAGTTTTAGCCAATGGAAAGTGGGCAGAAATAATGTATGTCACTTCCTGGTTTGGCCCCTGAGACACACTGCGTGGTTCTCCATACTCAATTACACACACTCATTTCCTTGTCTCGCAGTTGGAGGCAGAAGATCCAAAGGAGAATACTGAGACGGAACCACTAGAGAAAAGGAGATTTGATTCTTGGATCATGGTATAAGACTTTCCTCTAAATACCCAACTGGAGTATGATGTGGGTAAGAAATACAATTTTAAAAATCCACTGAGATATTGGGGCTGTTTGTTGTAGCACTTAGCCTATCTTGAGTAATACTGACTGTGGGAAGCAGGGAACCGTGTAGGAAATGGCCAAGGGATACCCCAGTGTTGGAAAGGTCAGGGTGATTTTTGGTATGAGCATGCCTAGCACCTAATTTGAAGTCATTAACCTAGCCATGATGAAAACTTCATCTAAGCCTCACCTCTAAATCACAAGTGCTTCGTGAGAATCAGTTTTTAGCGAAATTTCATAAAGTGAATGAATGTCATATCTGAATTGATACAGAAAAGAGACCACACCACCAAAAGCAGGAACCTCAAGGCAAATATGACCAAAGTAGGTGAGTCCCCCTGGAAATTTGCAATAGATTCACACAAGACCTGAAAGAAGATTTTGACTAATTTTTGTCTAGATAGTAAGGGGGCAGGCAGGGAGACTCCAGCTGACCTTAGGCTTAGCAGGACTTAAGTTTCAAAACAAACCAGCAATCTAGCCAGCACTGAAGCATAGATCTCCCTCCAGGCCCTGCCCTACTCCCAGCCTGGCTCCTGTTTTGCCACCTTCCTCTCTAGTTTTTTATGATCTCTCAGACCACAAGGATGCCATGCTCTAGGCAATCTTTTTTGAAAAGAAGTCCAAAGGTCCGGCATCCTTTAGTGACAGGGTTAGAGTTAGGCTCCAGATTTTAGATAAGTGAAGAAAGATGAGAGCTTTCTGGAGTAGGTGGCCTGGTCCTCATCCTTGGGGACACAGCTGCTTATGAATCAGGATTGGGTTCTATGAAATTCCTGGGATAGTTATTTGTCTATTTTTCTTAAACTATAGTTAGATGAGGTTGGATTAGCTGTGATTAACCCCCAGTGAGTCAGTGCCAAAGGACAGTGGAATGATTTTCACTGGATCAAGTTTCTCCGTGACTCTGAAATAATACATATATTTAGATGTGAATTTCAGATTCAGAGTCTTCCCTTTTGCTACTATTTGGGGACTGTTGCCAGGTGGATGTGTTAACTTTCCAGGCCAACTGAAATCCGAACCATTGTTTTCCTTTGGGATTGTTTGTCAGACTCCTGGAATTCTCAGGGCTTGGGGATTCAAGATGTATCCCCTTTGTTGTTCACAGTCTGTGTGCTCTCAGATCCAGGATGATTTAGTTACAGATTAGAACCCAACATTTTTCTGCCCCTCCAACCGCTCCCTGGGCAGCCCAGAAACTAAGGCCAATGGCGATTCTCAGAAATTCAGGTTTATTATTTATCATTTCATGAACTTCCAGAAGTGGGAGAATACTGAAGAAAGACCTGATAACAAGCTGCTGGGCAAAGTTATACCCAGAGAGGTGAAGTGATATAAAGAAGGTTTACAATGAGTCTGAGTCATAAACAAAAAGCAAAAATTGATAGCACATTTTTGAGGGCACTTTAATTTTATTTAAGTGTATTGTAAAAACAGTGCAGGATCAACTGAAGAATAAGAAAATAGAAAAAAATGAAAAGTTTTGGACTTAGTGTATGAAAAAGAAATCAGTGAAAGACATTCCAAAAAGAAGATTTATGAAATTTTTTTCTTCCCAAATGAAAAGAATGAAATCATTGAAGCAAATACAGCAAAGTCTAAACTATTATCGTGATACTAGGGCAGTATCCCATTTTCCTATTCTGCGTATTGTGAAAAGAAGTCTTCAGATTCAGAGCTATTTGGACAGAATCGAAAGATGATGCCTGGCACGGAGGCCTACCTCCCCTTAGAAACAACATTGCAACAGAACAAGAAGTGATGGGAGCAAGAGCTGAATTGTGCTGATGTTTCAGATTTGGAGAGATAAAGATTAAGGTGCAGATAGTTCCAGGGGGAACATGGGGATTACCGCCTGTTGAAAAAGCTCTTTCCCATTGTTGATTTTTAAAAGCACTACAAAGCCTGGGCTGGAATTGCTACCAGCTTTTCCTCTGACCTCTGATAGAGCGGATGGCATGAGAGGCATGGAGAAATCATTTCTTAAGATTCCCTGTGTGAGCTGGTCCAGTAGCGGCAAACACGGGCTCAGTAGGGTATAGAAATCAACGCATGGCTAACCCCAGTCAAAAGCATGTGAGAAACAAGGTCAGAAAGAAGGACAGCACCTTCTTATAGCCAATTACCCTGAGAGGGGAGCAAGCCCAAGTCCAAAGCTCACGTCCCATTCCTCCATGAGACAGGGGAACTGACTCACCCATATGGGGTACTATCCTTGGTTATTTCCCAAAAGTATGGAGAAAGAGAGCAAAGACAAAATTCTCTAATTGTGGGTTGCACAAAGCCCCAGGTCTTTGTCCACACCCTTTGGGTATTTGCGTTACTAGAAAAAGAAATCCAGTGTTGCAGCTCATATTCCAAGAAAAAGAACCATTGCTCAGGGCTATCAGAAATCCACACCAACTTGGGAAAGGAGCATCTTCAGATACAATGGTTCTGTTCAAAGAAGAGTGCAAAGAAATCCCTGCAACACGAAACCA
The DNA here is from genome assembly GCF_057876585.1 of Rhinolophus sinicus. Lineage (NCBI taxonomy): Eukaryota > Metazoa > Chordata > Mammalia > Chiroptera > Rhinolophidae > Rhinolophus > Rhinolophus sinicus. Next base: position 151,626,831 of record NC_142514.1, on the reverse strand, counting down.
CAACAAGAGTGAACAAAAATAAGTAAGTGGAACATAACATGAAAAATATAGAGTACATTTTGAAAGATGTATTCAAAGAAATAGAAGAACATTTTAGTTGCAATGACTTCACACTCTCAAAGATAATGTAGATTTTATGGAATGAGAGATACAGTGATAATTACGCAACTGATTAAACTAGAAAGAAAGCTGGTAAAGATGAAGAATGAAGAAAGAAGCTAAAGTGAAAAATAATACACTATAAATTTTAAAATAAAGTATCAGCTTTCAAAGATAAAAATTAATACCTGAAAATATTACATTAATAGTATAGACATGACATTGAGGAAAATAACAGGCTGAAGAACAAATAGGAAAAGATGAAAGAATTCACCAGTATAGTAACATGATAGGGAGAACAGACATTGAAGAGCAAAACGTGATATTTGAAGAAAGAAAGCACTAAAAATGGAATAGAAGTATGACTTCAAGACCTAAAAGAAGAAAAAATATTTCAGATTTGAAGGAATAGCTTATTTTCTAATTTGAAGGGCTCACTAACTCCAGGAAACTTAACAGAGTACAAAAATTCTTCAAATAAAGTTTTGAAAACTATTAGATTTAGAGGAAAAGAAAAAAAACCTTTTAAACTTCAAGGCAGTTTACCTAAACAGAAAAATAAATTAGATTGAGTTCAGGATGCTAGAAAATAATTGTGCAAGCAATAGAAATTCTGTAACTAGTTAAGTTGCCACCAATATGTAAAACCAACAGAAAGCTATTCTCAGACGTAAAAGGTCTTGGGAAATATTTTACCCATGTACTGTTTAGGAAAAAAATCTTCTTAGAGATGTAACTTAGACACCCAGGAGATTTTTAAGAACAGTAAAGGAGCTCAAGAATGGGGAAATCTGAGTATTTTCATTGAACATTAAGTATGATAAACATATAATTATACTTAAAGAAATGTGGTAATTATAGCTTTAAATGGTTTGCAAATGTAGTAATTTTTAAAGAAAAATAAAGTAATGCTAAAATTAGAAACAAAACAATAACAAGATCTCAGAAATAACACTGCAATATATTAGAAGGAAAATCCCAGAGTAATTACATTTCATTTCTTATTTTACCATGGGAGAAGGGTGGAATTGATGACTGTCAATAGACTGGTTTTGAAAAATATAGTTTGATGTCATTTGTAAATAGTAATATAAAAATCCAAAACAAATTAAATATTAGCAATTCAATCAGATTAATTTAACAGATATTTATCGAGCCTTTATTATGTTCATGGTCTAGGAATTTGCCAGAGAGTATAACATAAAATTCCTGTCTCCCATGGAGCCTATATTCTACACTATGATAAAGAATGACTTGTGCCAAGAAAACATACATGGGTTAATTCTTATGGTATTTACTTCCATAATTCAGAATCATGAAGAGGTTTTGGTTGGGCATGTAAGGAGCTTGGAAGTCACCACTCTGTCCAAAAAAAAAGAAAAGAAGAAAAAGAAAAAGCTGAACATATTGAAAAATCAACATCTCCTCTAGTATCCTTAGGAGAGGTGAGGACACAGGGCAAATCACCGGCCCCAAGATTGGAGAGACAGACAGGCAAATGCAGGGAGTAATGGCTTACCGGAGCAGAGACCTACGAAGGGAAACCTCAGTGGGAACCAAGTGCCTGGAACCAGTGGTGGGGTAAAATAACTGAACTGTAATTGACAAACTCCTGGGGGTTCAGTACGGACAACTCCGAGAGTTAAAAAGTCCAGAGGGAACCAGTCATAGCAGGACCTCGCAATTTTATGAGATTCATCTTCAGAAGACCCATCACAGGTTCCCCACAGTAAATATTGGACAAAAATTCCCTCATACTTTTGGCACAAGGATGGAAAAAGGAACCAGAACATTCTGGTCTTCTTAACAGGGCCTGCCCTCAGTAGAAACCTGTTAATTAGAGCCTAATCTGCTGGGCTGTTAGTAGAGCCTAAGTGACGGGGGAAAGGAAATACCTAACTCCAGCTCATTCTAGCAATCTTCTCCCACCTAAGGGGGAAAACAACTGAGAAACACTTGTAAACTGTGTAGTTCCGAGGCACAGGGTCACTAAACGACTGAGCCCTAATCCTAGGACTATAGAACACTTCCCCTCTCCCCACCCCTCATCACATTACTGAAGGCCTAATTACAGCAGGTCCTTTTATCTGGTACGTTAAATCTGGCTATCAAGAAAAAAGGACAAGGCATACTAAACGGCAAAAAACACAATTAGAAGAGAGAGCGCAAACATCAGAACCAAACATGGCAGAGCTATGGAAGTTATCAGCCCAGGGATTTCAAACAACTACGGTTAATATGCTAAGGGCTCCAGTGGATAAAGTAGACAGCATGCAAGAACCTATAGACCCTGTAAGCAGAGAGAAGGAAATTCTAAGAAAGAACCAAAAGGAAACGCTAACAATCAAAAACACTGTAACAGAAATGAAGAATGCCTTTCGCAGGCTCATTAGCAAACTTGACAGAGCTGAGATAAGAATCTCTAAGCTTGAGTCAAAGGAAGAGGTGACTACAGAAGAAAAGCATGAAGAGATGCAACGTCCTGACTTTGAAGATGGAGGAAGAAGCCTTGAGCCAAGTAATGCAGATGGCCTCAAGTTAGAAGGGGCAAGGAGACATAGTCTCCCCTTAGAGCCTCTAGAAGGAACACACTTCTACCAACACCTTGTTTTTTTGCTCAGTGATATCTGTATTGGACTTCTAAACTACAGACCTGTAAGATAGTAAATTTGTACATTTAAGCTGCTAAATTTGTGGTAGATGGTCATGGCCGTCATACTAATACAAAATTAATACACTGATCCTCTCCACTATGATTTCAGAATGATGTGAATGTAAATATTAGAAAGGAAACAACAGTTCTTGCTTGTAGATCATTTGGTTGTATAGCGGGAAAACTCAAAATAATCAATAAACTATTAGAAAACATCAACTGTTCAGTCAAGAGAATCATTCAAAGATTAAAGAAAGACAATAGCTTTCTTATGTTTCATCAATAAAAAGCAAATATAATGCAATAAAAATCCCAGTTACTGAAGCAAAACATTGTGAAATACACACAGTAAATTCAACAAGAAAAATGTGAGGCGTGTTTGAAGAAAACTAACACACAATACTGAGCAATATAAAATAATATGAAAAAATGAAGTTACTTCCTGGTCTGACAAACAGTTGTAATATTGTAAAGAGTGTCTTAAATTTAACAAAATGCAAAACAGCTTACCCACTGTATTAGTAATGGAAACTTCTCTAAATTATTCTAAAATTCTTCTCTGGAAGATTAAATATGTAAGATACGAAGAATAATACCATACAAAATATTTTTTTAAACTAAAAAAGTATTAATTAAAACAATGTGGTATTATATTAGGCTACAAAAAATAGTCCCATTGACCATAATTGATTAGTTCAGTAGTAGGGTCCAATAAATATGGGAATGTATTTATTATACGATAAAATGTTATTGCAGATTAGTGATAGGAAATATAACAAACAGTGTTAACAGTGAAAACAATAAAGATGAATTAATACTTTGTTTTATATAAAAATTAATTTCAGATAGCTCTTATATTTAAATGTAAAAAATAGTCATAAATATTCAAAATAATTATATTAAAGTATTATTTTCTTAGGGACAGGGAAGCCATAGCACAAAACTCATAAACCATAAAGGAAGAGATTGGCTATGTTAAACATTTCCATATAGAGAAAAATATGTGAAGTCAAAATTCTAAAATCAAATTGTGAAACATTCTCAAGAAAGAAAAATGCCATGTAATCCAATGTTAAATTGGGTCAAAATACAGGCATCCGTTGAGAAAATAATAAATATGAATAGCCCATAAACATCAGAAGAGATATTCCACTTTACCTCTAATAATATAAATGCACATAAAATCTATGATACGCTTTTGATGTACCATATCAAATCAGTAAAGAAGGAAAATAGAGATAATATTCAGGGTTGGCAAGAATGTAGGGAATGGGAATATTCAAGTATAAGTTGATAGGTATGAAAGTTAGTACAATCTACCTGGATGACGGGATGTATAAGGATTTAAAATGTATATGTCCTGTGATCCTTCTAATATGAATTTATTCTATGGAGATAATTGGAAAAGAATTCAATTACACAGGCATATTCACTGAAAAGTTGTGTGTAACAGTGAAATAGTGGATAAAATTTGAGTATCAGCAGAAAGTGGAGTATCTAAGTAAAGTTGCTACATCTATACAAAAGAGTATAGATGAAAGATAATTATATGGATTTATAACTAGCTAATGGTTTCTCAAATTTCATTAAAACCTATCTTCCCCTTAAAAACATGTAAATGTCTATATAATATTGTTGAGTGAAAAACAAGGATCTGATATTGAAGGATTTAGAAATATGTATATCAAAACCTTGATGATGGTTTCTCTGGGTGGTGACAGTTTTATTGTTGATTATTCATTTGTTTTTCAGATCTCTGTTGTCTTTAGTCTACCTTTATGTAATTTGAGGTTTTCTACAATGAAGTGTTCACTTATTATTTTTGTAGACAAAAACAAAACAGAACAAAAAACACCAAGTTTAATAAAGTTGGTAAACATTTAAAAAAGAAAAACACATCAGATGCCTCATTGCAAAGCAATGATTCTGTTAAAATAATTTTGTGAACAAAACATTTCATTTACTTGGAACTATCTTAACAGGAAAAATGCTTAATTTTCTCCTAACAGATTTCCTCTTATGAAAACATTTTCAAGTAGATACAATTTCTTCAAGTTATGAGTTGAATTGTACAAAGAATTGTGCTTTGGGTTGGTAAGACTGTTATATGATTTAGATTCATCTTCCTCACCCCTTAAATATTTCCATTGGTATCATGGTAGAGAGGCCACTCTCTGGTGGCCTAAATGTAATCACAAAGTACACGAGTTGATTTAGTGATGTAATAAAGGAGCCATAGTATTACTGAGGTGAAACAAAACATATTTCCATTAACTTTATTTTATAGTTAAGGAAAATCCTGCTCAGAAGTAAAGTGACTTGAGCAGAGTCAGACAGTGAGTCAATGACAGCCCTGAGATGTGTACTGCAGCCATAATTTGCAGGTTGTTTTTTGATAGGTTTCTCCCAGAGTGTCTGTGGAGTTGCTTAAGGGGCCTCCTGAATAGAAAAGGGTCTATGTAGATGAGATTCATCCAGAATAACTCTACTTTAGTTGATTTGATATATGGGGCTTATAGCCAAGTCTGAAAATTGATCTACTAGGTCACATTATTTATCCTCAGCAATTTGCCCTATGAATATAAACCTCAACAGTGATCCAGCCCAAGGAACTTTCAGACTGAGACTTATGGTTATCATTAGTTCATAGTCTGATTTTCTCAGCATCCAGCCTAAAGTCTTGGGTTGGTTGGCCAGAACCAGCTGATTAAATATCCCTTTTTTTCTTAGTCTTTTTGAATTATTGGGGGAAATTCTGTCTCTGGATATGGTGCAGCCCACAGATCTTTAGAGAGCATACCTGTCGGTGTACATGGGTTTCAGACTGGGTGAATGACTCTATTCAAGATAGTTGAGAAGTGAATGAAGACAGGTCACAGAGCCTGCACAGTAGTTACTGTTCTGGCTCACAAGAAAAAAGGGTGAGGACTCAAATAAAATCAGAAACAAAAGAGGAGACATTATAATTGATACCACACAAATGCAAAGGATCATAAGAAACTATATGAACAGTTTTATGCTGTCTGAAAAATTGGACAAACTAGAAAAATTGATAAATTCCTGAAAACATACAACCTACCAAGACTGAATCATGAAGAAATAGAAAATCTGAACAGACCAATACTAGTAAGGAGATTGAATCAGTAATCAAAACTTTACAACAAAGAAAAGTTCAGAACACGATAGCATCACTGGTAAATTCTACCAAACACTTAATGATTGGTACAAATCCTTCTCAAAATCCTGCAAAAAATACAGGAGGAGGGAACACTTACAAACTCATATTACAAGGCCAGCATTACCCTGATACCAAAATCAGACAAGTACACTACAAGAAAAGTACAGGCCAGTATCATTGTTAAACATACATGCAAAAATCCTCAGCAAAATATTAGCAAAGTGAATTCAACAGTGAAAGGACTGTACACCATGATCAAGTGGAATTTATTTCACAGATACAAGGATGATTCAATATTTGCAAATCAGTCAATCAATGTGATACACCACATTAACAAAATGAAGGATAAAAATCGAATGAATATCTCAATAAATACAGAAAAGCACTTGACAAAATTCAACATCCATTCATGATAAAACTCTCAACAAACTAGGTAGAGAGGGAATGTACCTCAACATAATAAAGGCCATATATGACAAGCCCAGAGCAAACATCATACTCAATGGAGAAAAGCTGAAAGATTTTCCTCTAAGATTAGTAACAAGACAAGGATGCACATTCTTACCACTTTTATTCGACATAATACTGGAAGTCCTAGCCATAGTAATTAGGCAAGAAAAAAAAATAAAATGCATCCAAATCCAAAAGGAAGAAGTAAAACTGTCTCTATTGCAGATGACAAGATATTATATGTGGAATACTCTAAAGACTCCACAAAAACTTCTTAGAATTAATAAATGAACTCAGTAAAGTTGCAGTACACAAAATCAAGGTACAGTAATCAACTGTGTTTCTATATATTAACAGTAAGCTATCAGAAAGAGAAATTAAGAAAACGATCCTATTTACAATTGCATCAAAATAAACACAATACATAAGAATAAATTTAACCAAATAAGTGAAAGAGCTCTACACTGAGAAGTACATGATACTGATAAAGAAATTGAAGAAGATACAAACAAATGGGAAGATATTCCCTATTCATGGACTGGGAAAATTAATATTGTCAAAATGTCCATACTATGCAAATGTTTACACTACAATTTCAGTGTAATTTCTGTCTGAATTCCAATGGTGTTTTTCACAGAAATAGAATAAACAATCCTGAAATTTGTATGGAACCACAAAATATTCAGAGTAGCCAAAACAATCTTGAGAAAGGACAAAGCTGGAGGCATTACTCTTCTTGATTTCCAGCTATAATTACAAAGCTATAGTAATCAAAAAAGTATGGTATTGGCATAAAAATAGACACATACATCAATGAAACAGAATAAAGAGCCCAGAAATAAACCCACACATATATCGTCAATTAATTTATGACAAAGGCACAAATAAACTACAGTGAGGAAAGGATGGTCTCTTTAATCAAAGGTATTGGGAAAACTGGATAGCCACGTTTCAAACAATAAAACTGGACCCCGGTCTAATATACACAAAAATCAACTCAAAATGGATTAAAAACTTGAATGTAAGATGTGAAAGCATAAAACTCATAGAAGAAAACATAGAGGGTAAGCTCTTTGACTTTGATCTTTGCCAAGAATTTTTGGATTTGACACAAAACACAGACAACGGGGCCGACCTGGTGGCTCAGGCGGTTAGAGCTCCGTGTTCCTAACTCCGAAGGCTGCCGGTTCGATTCCCACATGGGCCAGTGGGCTCTCAACCACAAGGTTGCCAGTTCAATTCTTCGAGTCCCGCAAGGGATGGTGGGCTCTGCCTCCTGCAACTAAGATTGAACATGGCACCTTGAGCTGAGCTGCCTCCTGGATGGCTCAGTTGTTGGCTGGAGTGTGGGCTCTCAACCACAAGGTTGCCAGTTCAATTCCTCGACTCCCGCAAGGGATGGTGGGCTGCGCCCCCTGCAACTAGCAATGGCGACTGGACCTGGAGCTGAGCTGCACCCTCCACAACTAAGACTGAAGGGACAACAACTTGAAGCTGAACGGCACCCTCCACAACTAAGATTGAAAGGACAACAACTTGACTTGGAAAAAAGTCCTGGAAGTACACACTGTTCCCCAATAAAGTCCTGTTCCCCTTCCCCAATAAAATCTTTTAAAAAAACCAACAAAAAACAAAAACAAAAACAAAACAGACAACAAAAGCAAAAATATGCAAATTGGACTACATAAAACTAAAAAGCTCTGCGTGGCAAAGGAAACCACCAATAAAATAAAGAGGTAACCTATGGAATGGGAGAGAATATTTACAAATTGTGTATCTGATAAGGAGTTAATATCTGAAATATATAAAGAAGTTATACAACTCAATATCATAATCCAGTTTTAAACTGAGCAGAGGAACTGAATAGGCATTTTGTAAAGAATATATACAATGTCCAACAGGTACATAAAAAGGTGCTCAGCATCACTAATCAGGGAAATGCAAATCAAAACCATGATGAGATATCACCTTAGACCTGTTAGAATGGTTATCATCAAAGAGACAAGAGATAACAAGTGTGAAGAGGATGTGGAGAAAGGGAACCCTTGTGCAATGTTGGTGGGAATATAAATTGGTGCAGCCACTATGGGAAACAGTACGGAGGTTCCTCAAAATATTAAAACTAGAACTGCCATGCAATCCAGCAATCCCACTCTGGGTATGTATGTAGCCAAAGAAATTAAGAACCAGATCTTGAAAGGATATCTGCACTCCCGTGTTCATTGCTGCCTTATTCACAATAGCCAAGATATGGAAACAACCTAATTGTTCTTCCACGAATGACTGGATAAATAAGATGTGGTATATATACAATGGGATATTCTTCAACCGTGAAAAAGAAGGAAATCTAGCCATTTGCAACTTCATGGATGGTCCTTGATGGCATTATGCTTAAGTGAAATAAGGCAGACGAAGAATGACAAATACTGCATGTATCACTTATATGTAGAATCTAAAAACAAACAAAAACGTTAAACTCATAGACCAGAGAATAGAAAAGTGGCTGCCAGAGGCTGGAGGTGTGGGTGGGGGCAGGGAAATTAAAAAGAGGTTGCTAAAAGGGTACACATTTTCAGTGATAAGATGAATAAGGTTTGTAGATGTAATGCAAAACATGGTGATTAAAACTGATAACACTGTATTATATAATTGAATGTCTTTAATTGAAAAAAAAAAAATAATGGGCCTGGAGCAGATAAAGTTACTTGCCCAAGATCTCTTCTGGGCAGATTGTTTAAATAAGAGTCATATCTTCCCTCCCCCATATGCAATCACCATTTTTGAAAAGGACTATGAGAGGTCAATAGATAAAGCACCTACTGTGTGACAGGCAGCAATGTATTTGCTGGAATGCATGTTTCATAATTGCATTTATTTTCAGCAATATATATCAGACCCAGCACCTTTGGAAGAAGCTTGAAGAGAAGCAAAAGTGGGGATACACACTCTTTAGTTGGAAGTTTTGGAGACTCCAAGAGTCTCAGAGACAGCAAAAAGTCCTTAATGCACAGCAGCTCTCAAAGTTGTTTTTTAAGGTTATTGTTCAACGGTAGAGCATGTCATTTCTGTTTCCAGTTATAACAGGGGTCCACAAACTATGGCCTGTGGGCCAGATCCAGCCTTTGGCCTGTGTTTGTGAATAAAATTTTATTGGAATATAGCCACACCCATGTATTTGCATATTGTCTATGTGCTATTGCATTACAAAAAAAAAAAAAAAAGTTGTGACAGAAATGTAGGGCCTACAAACCCTCAAATATGTATTATCTATAATATTTACTATCTGCAAGACTTTTTAGAAAATGTTTGCTGATCCTTAGTTTATTGTATTTTTTAGCTCACTTCAGTTCTTTTTATTGAAATTTCCCACTTTCCGAAAGCCCAGGAATGAATATTAATTTTATCGCTGGTTTTTTAAACTTTTGGCAAGTTGGTTACTTGTAGACGTAAATATTCTGGCACAGTTTCTCGCACACGTGAGCCCTTATGTATATACACCATAGTGATGGAATGATTCTTGGGTTTCACACCGTTTTATTAAGGTTTGCCTGTGGCTGTGGGGGAGGGGTACTATTCCGCTCTCTACAAATTCCAATTCAGGGGAGAACACAGGAGAGCTGTGTGGTCCAGGGGTCTTTTTTTTTTTTTCTTTCTTGCTGTTACTACTGGCGGACTCATTAAGGACTAGTTAGGGTTGGGGAGCAGGTGCCCAGACAAGAATGAGTCTTTGGCTTTATTGTGTAGAAGCCCTGAGGTCTGAAAATATTAGGTTAAAGCACATGTCTTAGGCCTATTTCCAGTGTTGCAAAAAGTCCAACCTGAGTCCCCCTTTTCAGTAGTGAAAACCAAAGAACTGGTTTTGTGTCCACGTTTGCCCTGTGTTGTAGGACAGTCTTAGGGAAATAAGATGCCCTTTCATGGCGCTCACGTTGGCCCTAACGGTTGCATATTTATAGTTTTCTTTTCCTTGCTCTTGATTTTCCATGTATACTTATATTTTCCTACCTTTTCACTTTACTTTATTTTTATTTCAATGTTTGCACTTATGTTATACCATCCTTTAAACACTTAGTGGAAAGAAATGGGGCATGAATGCATATAAACAAATATTCAGATAACTAAATAAGCCTAATGGAAAATCTCTATTGCCCCAAATAAAGCCTAGCAGCATACAGATAGTTTAAGTTTCTGTGCTTTGGGGAGGAATCGCTTTGACTGTGTCTGGTAGCCTTGGTTATCTCACGTGGATCAGAAGTCCTGACCATCTGCCTCTGCTGTTGTAGGACTTTCTGAGGTCCTTGGGGGGAATACATGAAAAATAGTCCTTAGCAATGAAAGTCTTCAGCACCTCTGTGTTAAAACATGTCTTGCAGACCTTGACCATGGCCACATTGTGGATGTATTTTCCTTGGCACAGCCCATGAACAGTTATTTTGCAAATGCATGCAGGCAAGTGATACAGCTCCTTGGAGGAATGAGCCAAAGCTCATGGAGAATAGTGGAGAGCTGAAAGCTGCTGTTTAAGATTGTGGGCAGAAGAGTATAGATCTAAAAATGATACCCAGAGCTGGCTTTGGGAAACAGGGGTGATGTTAACAAAGATTGTCCCCATCTTTGGCCCCAGTGTTCCTTGGCCCTTGTTTAGAACTTTGCCCCACCATCACCTTCTGAGTTTCTGGCTGTCCTATCTCGGTCTAATTTGATTCCTTGTACCTTTGACTTGATTCTCCTCCTGCTCCCTTCATAAAAACTTACCTATCTGTCCCTTAGAATAGTGCTCTTTACTTGGGCTAATCTGATAAGCGAATCTATGTAAGTCATAAAGAAGTGGGCCCCATTTGTATTAAACCACTTCCTCTTTTAGGGATCGACTCAGAGGTAACTCTTGGAATTTTCAGTCATTTCAACAACCAAAATAAACTTGGGTGGAGTGAAAGTAAGAGTGAAAACCAGCCATCAAAAGACCTGGGTTCTGTACCAGCTCAGTCATTGATTACGTGGCTTTTAGCAAGTCATCAAAACTCTTTAAATATCACATTGCTAATCTGTAATATGGGGTTTGGACTTCTAAATGGCAGCGTTGCTACGAGTAACGGATGACTTGATTATGCATGGGAAAGTATCTTATAAACCCTAAAAATCTGCACAAATATACGATACCATTATTATTACAAATAATTACATTTTTCATTTCATACCACTGTGACCATTGATACAAGGTTATTGTGAAAAAGTAAAAGACAATTCAAAGTGATGTTTTGAACGCATCTGTAAAGAGCATCCTATTATTTGGTATTTTGGGAGACTGACAGGACGGCCATAGACAGGGCAGAGATTGTTTTCTGAAAGACTTTTAGCCAAGTGTGGGATAGATTACTCTATGTTTATAATGGTTCCCAGCTATTTGAACAATTTTACCAAAGTAGGAAGTAAACTAATATTAAAGTCAATCCTTTTTGTGACAAACATTTTTCTATGCATTATCTTAAAATTACTTAATCCTCACACCATGAAGAAACTGAGACTTGGATATACTGATTAGCATCTTCTCTCCAGTGCTCTTTCCAGCATGTTTGCAATCACCTGTGTTATCTTGGAGGCCAGTGCCTCTAAGTGGTGAGTATCCTGACCCTCTTAGGCTTGTCACTTCATGAGAATCACTTTCACAGATGACACAAAGCTTCAGTAATTGCTGAGACTTAGATAGTAGGACCAGGAGTCAGAATAATATTGAAGGACCAAAATAAGGGTCCCAAAATACAAGGTGTAATGTGACAAGATGAATGCAGAGTCTTTTATTTAGCTTTAAAAAAATCAATTGTCCAATTATACTATTACAATGTATGTGTGTATTGGGGGGATGTCCTAAGCATTTCAGAGAAATAAAAAGTCAACAGAAACCAAAAGTATGTTGTGATTGTTAAAAAAGCTAAAAGGCTGTATTTATAGAAGTAGATTGCTTAAATTAAAGGAGGTGATACTGCACTGTTATTTGTATTAAGCAAACACATACCATTTGTATTGTATTCAGTTCTAAACTGCTATTAAATATTGCTGGTAGGCTAGAGTCATTTAGTGTTTGGCCAGACTGAAGAAGACATCAGAAACTATAAAACGAAGACTTGATACTTTAAAGCATATGAATGGTTGTCACAAGAAAGAGAAATTAAGCTCATCAGATGTCAGAGCAAAAACCCATAGGGGAAAATGTGATGGATGCAGAATATAGCTCATATAGGAAATAACTTTCTTTTCTTTTTTTAAAAGAACGAGGTTTCCTTTTATTGAAATTAAATAATATTTGCTCATTACAGAATTTTTGTAACATACAAAAACAAAACTATAAAGAAGACTTTAAAAATCCACCATGACCCTATCATCTACAGACAATCGCTGTTAAAATAGGATTGGCGCTGTAAGAAGCAGAACTGTGCAAAGCTGAAGGCGTTTTCCTTGGGAGTTACTGTAGTTTGAGCAGATAGAGAAGAGAAACATCTGAGGACCTATTCTAAATGCTGTAATTCCATGCTTTACAATTCTATACAAAACAAACTCAGGCTACTGCACACTTCCCAGAAAGCTCATCTGCATCATTTCTACAGGTACCTTCTATAAGTTGACCCAGGTTCAGGACAAGTGTTGAGCATTCCAGACCCTAGCATATGATCAGTATTGGGGGGAAGGGGAAAGAAAGGACTATTTTGTGTCTTTTAAATTACGCGTGGTGAGAACTGCTATGTATTACATAACACGCAGAGTTAGACTCTTAGAGCATTTCAGCTAAAGCAAAACTTGCTCCCCTCTCTCTTCGCATCAAAAGACAGAATCCCATGATATCTGACTAGAGTTGAGTATGGCTCAACTGGAAGTGGGTCCTGAAGTCACAACAGAAAAATATCGTGGCCCTTCAAGGGGGGCTAGGGAGGCATCAGAAGAAGCCACATCTGATGGACAGCTTAAGGAGCTGGAAAGTGAATACCAGAGTTAGCATATGAGTAAGAGCTAAGGCCCCAAACTCGCAGGAGCTAAATAAAGCAGTAGCAGAAAACAAGGACTTGAGGAGCATATCAGGGCAGACCAGTCAGATTCCTGCAGAAAGTGTTTTGCTAACATGAGATTGGTTTTTCCCTTCTCTCTCCCAATAATAGAACTTTCTATTAGGATCCCAAATTTTAGTACTAATCTGTAAATAGCAGATATGAATTGGGAAAATGTGATTTAGAGCACCGGTTGAAGAAAGGAGTCCTTGTGAGTGGAATTGGTTTCATATGGCTTTCTAATGACACAGGAAAGTATGTGCTCACCCCATTGGCTTGTATACCAAGTAAGAGTCTGGCCTTTGAAGCTAATCCGGGTGCTGGGAGGTGGCAGGCACTGAACTGTCACCTCTTGCCTCCCCAAAGACATACCAGCATCAATATCAGAACAGCAACACAATCATGCTCTGCCCAATTCAGTTTTCAAACAGTAGCTACAGCGACTAACTTAAACGCTAAAAGAAAAACAAAAGGAAAGACATCGGGAGAAAGAAAAGATTACCAAGCGCCTTTTGAGACTACGTTTGAATTTTTTCTTCCAAGGCTTACATAGTAGTCCTGACTTTGAAACTCCTTAGAGTTTAAATCTTTACGTGGCATATTTATGGCTTTGTTATTATTATTATTGTTGTTATATCCTTATAAGCAACTTGGTCAAAAGTCCTAGGACGTGCTTCTTCTTTACCTTTGCCTTCCCCAGCAGTTGACAGGATCAAGATCAATAATTGGATACCCACTTAGAAGAGAAGGTGGTATTTACCCTGGTTCTCAGCTTCATCACGACTCCTGGCTCCTTCTGAAGGCTAGGATTGCACCCAGTGACCTGCGATGATGTCTGAGATACACGTAGGCAGAGAATCAGAGAAGCTTAGAATCGCTGATTCAGAGTAGCTTGTGGTTTCAGAATTATAAAGTCCTAGAATCTGAGATTGGGAAGGGGCATTGAAGGTCATGCAGTATCCACCCCCAGCCCCTAGCATAAAAAGAATTACAGTAGAAAAGAGAGGGACGAGGAGTCTAGCCAAATTGCAGTAGCTCTACCAAGAGAGATTTAATCCATTTCACTTAAATTTAATTTACGACTGCTTTGGATTGGTAATGTTGTTGGTAACGAAAGCCTAAAATATGACTTAGTTTTTGATTCCAAGTAATATTAGATTTCTTCATCCGCAGAGTGGTGTGTTTATTTTTGTTGTTGTTGTTAAGCTTTGTTTTAATGGCTACATTAAAACATAGCCAAAAAAATTTTTTTAACATCAGCTGAAGCTTCAAAACATTTATAATAGATTTTAATAATGAAGAGAAACGTTCAGTAAGGTAGACTACTTAGCAGGGCACTGGAAGCCACATGCCATTATAAAGAAGCACGTCTGGCTTGGCCGAAATCCTGCCTTTGTCTCCAGAGCCATTTTGCTGTAAATTTAGAACAGAAATACCCTTTCTGGAATAAAAATGTAGCTTTGTTGGCTACAAGTGCATGTTTGCTGCCTCACAATTTTAGAATTAGACGATGGACTTATTTAGTAGACATTGGAGGCTAAAAAGCAAAAGCCCATAATTTAAAACATTCCACTCTACCACAGTCCAAGAAAAACATGGACCGGTGAACAAAACCAGCAGTATTGTAATAAGAAAACAACTAGGTGCATTTTTTCCAAAACCTAAAAACCAGGAATCTAAATGTATGAGTTACTGGCTAAAAATTCCATTTTCATGTCTCAGTTTTGAGCTGGAAAAACAACCTAGACCTGATAAACATCGTTTTAAAAAATGCACAAGTTCTACTGCAGCCTGAGGTGTGGACAGCAGCCTCGCATCCATCTTTATATGCTCAAGGGCACTTTCTGTTGCCCATAGGGATCCTGGGCTAAAAGGATTTTACTTTGCAAAGATTCATAGGCTTCCAGTCAGGCCTGTGGTAACTTCTGAGGCTCCCTCCCCACAAGCTATTTGGCAATGCTGTTAAGGTATTTTATTTTCCCCCTAAACACTTTGAATATCTGTTCGAGGTCTGCGGAGTTTTCCAGGGCAAATGCTGTGGTAACTTTTAGTAATGCAGGTGGGCTCATTCAGGCTTCAGGCAGGAGAGACTGGCATTTCTTCAGGAAAGGAGTTGAGGCTGACATAGTACCTCTGTTTTGAGAGAATTATAAAATGAGAGTCAACCAACCAGTGACATGAATGATGTTAGTGTGTGTGTGTGTGTGTGTGTGAGAGAGAGAGAGAGAGAGAGAGAGAGAGAGAGAGAGAGAGAGAGAGAGAGAGAGAGAGAGAGAGCAGGCACAGATTCCTGAAGATGGCTGAAGGTGACTTGGAGACTACAGAAGTCTAGTGGTAAAGAGCAGACTCCTGAGAGTTAAAACTTTGGTTATATAACTGGCCTTGGAGTTTTAGACAAGGCTGCAGTCTTTGAAGACAGAGGAGTTCTGGTTCTATTATAACGTGAGACAGGGTAACACAGGTGATACAGAGGGTAAAGCTTTTGTGAGGAAGGAGGAAGAAGAAAAGGACTTTCTGAGAAAAGGAATTTTCCAGAAGGAGCAGAAATTTCCCTCATTGGTGGTTGGTGACCCACCTGTGGCTACTTCAGGTAGCACCATGAGGGTAACAGCTGTGACCCCTGGGTGGGAATGTCTATCATTTGAGCATATGTGACCAGAATAAATGTACATTGTACCTGAAGGAGTATGCATGGGGAGTTTGAGTCTATAAATTTGAAAAGCAGGATGTCATAGCAATCATAATTTTTATCACATCCCCCAAAGAAAATCTCTGCTTAAGAGTTTTGACAGAAGGAATGTGTGGGGATGAGGAAACCAAGGGGACCCATTTGGGGACCCATTGATGGGCTCTTACTTAAACATAGGCTGTCTCTTTTAATTCTTGTCTCACTGCTTAGGGAACGAGTCAGGGTTATTTTTCTTCCCTTTGAATCCTTTTCTTTTATACTATTGTGGAAAGCAAAAATGAACAGTCCTAGTCACTTGCCATTGAAATAAGAAGGTGTTTATTACCTTTAACCAGTTGTTATGGCAAGAATGCCGTACATGTCAGTGGTGGCGAAGTTTCCAGGTGCCCGGTTGGCTTTTCTGGCCTCCAGAGAATTCCTTTTCCGTCTGCGCTGCCTACATGTCTGGAGTCTGGCCCTCTGGAGCACGGCCAGCACAGAACCACAGGCTAAGGCACTGCTGCTGAGATGCCCTTCGAATCATGTGCTTCCTGCCTCTGGCGACCCCCACCATTTTCTTTATCACTCAGTTATGGCTTCTTCAGATCTGAGTGTTACATGCAGACTCACTCCTGCCCCTCTGCTACCCTCACTCCTTTGACTGCATGGGAACAAAGTCCCTACCAATGGCTGGAGTTTAGGCAGCTTATACTGTCTTGGGCTGCCACCTGATGATGTCATAAGCATTGAGGAGATGTAGGGATGTTGATGTAACATGTTCCATCAAGACCTCCCCCTTTTTTTTTTTTTGTCTGAAGACCAATCACAGCCATTTCTCTGGTGAAGGATCAACCTATCAGGGCATAGTGTGAGGTGGGGGAGGGCATGCCACCCTGGACATTCAGAAAGGTGGACATCAAATATTTGTGAGTGTATTTGTGTGTTCTGTCCTGCTGGACTACATACACAGTGCCTCCATTCTCTTCTGCAAAGCTGTTAAAAGGCTTGGACACTTCCAAACAGCTTTATTAAAACTGGAGATGAGAAAAGGGAAACACATTAAGAAAATAAACTGGAAAACAATCTGTCTGACAAGCCATGTTTTGCTTAGAGACCCCATTCATTATGACAACCGCCATTTTTGTCATAAAAAAGCCATCCATCATCTAGCTTCTAAGGTGAGATATCTACCAGCCTTCAAATCCAGAGTCCCTAAAAAAAGTGAGGAGCCCTCTCCCACCTGCAAGCAGGCTCCTGTTTACTCTATGAGGACCTAGCTCTTTGCAGGAGAACTGATGCCTGGGAGGCCATACCCACTGTTTGATGTTTCAAACTCCGTTATAATAGCTTTGATCACATTCACCAGAGATACACAGAGTAGAGAAGACAGACAATTCTTTACTGTAGGCAGTCCCTCCTTTCTGAGTCTGAGGGAGTTGGACTAAGGGCTGCGTAAGTGATTGTATTCTAGGGAGCCCGTAACCTATTCTGCAAAGATCGTTTATCCAGAAGTCTTAGTAAACTGACATTATTTTTGCATGTCACTTGCGTACCTTTACTATACAGAATAAAACAGTAGGGCTGTGTCAGTAATAGCATTTCATATGCATAATCCCATTTACTCTTCCTTCCTATGAAGAGAAGGTATTAGTTTATCCCCACATACTAGATTAGGGAACTGAGGCTCGAAACAACAAAGTGACTTGCTCCACTTTACACAGCTATTAAGTAGGTAAACCTGTGAAGTAGGTAAAAATTGACGAGTGAACAAATCTTTTGTCCAGTATATCAATCAATACATTACATATTTTATAGTATTGTTAATAATTATGGCCATTCATATTTCTATAGCACTTGAACTTTTCAAAGACTTTTTTTTTGTTCCATAAAGTTTGCCTTAGGAGGACAAGGTGAAAGTTAAGACCTCAGACCCTGGGAACACACCTTGGTTTCCTAACCCTGGAATATGATTAATCACGAAGGAGATGAGCCTCACAAAATTGCTTCTGCAGCCTGTCTTTCTGGACCACATGTTCCAGGTTCTCTGGAACAGACCTGGTTGCTCTATCTACCCCATTGTCCCCATAAGGATATGCTTACTTGTCAATCATGTGTCCTGATTTTTTGTTTAGAAAATACGGTCACCATATGCATGATATAAAACTTGAGTCCCTCGAGTAACTTCACCCTTCTGTACAGGTATTGCCAGATCTCATATTCTGCTACATTTTCTGTGTGTGCTTCAAGCAAGTGCTGATTCCAGCTCTTGGCATTGATCGTGAACAGACACATTGAGTCTATTTAAATTAATTGCATACTTTTCCGTAGAAAGATGATTTCAATGACTATTAGAAAAACGCATTTTTTCAAAGCGCATTTGAATTATTTCTCTAATGCGTCAACATGCTTTTTATTCAATTTGAGCATTTTCTGATTTTCCTAAAATAAAGGGTTTATGATGATTCTAACAGGGATCCATGAAATTAATAAACTGTGCTTTGACATTATGTTGGATTTGTTATTTTACACATTTCTGAAGTTAGATGGACCAAGTCAAATGGATATATTTGATGAACTTGATTATCTGATTCCATGGATATCTTGGATGACTTTTAGAGACCGAGCATAGAAATCTCCATATGGAAGGTCAGAGCAGGCATTGTTTCTGATTTAGGCTCTAATACCAATCTATTCTGTGGCGGAGCAAACTCCTTCTACTCTCGGGGCTCAGTGTTCTTCTTTGTAAATTAAGTGACTTGGTCTAGGTCAGTGGTTCTCATCCTTTGCCCTGTGAGCTCCTGTGTCCCTTAGAGGCCTAAGAGTCGGCCTTGGAAAATGCCCTCGCCAGCCCATACTTCATCCAAAGCAGCTCGGCATATAGCTGTTATTTATACATATCAGTCCACCGTGTAAAACATTGTTTGGAAAGAGAAAGTTTTATAACTAAAATAGCTTTACAGTCTTTTGGTGTCTATTTGGGTCTGTATTTCCAGCTTACTTCATTAAAATATCTCAGTGAGGTATATGGGGTTTACCTGGGTAGAGAAGAGGTGTAGGTGTGTATATAAGGGGTGATAAGATAATATATCACCTAGAATAACCTGCTGGAGAAAAGGAAACAGTGGTTAAGAATATTGTCAGGCTGGGGTAGAGTGATGAGATAATCATCGACTGACTTATAGACCTTTGAGAGGAGAAGCAAGGAGGTCAGGGTAAAGTTTCAACCTGGGGAGGTGTCTTTGATTCTAAGCTTTCGTAGGAGAGAGATGCTGAGTCATTAGCCACAGCACTGAAATGGACTTTAAAGTGCATCAAATATAGAGATAGGTATTGAGAGCTGGTCTGCCAGAACATGAGCCAAGCTTTGATATGGTTACATGTATGCAAGAACTGAATGGGTTTCACAGGGAACATTCGAGGAAACTGAGAAGCACTCCATCACTGAGGTGACCAATCCTTGACTTCTCCAGTTGCATGCACTGGTGTCTTCAGTGAGGCTCATCCCTCTGAGGACATTCTGACCAAGCCTGGCAGAATATTTGTATGAGCAGCCTGTTTATACAGCAAAGCCCAGAATTAGCCTTGTTGCATTCAGCCCCATTAGTCAGTGGGACTGGAGGTCATTCAGGCCCCATGTGCCCTCTGAATTGCTGATTTACCATTATTCCTGGTACACGGATCCATTCAAACAGGATTTCTTATTGTTATACTGGCTCACTGAGTCGATTTCCTTTCACAGAAACTCCAGCCTAATTTAAACTTGGGCTCGTCACCCTCATTTGAACATCTGTAGAGCTCCTTTGGCATATCTGGTAGAGCAGGGTCAGTTCTTTTTTCTTCTCTATCCCATCAGTCTGTACTGTGGAGGTCCCAGTATGCCTTGAGATAAGTCTGTCTAACTTATAACCATGAACATCTCGTGCTGAGATGCTCAGAAAGCAGCAAGGTTTTGGCTGGAATCTTAGAGCTCTGCTCATTCTAGAATTCTGTAAGGCTAGAGAAGGGCTCCTTCATGGGGTACGACCAGGCCTGTGGAGAGGTCACTGAGAAGGCAGCTCAGTCGCAGCCCGGGGAGATTGTCCAGAACACCTGGTTCAGTGGTTCCAGCAGCCATCCTGACCCCCGAGGGCTGCTGTGGCCACTATAGCCGGGAGTGAATTCAACTTTCCCACATCTGTTTCCTTTTCAGTTTTTGGCTGCACACATTTTGAATCCATTGTGCTCTCTCTATTACTGTATCTTGCTTGCCCCCGTTGTGTCTCCTTTTCAGGAATTTATTATCTCGCTCCAAGGCCGAAAAGGCATTCCAGGAGCTACAGGATAATTCAGAGGACAACTGGCCTCAAAACGGTCCCGGTGTTCCCTGGAGAAGAGGAGAATTCTAGTACCTTGGGGATAGTGCCACATCACCTTGCTCTCTCTCCTCCATGATTCTCTCCTCGAAATGAAATTCCACCAGCAGAGTCCATGACAAGTTAGTTTATTTCCCCAGAATATGCCATAACAAATCTGTCTCCCCTAGGAGAGGTTGTGTGACTGCCTCATTATGTGTTCTGACCTTCAGAGGCAATACCGCCCCCGGCCTCATCCCCCACCCCTGACCTTCTTTGCTTCCTTCCCGTCTCTCTGGTTATGACAAGAGCTGAGTGGGAGAATGTCTGAGCGTACAGTGTCATCTCTGCACACAAGTGTGTTCTGTTCTCCAGTGGGAGGTCCTTCAGGATAGGATTGATAACACCCCTTCCCTATTCTAGCCACCAGGCTGCTGAGCTCAGTACTCAGTACACACTTGGATTGTGATAACGCAAACCTGTGTGCTTGCGCAGAGTTTGAATAGCGCCTTCTCAACCATTATTTCATTTGGTCTTTCACAATAGCCATGGAAGTCACGAAAGGTTGACTAGAAGGCTGAACTCGGCGAAGAAGCTGAGACGGCTGAGTCTTTATCTCTGTCTCCATTTAATGCAGGACCTCTCCCTCTTCATGTGGTCTCTCCACTTGGTTTTTCCAAGTGTGCTTTCCAGCAGGTTTCAAGATTTCTTACATGGCAGCTCAGGGCTCCTAAAAGTGCAAAAGTGGTTATCGGCTATTCTTAAAGCTTAGGTCTAGAACTTTCATCACATAATCACATAATGTGGCATTCTATCCATTAAAGCAAATCATAGACCAAGCCAGGTTCAATGTGGGAGGGACTACAGCAGGGCATGAATGCTGACAGGTATGGTTCACTGGGGGTCATCTGATCTTTGAAGACTGGCTACTATAAACTAATCAGTTTCTTGAATACAAGATTCTCAGTGTTGTGTTACTCTCATCATTTCCTGGTTAATGAGAAGAATGGCCAGGTAAATAAATCAGCATCATAAAACTCTCTCTTCTGGACAATCCTAGAGTTTGGAGGGAGGAATTAATACTTTTCAACAGGATTCTCTTAAATCAGAGTAATACTCTCAAGTCCTTCAGATAAAGATGAAAATGACCCTGGGCATGTGTCTCAGGTTACCTTAATGAATAAGTAGACCATCGTTCCCCATGGACAGTGTACTTGAATGCACAGCCAGACATGAGATAATGGCAAACAAGGATCGGCTTAGGCCTATTCTTATGTTCCTCCAGTCACCCCCCAAAGCAATGACTGTTAAAGGTATACAGTATATAAACAGAGCAGGCCCATTTCAGTGAGGCAGGCCTGGGTTTGGTTCCTTGTATTATCACTTAATAGCTAAGAGCGCTCTAGTCCCTGCTTCAGAGTAGGAATTGCATGAACGTTGATTTTCTTTTGATCTGATATTTTTGTGCATCCATATAACAACAAACATTTGGAGAGACTACACAATGAGTCAGGTAAAGTTCTAGTTGCCAGGAATATTTTTACTTGATGGCTGGAGGATGTAGGGGGTAAAGGAAAGGAGAAGTAGAGGATTACTCATCTATCTATTTGTAGCTTTGGGACACCAGATAGATGGTGAAGTCACTCACTGTTTTAAGGAATACAACAGGAGGAGGCAGTTTCTCCCCTCTTGTAGAATTTCCTGGTTATTATAATGCCATCTCTGAAGCACGGGTACTTGTCCTTTGAACATTCTACACGAGGAACTCATATTCCTAGTGTAGAAGTATACAAGTCAGCCTTCGCCGGGTGAGACTCATACTACCCATGAATGAAATGACACCTCTGTTTTTGGAAGTCCCTGAGATTTTAGGCTGTTTCCATGGTCTTATCCGGTGAAAGCTGACTAATTCAGAAATTGGTACCAGAAGTGGGGTGTTACCCTAACAAAACAAAACAAAACAAAACAAAAACAACCAAATTATGGGGCACTGGCTACAGAGCCAAGCAGTGGGCAGAGAGGAAACTACTAGTGAAGCTGGCACCTAAGTGACTCATGTTAAGCAGCAGCTAAACATTTGGTACAACTATTTCCTGAGATAACTTGGAAGACAGATCATTTTTCTAATGAAGCTGTGGCTTTAGGCGAAGAGTTTGGCAAACAGCATGAGACCTGGGTGTCTTGTGTGTTCTTAGCTGCACGTGACAAGGTACCATAGAAAGAGATGAGTTCCGAAGTAATTGTCCAGTTTTCAACTAGGGATAAAAGGGAAAAGAGAGAATCCAGAATTTTCAGGACTTGTAGGATGTAACTAATTCTCACATAAAAGGTTACACTGAGATGTGTTGAGCAGCAAAAGCTCATCCCCTGCATTGAAGGTAGTTTTCAAGTCTCTTTAGTTTCCTTTAAACTGAAACAGTTAGTTTCTCTGTCTTTTTATTTTCTTTCATGATCTTGACACTCTGGAAGAGCACTGGTCAGTTTTATACCCTATCCCTCTATTTAGGTGTGACTTTTTCTTTCATGATTGGAGTCAAATGATGTATTTTTGGCATGAATATCAGAGAAGTAAAGTAATGTCCTTATCATTACATTATCTCCGCCGTGGGATATAGATGTGTCCCTTTACTAAGGATTTTAACTTAGATCATTTGGCTGAGGTGATATCTACAGATTTCTTCATGTAAAGTTATTCTTTTTTCCCTTTGAAAGTATTACGTATTTTGTGAGAAGATACTTTGAGACAAGGTAGATCTCGTTTCTCATCAAAATTTCACCTGTTAATTAGAATATGTTGATAATGCTTGCTCGAATCACTTAGGACTATGGTTGTCAAATAGTGATTTCCTAATTTTATGATCATTCATTAGTTGAAATTCTACTCTAAGGAAGAACTTTCCATTCTCTTCAGTTTTTCTACTTAATTATATTGATGAATTAACACATTTTCCCCTATACATTATGTTTACAAAGTTGAAATTATACCGTGCTGAAATTAAATAATTAATTTCAGTATGAGCTCATGGATTCTTATCTTAGTCCTTTGGTTTATAATCCATTACTATTATTTATTCAGATTCCCAGACTACTCTGGATCGATTTGGCCAGTGGGATTTGCTTCAAGCAGGTTTTGATATCCTTTTGAAATTCCTCTGTCGTTTTCTGAGCACTTCCATACTATTTGGGATAGGGAGATGTCCCAAGTGCGTCTTATACGTTCCCATTTTCAGCCCTGGAGTCAGCCATTTCTCTAAGGATTCCTGGTTCCTTTTAGTGGGGAATGGTATTTACAAACCAAGATCTGTATGCTAGATGTTCTAATTGCTGCCAAGGAAGACGCCATTTTCATATTTAATATTTAATTTAACATTTTGGTGTTCCTCTTTGCGTTTTTTCCTATACATTGTTTTTACAAACTTGAAATTGAACCATGCTGAAGTTTGTATTCCCGATTTTTCATTTAACAGTATCATGTGAATATCTTTCTGGTTTTCCCAAGCAACTTTTTAGACGGTCAAATAATTTTCAAGAGTGGATAATGCTGAAAATTACTTTTGCATTTAGCCCTTCTGGAAAATTATTTCCAATTTACTTTTGTAATAATTGACAATAAGTAACAATGAATACATTTGTTTTTAAGATGCTTTCAGAAAGTGTCACAATTTGAATTCGCACAACAATCCTGGGTATTTGATGTCCTTTTACAGGGGAAAATCCTGGGATTATGTGGCTCAGAGATAGACCATGATCCTACGCTCAGTGGAACCAGGACGAAGCTCTGTTTCTCTGGCTGACTTATGTTGCTGGTCATCTACTTATGTGTATGCATTTGTCTTCCTAACTTTAATCAAAGTGACTTGATGGTAGAGTCCGTGTTTTAATATGCATTGTAGCCCACAATTCCAGTACACCACAGATGCTCTATGGAAGCTTATCATTCGGTTCAGGCAAGTCTGAAAAGTCTTTGACCCAAACAAATTCTGTGGAAGCTTTTCCACTGGGAGTTAGCTATAAAATCACATCTCCCTCCTTTTGGACATTGGTGACCAGACATCTTAATTATTGCAATTCTGGGCAGGGGACGCCATCAGCAAGGGAAGGAGATAAAAGCAATCTGTTTGCATCGTGAGGGGTAAACCCCCAAAATTTGCCAGCTGCATTTGCTATCAGCAGCAAAACAAGCCATCCCACACTGCCTTTAACTGCAACCCATGACAGAGGATGCGGAAATAAACTACCCCATGGTAGGGGTACTTATCTGCAGCAGATTACGGGCCCAGAGACCACATGGGGACAAATGTGTAATTAATGATATTGTTCCAATTAGGGCCTGGTTCAGCTGAAAATTAAAAGCACAAAATCAAAATCTCTCCATCTTTAGCCACTTCTTTGCAGACTTCCGGACCAAGAGGCTTTTTTGATGTTGATTGTCTCCTTGCAGCTTTCAGTTGAGGACGAGCCAAATTGCACTACTAGTGCTAATTATCCCTCTCCTGAGATTGCAAATTCCTATTTAATAGGGGAATCAGTCTAAACTACTTACTGAGTTTCCAAGGTGGCAGCTCTGTGCTGGGGAACTGGGCCAAGTGGCCACCAGCATGAATATTTCCTCCTGAGTCCATTTACCAGGAAAGTGAAGGACTTTAGGACTTTGAAGAAAGAGTGGGAATCCTAGATGGTCCTGCAGGGAAAGAGAAAACATCCCCTGGGTCCCCTAATTCAGTCTATCGCTTTGCCATCTTCTTGGCTTCTTCCGCCTTACTCTTCCATACATACCAACACTGAAGCACTTATCAAGATCTGTCGCTTTTGCTGTTTAAGTGTGTATTATATCTTACATCACCTGTCCTCACTGCCACTGCATTTAGTTCACTCAGTCCCCAGGGTTATTCAGATGACAAGTAGAACTGGTACTTGAACTCAGAATCTAGATGCCAAGATCCATACCTTTTGCAGTCTGGTCTGTGTTTTTTATTTAGTTCACTAGTGTAACTGCAGCAAAGTATTAGAAGGATTTAAAATTATATGAAAAATACTGAGCGAAAAAGTTTCTCGTAAGTTATGTTCTAGTTGGGAAGGCTTAAGGAACAACCCTTGTTCCCCTAATTATAGTTAGGGTCATATCGCCATCATTGGTAAATTTTCTACATTGTCACAGCAAAGTGAGAAAGGGATTGTGCTGGATCTTCTCCACTGGCCCCTTTGGATGGAAGTTCTCTATTCAGCTTTGTGCCCTAGGAGACTAACTTCTCTGGATTGCTTTGCTCACATTCTCATGCCCCCTGGATGTGGTTGGGTTTGGTCAATGGAAAGCACCAGCAGGAGAATAGAACATGGAATTTGGTTCCTTTGCTGGCCGAGTACTGTGAATAGTTATAGCCCTTTCTGAAGGCTATAGCCCCTATCAGGTGACCCTCTTTGAAAGCTCTAGCTCTCTCTTTGGGCTCTGCTAACCACTCCCTGCACTTGTCCTTTCAGACCAAGGAGTAGCCATGGCCCCCACTGTTGCTAGCCCTGGGGTACGGCCCCACCCATTGTTGGCCTCCTTTGATCCTTCCCACACCTCTGTAACTAGTTCCTCCATTAAATTCTCCTTTATTACCTGCTTGAGTATGCCATCTCTTTCCTGCCTGGACCATAATTGCTTTAAGAATTTGAGTAACTCAGATACAGCCACAAGGAGGAGAGCTGCATGGACAAGGGTCATTTGTGGCATGTTTGATTCTAATCAATTCTGAGCCCTTGATATGGGGGTTGAGAGCTTCTGCTATGTAAAATAACAGGATTACTGATGATAATAATAGCAAAATTTTATTATACTCTTACTGCATGCCAGATACTGTTCCAACCATTCAATATGTATGAACTCATTCTATTCTGACAACGATCTTATAAGGTGGGTACTTTTTTAAAATCACTATTTTCTAGTCGAGGAAACCGAGGTATAGAAAGGTTAAAAATCCTGCTTAAGGCCCTGCCCTTTAGTGTGGCAATCAAAAGCAAACAGTCTGGTTCCACAGTTCATAATTTGTACATTAGACTTCTCCAAATGAACAGGAAATCAGTACCAATGGACACATAATGAGAGTGCATTTAATTATGAAAATTATAGAATCATCTGAACATAACTTTTGAAGGAAAAATCCATAATGTTGGAAAACTATTTTTAACTTTGGGATTTCTAATATAAATGCTAACACCCAGTAGTGCCATGTTTAGAAACCTGTAATTTATTTAGGCAGATGGAAATGGATATCGTTCGTAGGTTTGAATATGAAACACTATTGAGGCATCATAGTGCTGTGAAAAGGCCTCAGAAGACCTGGGTCCCACCATTCATTAGCTGGATGACCTTGAGGGAGTCACTGATGCTCTTAGAAACTAGCTTCCCTTGCTCAGGCTTACTGGGTCGCTAGCCCAGACCCTCCTCTGTTGAACACATTCCCTATGTTGTCACCCTCAATATGACCACTACCAACCCAATATCAACAACTAATATTCGTTTACTGGTTTTGGTTTATAATGGCCAGACACATATGCTATTTATAATATTTCAAACAAGGAGACATTCTGCCTTGGCTTAAATAGTTATAGGGGTTAGGACTGTATTACCTCCTCAGGGAGCCAATCTCAAAGGGAGCCTAACCACTTGCAGGATAGGAAAAGCACCTATAGGAAGTCTGGGCGGAGATGGTGTTATAGTCATTACAGGTGAGGAGAATGAAGAAGGGGTTTTAATTGACCGTGAAGATTTGGAGGTGGGAAGCGGAAGGTTGAAAGATACAAAGGATGCGTTAGGATGAAGTCTCCAGGAGACCCCCCCCCATCACCCTGAAACGAACACCTGTTACCTGTGAGTGGTTTCATTGTTACTCAGCTCGCTGTCTCTGAACTTTCACCTTTATCCCTCCGTACTTTTCTTCCTGCCACGCAATCTGCCTGGAAGGACCTCACCGTCCAGAGAATCCCTCAAGGACAGATGAAACCTCTGAGGCCCCATGAAATCAACCCCAGGTAATGTTTGTGCCTCCCTCCAGAATCCTGTGTCCTTTCGTTTGGACCTCATTCAGGGCACTCATGTCGAGCTGTGTACTGTCATTATTTGCGAATACACTGAGTCTACACCACTAGGTGTGAATGCTTTGTGTCCTATTTAGGTCTGGTAAGCCTGAGTGCATAGAACTGGGCCTTATCATCTTTGCCAGAGAGACAGGGTAGGGGTCTCCAAAGCCTATTTATTTATTTACTTATTTCAGTTGCAGTTGACGTTGAATATTATTTTATATTAGTTTCAGGTGTACCGCATAATGGTGTACCGCATAGTGGTTAACCCCCCGATTAATCTAGTACCCACCTGGTACTATACTAGTTGTTGCAATATTACTGACTATATTCTTTATGCTGTACTTTAGAGCCCCATGACTATTTTGTAGCTACCAATTTGTGATTCTTAATCCCTTCATCCTTTTCATCCACCCCCCCAACCCCCCTTCCCAACATCAGTTTGTTCTCTGTATCTAGGAGTTTGTTTTAATTTTGTTTGTTTGTTTATTTGTTCTTTAGATTCCACATATAAGTAAGACAATATGGTGTTTGTCTTTCTCAGTCTGATTTATTTCACTTAGCATAACACCTTCTAGGTCCACCCATGTTATTGCAAATGGTAAGATTTCATTCTTTTTTATGGCCAAGTAATATTCCAATGTATACATGTACCACATCCTCTTTATCTAATTGCCTATCGATGGGCACTTGGGTTGCTTCCATATCTTGGCTGTTGTAAATAGTGTACAAAGCCCATTTCTAATGTTTAGAGTGTGTGCGCGCGCGCACACACACACACACACACACACACATCATCTGCACATTCATACACACAAGTCTGGCATTTAAAACAGCCAGGATGGCATGAGAAATTAGTCTCAGTTCTCAGCCCTAAGAGATACTGAGAGATGTTTTGGCAAAGAATAAAGAGCAGGGATACATCTTATACTCAAATCCCAGGTATGACACTTTAATCTTAGATCCTTATTAGCTTCCTGGCCCACTGGTAATGCCACCCAGTGTCAAAGGTAGCACCAATTCCAAAATGATCCTGTTGCCTCAGATCCTGATAGCTACTGTTTTCACACACTCATCCTTGTTTGCAGCCTTGCTGAGGGTGCCCACTGCCATGGTTGGACTGAACAGTATATAAATGGCCAGACACTTTTTTGAGTGACAACTCTTCCTACTCTATAGAAATAGTAAAATCAATGTAAGCAAAGAAAACTTTGGAACTGTTAGGAGTCTAGAATTCGGGAGTGGTTGTTTCACCTCACCCGTGGATACCAGCCTCTGAATTATCTTTTTTTGGCTGCACTCTGGGGAACAGAAGCCAGCACCTGACAACCTTATAACTGTGAGAGGGGAAAAAAAAAGGTGGAATGTGTGTGAATCTGGGTGGTATACCCAGACCACACCTGGAAACTTATCTGTGCTTGATAAGTACAGAATTTTTTGTTTAAAGTAATCAATCTTCTCTTGTTTAAGTAATTGTTACTTTCTCTTTTCTGGAAAACACATAAAGAAGAAAAGTTAATTTGCAGATCATGGAGGGAGAGACTAATTCAGAGACTAAAGCTGGGACCTAACCTTGTTAGAGCTATGAGCAGAGGCCCCTCTGTGAGCACAGGACTGTTATACACAGTAAACGGCATCATGTGTCTGGCTGGTAGGGATCAGACCTGGATTTTGAGGACTGAACGCAGAGTCTAGGGAGGCAGGGAACATGGCAAGAAGCCCCCGGAGAGAGCACTGGGGAAACGGGGGTGGCTTAAGCAAGTTGACGTGACTTTGTCATTGTACACTTGTTTGTGCAATTCCTCAGTCAGATTCAGATTCCCCCCGGACCATCAGCAGCAGGAGGGCAGGATTGTCTACTTTAGCTTATCTTTGTATCTTAGAACCTAACACATGTCTGGGATGTAATAGGTACATGTGACTGCTCATGCACTAAATGAATCTGTCTCCTAGTCAAGTCCTTACCTCAACTTTTGCTCAGCCCTCAACATGTCCCAGTGGCTTCCCTTCTCAGCCAGAGCCTGGCATCCCCTCCCCACTGATCCACAGGGGTTGGAATCCACAGGAACCCAACTTGACCTTGTCCAGCCTGATGTTGTGAGTGGGGAGAGGCACGGCACATGGGCTTGCTTATTACAGGTTGGAAATCAATGTTATGTCTCTCTGGGAGGGGACACACAGAGGCCACTCGCCCCTCCTCGTGAAACCTCTTTATCGGCACCAGGAGATTTTTTTTTTTTTTTTTTTCTGGAGGCCTCACATGTTTGGAGAGGGGCGGGTGTGGTACAGGACTGCACTTGCCTAGCCAGCTCCTCATGTCCCGTGAAAGAAGCTTCCGTGGGCCTCTCCCTTCCCTGCGGCCCTCAGGTGCAGGATCAGAGCACCTGACAGCCATTTGTTGATCAAGCAGTTTTGTGCCTTTAAAGGGGGAGCTGGGTGGCACAGTCACAGATCTCTGAAAGGCAGGGATCTGCAGGTTGTGCACCGCTCCAGCCGAACCACCGTCCTCCAGCCCCGGCCTCCCGCGAGCTCTGACTGGTGGCGCCTTTCCCGTCCCTTCAAGGCCAATGACTTGTAATGGGAAGGCTCAACCCGAAGACTCAGCTGGCAAAAGGGGTTTTTTGTTTTGTTTTTTGGTTTTTGGTTGTTTTTCTTTTTAATAGTTTTACAAAGAGCTTCAGCCTTCCCACTTCAATCTTTGTGATCAAGAAAAAGAATTCTGGCCATTGGTGACTTCAAATTGAAATGACAATAATAACAGTGATTATAGCTAACATGGATGTAGAGCCCACACTCTGTGCCAAGCACTGAGTTAATGATTATTAACTCGTTTCTTTCAACTCGGGAGGAGCACTATTATTAAGCTTGTTTTCAGGTGAGGAAAGAGGCTCAGATCACAACTTGCCCACAGTCACACAGCTACTAATTAGCAGAACTGGGATTCGAACCCCAGGTGTCAGGTCCAGGCCCACATAGTTAAGCTACCCTGTTCTGCCCCCTGCATACATCTTTTTGGCCTGGGGACTTTGTCTCTCCTCAGAGCTACAGAAGTCAGATTTTGAAGTGTCTCGGTGTCTCGCTGTGTGGCTGGCTGGTCCCTCTTAGCAATCAGGTCTCAGCATAAATGTGACTTCTTCAGCTTCATTTGCTGGAGCCAATTTATCCTCTCACACAGTCCCTGCAGAGACTCTGGGGGAGAATCTGTTCCATGCCTCTCTTCTAACTTTGGGTGGCTATGGCCATTCTTGGAGTTCCTTAGTTTGTAGACACATCCCTCCAATTTCTGCCTCCATCGTCATATACATGTCTCCTCTGTGTGTTTGTGTCTTCTCTTCTGTCTGACTCAAATCTCCTTCTACCTTTCTCTTATAAGGACTCATGTCATTGCATTTGAGGCTTACCCAGAACATCCGGGATGATCTCCTCCACTCAAGATCCTTAATTTATCACATCGGCAAAGTCCCATTTTCCAGATAAAGTCACATCCACAGGTTCTGGGTATTAGGATACAGATATATCTTTTGGGGGGGCTACCATTCAACCTCCTACATCATCCAATCCAGTGTAGATCATACTGTCTCAGTACCCTGTTTTCTTTCCTGTATAGCATTTTTTACTACGTAGAGTCTTCTCATTTCGTGGTGTTCTCAACCAGGATATTTCTGACTTCTTGAGCAGGGCAGATCTCCACTCTGCAGAAACGAGTCTTTCACTGCAGGACAATTAGCATTTCACATTCCTGGCCCAATCTGAAGACCAGAGTGGTGATGAGGTGTGGAGGGAAAGTCTTCATGACAAGCACACACCCCTCCCCTTGATCTCCCACAGATATACAATGTCCCCACTTGGAAGGTAGTAGCAGCTCAGGGTCAGAACCACTAGGCTATGTGTTTATCATCTGTCCCCTTTCACAGCAACAAGAGCTCCACGAGGGCAGGGACCTTGTCTGTCTTGTTCACTGCTATATTTCCTGAGACTCAAACAATGTCTGGCCCTGAGCAGGCATTCAATATATATTTTTGATGCATGTAGAAGATGGGGATGCCATTTCTGAAAATGTGTGACAGATGTTTCACTTTAAGCCACTGCCGCCTGAGAAGGAAAAGTCAGGTGATAGGTCTCAGTAACAATGAAAAATAACCTCGAAAGTCTCTAGTCTCATACGGGCTTCTCTCACTCCCTAGTCCTGTGCTCTAAGCCTTCCACTCCTTGGCAGGGCTGTGTGGGGACTCAAAGCCACTCCTTCCCACTTGTCTTGGTCTCTGCCATTCCTTCCCTGTGCCCCTGAAGTACTGCTCCTGCAGTCTCCTTGGGTCTCTCGTCACCACCATGGGCCTCCTCCCAGGTCACTGATTAAAATTAGGGGGTGAGCTTCGGGCCAGCGTCCCCTGATCTTGCCATCTGGCTGAGGTGCTGCTTCTCCACCCTTGCTTGTCACCAACTTTACCTCTGTGATCATTGGAAACCTCATCTGTAAACCAGCAATACACATGGTGGATTTATCAGCAAGGATAGCCCTGGCAGATAGCAACCACACCATAAGTGTTTATTTTCTTTTCTTTGCCTTTTGTAAGGATAAGAGAGACTGGAAGGGATGCAAGGAAGCTGCCACCTTTATCGGGACCACAGAGATATCCCCAGCTTGTTTTGGAGGAAGTGTTGGCTGGTGGGGTGAAGGGATCTATGTAAGGTGTTCAGGTAAAGATACCTATAGGGGATCAGACTGGATTGGCACAGAAATGAGAAAGGCAGTATTTCCCAGTGGTTAGACAGTCACCCCAAATGTGACCATGGACAAAGTATCTCTAAGACAGAAAGTAAATAACTCACGCAAGGTCATGCAGCTGGACATGACAGAGCTGGGAATTGGACTTCGCAATGGCAGAATTTTATGCTTTTCCTATCACACCATTCAGCCTTCCTTACAGAGCCTCTCAGGAACCATTGCTGCTGCAGGCCCCAGGGCTGAAAAGCAGCCAAGAATGGTTTTGCTCTGCCCCATGCATGGCTGTCTAAAGGAATGCTTTGTGTTTCTTGATACATCAGGAAGCAGAGGCACAGATGATAGACATCAGTATGTACTCCCCAGACTGTATGGGAATTTGGCTATGATAATCAGTTACACACACACACACACACACACCACCACCACCACCACCACCACCATACATACCCCATTCCAGCTTGGGAACTCAGCATGGGCCTGGGCAACCACTTACAAATCAGCGAGGCCGAGGCAGAAAGTTCCATGCAGGTAATCGAGAGGTGATTGTGCAGGGATCATCGCCTCCATTTAGGTGTCAATTGTGTAATTTCCAGCTGTTCCTCAGCTCGACAGCTGCAGTTCAATATGCTCAGGGCTTATCTGGAGGCCCCCAGCCAGGGAACTCAATATTAAGCTGGCTTCCAGCATCTTGGTAAAACATCTACTCTTGCAAGAAACCACAGAGGAGAAGCCCCATTTTTTCCATCCACTTAAGTAATGGTGGCTCTTTGGGAACAGTATTGTTGCTGCCTGAAAGTGCTGGCCTAAAGCAAAATGGAGCAAGGGAGGGGATGATATCCTAACACAAAGAGATAAAGTGTACTAATCCCTTTATAGGGATCATTCCATTTGTCCAGTCCTTTGGTATCGTATTTATTATTATTATTATTATTATTATTCCCATTTTACACAAAGAAGATAGTTTGTCCTATGCCTAACAAAGCACAGTTTGCAGAAGCCAGATCCATTTGACCCTAGAACCTAAGTTGGTATCGCCCACTCATCAGAACCAGCCTCCAGGCGGGGCTCGGTTGCAGTCTGGAAGTGTGCTGCCAGCTTGATCAGATTCTGCCAGTTAGAAAGCAGGTCTAAAGTGGACCTGCTCCAGGAGAGGAAGGAGGAGGCCCCTGAAGCAGAGATCCCAGGGGGCTGGTAGCACCACTTAGCTAGGCCTCAGGTGGAAGCCAAGTGTGGATAGCAGGGAAATGCTACTTAGAACAACAGGAATGCATCTTCATTTATTGTGTCAGCAACATCAGAGTAAGTTGGAAGTGGAGATAGTGACTTTTATTTTTCATCTCACCTTTGGTTCTTGTTTGCTACTTTCTGTTCCTTTCCACAAAACCAAAATGCACCCTTTCCATCCTCTCTCTTTCTCCCATCGCCTAATTATCTTATCTGGCAATAACAAATACCCATGCCCCTGGGCCCATGCCAAACCTTACTAATTAATCACAACATTCTTTCCCAGAAAGTCCTGGAAGAGATTTCTTCTCAAGCAGAACTCTAGGAATTTACTTCTAATAGTTGTTGGCCCATGAGCTGAAACTGAATTGAATGCTCAGGTTATTCACTCACTTGTTCATTCATTAAATATTTGAGAAGGACTTACTATGTGGTGGACACTGTTTTAAGCATGGGGAAGTCTGCAATGAACAGAAACATATAATCTTGAAACATATATTCAAATGATGTGAAACATATATTCACATGATGTAGGCCAATCACCTCAAGTTAAAGAGGGTTAAAGAGGTGCCCAGAGAGCAAAGGGTCTTGATGTTAGATTCCTGATGGGGCAAATATTTCAGGACTTGGGATGGTGGGCAATGTTGTGAGCAATGGAAGTGATGGGATTGGCCCTCCGGCTTGTCACTCTTGACCACCAGGCCTCCTGCGTTCATAGCTCTGGAAAAGGCAAATCTGTTTGGTGACCAGAACAAGAAATATGGGCATCTGGATTGGGGAGTCTGGGTTTCACTCAAGACTCTGCCACTAATTTGGTAGGTTCTTGGTGCTCTCTGGGCCTCACTGTAGTTCATTGAATTGTCACTGAACTTCCACTATGGGCCTACTGCTGGGCTAGGCATTTGGGACAAAGCCAAGAGGATGCGCTCACAGTGAAAAGAGATGGTGGATTGGTGAAACAGATACTTTTCAGTCTCATATTTCTCTTCTGTATAAGGGGATTAGACTAAATGATCCCTAAGGCCGCTTTACCTCTGATATTCTATACCACTTGGGGAAGCCATTTCAGGAACATGACTCCTGACTCTGGCCAGGGAAACAGGTCATCCCGCATCTTGGCCTTTGATTGATGTTGCTGAATCAGAAGGCCTGCTGGTCAGGGGTTGCTTGTCTGAGGATGAATCCCAACGCCATGACCTCTCTCTCACATCGCCCAGTATCCCCAGCACTGCCACACTGGCTGGGTTCTGGCTTAGTCCTTGAATTATTATCTCCTACAGGCCCATCCAGAAGCCCAGGCCTTCTGACTTCTTATGCGATAAGAGAGAGCAGAGACAGGTACCCTCCTTGTTCCTTCCCTGACTCCAGGTCATCTGTAGGCTATCTGCTGAGTACACCATTCCTTCCAAGGTCATTTCAGAAAGAGTGACTCAAGAAGGGGTGGTTTTCAGTGGTGGGGTAAGGTGGCAGGTATGGTATGTGTACAAAGCCAGGCTTAAATGAT
Source organism: Rhinolophus sinicus (assembly GCF_057876585.1). NCBI lineage: Eukaryota > Metazoa > Chordata > Mammalia > Chiroptera > Rhinolophidae > Rhinolophus > Rhinolophus sinicus. The sequence goes on along the minus strand of NC_142514.1, from coordinate 151,591,899 downwards.
CCTTAATTAAGCAATAAAAAAGCCACTTGGTGTGCTTGTGACCAAGTTAGAAGGAAGAAAGATAAGAAAAACACTGCGTGTGCATGTGTGTGTTTGAAGGCATATTTAGAGTGTGTTTAAAGTAGAAGACAGGAGTTTCGTACCATGAATGCATGAGTATATAAGTAAGGGAGTTCAGCACAGAATAGGAAAGAAGAGCAGGGAATAGAGAGCCTGTATTGAACTATCCCCAGGTGGTGGAAAAAGGACTTTGAACATTGTCTACCAACAAAGTGTAATCGGCTGGACTCGCAAGGTCCTCTTGGAGCTAGGTTATACCTCCTTAGCAACACACCTGCACCTCCAGTGAGCAATGTGCTCGCTAAGGCAGTAGGGGATCCCCAAATGTGAGGAGCCCATCTAGACTCAGGGGCTAGTCCAATGTTGCGCTAAAGTACATCTCTATATTAAAATAACAACATATGAAAATATATCGTCGGTGTATATGCGTGTGTATGTATGGGTGTGTATACTATATAACTACGTCCACGGTCACATCCACATAGCGTCTATACCTGTATCACTCCTGTCCCCACATAATAGTCCAGTACAGTTTCTGCCACTTAGTTGGGGCTCACTACTCATTACATGTTCCTTGAATAAAGGGAGCTGGGAACAATTAGGTTCTTTTTCTCTAGTGCAGTGATTACTCCTGTCCTCAAGGGGAAGGTTGAAGGTCGTACAAATGATACATTTATAGGTCGTACAAATGATACATTTATCGTCCCTGCTCCAAACAATATTTTTATTTCACTTCTGATGCTCTAACCTAAAGTCCCTTTAACATCCCCAGAATTCCAGGGCCCACTGCAATTTTCGTGTGATGTAATAAGGACAATAGTTGACCCCTGCAAAAATCAGAAATGATTGTAACCTGTGGCTTCTTGGGGGCAAAAGTTGTTTTCTGTATAACAGGATTGCTTGTGGAGTAATAATAATGGTAATGTTATTAATAATAATAATGTCCGTTACATCTTCAGCAGCTAACATGAGGTAGAAACTCTCCTAGACATTTGTCATATATGAAAAGTGTTACTCGTGTTGTTCAAAGTATTACTAATGTTACTGAGCTAAGCACTCTGCTCAATCCTTTACGTGTATCATATAATATTCACATCTCTATGAAATAATTGTTATTATTTATCTTATGCAAATGGTGAAATTGAAGCTCCAAGAGGATTGAGTAACCCACCCTGACTTACCCAGACAGTCAGCGGCAGAGTGAGATGTCACACCCAGGGTAAGCTGTGCACTTTCTAGTATGGGACACTCCATCAGGGAAGTGGTGGAAAGGATGGAGCGATACAAGTCACAGCTTCTGGTGGGAAGTCACCGTAGTGGTTACCTCCTAGGATGGCAGTGCCGCGTGAAGGAGGTCATGTGAGCCAAGCGTCTAGTCAGAGACAGGTGAACAGTAAAGACACAGCAGCAACGGCCTCCTTCCTTCTCCCTCCAAAGCAGCAAATGTGACAAATGTAACTGTGAAATGTCTAGCTTTCCTTTCTTTCTGAGTGTCATGCAGATATTTCTAAACCAGTTTCGATGGGGATTCATTTTCAGTGGTTATAGAAACACACGTAGAACTACTGCGATTGGACTTATTCCTCTGTTAATCATACATGTTGATCCTCGCGGCAGAGGTTACTGTGATAGATCGGCAAATAATAAAGTTGGTAATAGTCAAGTGGCAAACCCCTCAAACTTTTTAATACTCTAAGCTTTCTGTCTGAAAGATGTCATTTCTTTCAACGGCTTAAAGTTTCTTCAAGGCAGAAAACCATTGAAGCTGCAGTGTAGCTGAACATCTGTCTTATCATGTGGGCAGATATTGGGATTAAATTAACTAGAAATGAATAGAATGATGTATGACAGGGTGCAGATGTCCCAGGCACAGTGTGATAATTTCATTGCAAAACTATGTAATGAATTCCATACATTATGGAAGTACAAATGTACCACTTTAGGTAATTGTGATGAAAAGGTATAATGTGCAATGCATAAACAGAGTGTGAGCCCAGGGGCATTTCTCCTCTGCTATTTCTCTTTCGTCATTTCAGAATGACTTTATTTGGTTTAATGTAAGCCTATTATTATTATTAGAGCCTTATGTTTTTGGTCGGCCCCTTCAGCATTATTTGCCTGGTTGGCATAAGAAATATTTGGAGTAGAGAAATAGAATTTGGGCAGGTCCGAACTTTGGCCTCCTGAATGAAGAGTGATGGCTGGAGACGGCATTTTACAAAAGTATTTTGTTGTGACAATTTCAGAGCAGAGTCAATCTCTCTCTCTGTCTCTCTGTCTCTCTCTCTGTCTCTCTGTCTCTGTCTCTCTGTCTCTCTGTCTCTGTCTCTGTCTCTGTCTCTGTCTCTCTCTCTCTCCTTTCTAATGAGCTGGGAGATTGTTTCAGCATCTCCTGCTATTCTATGCATGGGAATTAAGGGTGGTATAATGGGAAGAACTGTGGGTTTAAAACCGGAAGACAGTCTCCTCCCCTGACTCTGCTCTTGACTGCTGTGTGACTTTGGGCAAGTCGCTCTACCTCTCTGAGCTGCTATCTTATGTGTAAACACTATATCATAGTGTTGCCAGGTACAAATGAGGAGGGTAGAACATAAGCTCTTAAAGGATAGATTGTGTCTGTTTTATTTACTGCTTTATTCCTAGTGCCTAGCAACATCATCACACAGCACAGATAACTGACACATTTTTAAAAAATAAATGTTGGTAATTTATGTGCAAGTACCTAGCACAATGCCTGACACATAGGGGGCATTAGGTTAATATTTCTTGAATTGCAGCTGGTTTGAAGAAATGTATCCTCAGAGACCTTCAGCTGAGTTTTGGTAGCACATTCACTAAACAGCCCTTTACACTGGCCAAGCACCCATTCCAGCTGAGGCCCAGAGAAGGGCTGAGGTGCTCCCAGTGGCACATAGGGCAGTAGCAGCAGGGACTGAACCCCCTTCCTGACCAGCAGCCTCGTATTTGCTTGCTTTGCCATGCTGCCTCCCTGGCTGGCACAGTGGGAGCCACGGCCAGTGTTGGCATGTAGCACAAGTCTCTGCTCGAGGAGAAGCGCACCTTCGCTAGCATGTTTTTTGAATCAAGGAACAAGAGGCAGGTTTCATTTTGCAGCAAATGGCCGGCCCACAGGCCTGCTTCCAAGTGAGGGTGAGAACCCCGTGGTCACAGCTGGGGCCAGTCCCAGGCCTGTTTTTCTCTCCATCCCGTTGCTCCGTTCACACAGCCCCACTCTTCCCCTTTAAGTCTCCTCTCCACCAATTATTTGCCTGGGGTGACATCAGTGGAAAATGTGAGGAGATGGCAGCAGAACCGAAACCCTAGCCTTCCCTGGGAGGCCAGAAAAGCCTGTTTTTAATGCTTCGATTGGTCCCTGATTTCCCCAGCTTGTTTGTGCCATGTAATGCTTTCGGTACAGTGAAGCGGGATGCCCAGGGTGATTCGAGGCCACCGGGGGCCGAGGTCTTCCTGCCCGCTGGACAGATGCTTTGCTGTCTGGCCTCCTTGCTTAGCCGAGAACACCCTGAAACCAACCCCAAGGAGGGCTCGCACGGTTGAAAATTCACATGGTAGGGCTTACTTCTTCCCCCAAGTGAAAGTTGCCACATTAGAAACTGTGGGTTTGGGGTTTGTCACCACATATCTTCCTTTCTCTGCTCCAATCTTCCCACCCCGCCTCTCCCCACAAGCTTCGGGCCTGTCTGCAGGGTCTGGGTTTTCTGCCAAATTTGGCTGCTTTGAAAGGAACATTGTTCGAAACAGAGACTTGGGGAAGGTGCTAATCTTCCATTGCTTATCAAATTTGAGCAAAAAACTGTTGACATCCCACTTTCCCAAGTGCTAGCTCAGCTCTTTGGTGTTCATCTGTGAGAGGGACCAGCTGCGTGTCAAGTTGGGGATACAAACCCTTTCTGACTCCCCAGCCCTGCTTTCCTAGCCCCGCAGACACACAGGCCAGCAGGGGCGCTGGGTGGTTTGGGGGTCTGTCTACATCTCCAATCGCACAGCCCCACTGTGTTCTAGGAGAGGCATCCCACTGACGGCTTCTGCCACTGTCACTGCTTAAACTGTCACGGAAGAATATGCCCCTGAGTAGTTACTGCTCTAAATATGGAGCGAGCTCTTCGTTTTCTCACGATGAAAGACATACTTGGGATCATCTGGTTTTCCAAGCAGATGCCCAGTTTATCTCCCTTTAAATCAACTCTTTCTGACTGGACCCTTTTCTGGATGAATTAATTGAGCGTGGCTAAAACCAAAATGCTCTTGCGATTAAGGGGCTAGGCAAAGGGGTGCCGAGTCAAGGCTGTCAGCTTGCGAGGAGGGTGGCGAGTTGTTTACTTCTATTCTCACAACAGAAGGAGCAGGCAGGCGCAGCCCACTGGAAATAATTTTGAATAATCTCACTCTATTACTCGAAGTGAAATTGAGTCTGCTCAAGCCACCCTAGTGATCCGACATTCCAGTGAAACGGGGAAAGTAATATCCAATTCACGCAGCATAAGTGACATAAGGAAAAGCAGGATGAAATCTGGAAGTTTTTAGTTTTCAATTTGTATGGCTTGTCTTCTCTGACTGGATCAACTCACTAATGGGGCTCACACAGAGGAGGGGGTTTCATTAGGACGCTGGTCATTAGCGGTGGTGGGCGTGTGTCTACGTGTGTGTGCGTATGTGTCTGTGTGTGTGTGGCAGCTCTTGGTGCCTGACACTGATAGCAGATACGCATTGCCCTGCATAAATCAAAGCTAGAAAGAATTTTTCTAAGAAATGGAAATGGAGCCCCGACTTACCAACTGGAGCGCTTCTGGCTGCAGGTGCAGACGGCCTGGAATTCAGAGTTGACCCTTTAGAAAATGCTCCCAGTGTGAGGGGATCGGCTGATTAACTTCCCTCATCTACCAGCCCTGACAAGGTCTACGCTCGCACCACACGTGCTCTTTGCTAAGGGAACTGTTATCCCCTGAGCCCAGAGGAAAACCTAAACATCTCTCTTAACTCTTTCCTCCATCACAGCCCTCACACCTTTCCAGTAGCTAAGTTATTGGTTCTAGCTTCAAATTGCTTATTGCTTCCCTTCTCTGCTCTCCGTGCCTGGCTAAGACCCTGATGCCATTTTTCTGGTGATCCTAATTGCTCTCTGTCCTGCCCATAGTTCCTTGACTTAAACCATCCTCTTTCTGATTGCCAAATCATCCAAAGCACAGCTCTGATATATCACGCTAAAGCATTCAATGACTCCCTATTGCCTCGTAACTCAATCCAAGCCCCCAGATTTGTCATTCAAAATTCTCCTCAGTTTGGCTCCAGTCTTCCTTTCTAACTGAATCTCAGGCATTCTTCTTCACTCATCCTGAGCTGCAGCCAAGTGAAAACAATGCTGATTTTCTTGCGCACGCCACAGTTTTCTGCCTGTGTATTTCCTTACACAACTTCCTCCACATGGAGTGGCCTGACCTGTTGGTCCGTCTTCCCATGTCCAGGTCCTACCCATCCTTCAAGTTCTAGGCCAGGGGCTTCCTCCTCCAGGAAGATTTCCTTGATCCGCTGGTTGGATACCCTCTTCCTCAGACCCCTCATTGTCCTTTCTCCTTTCCTGTGGCTCATTCCAACCCTGGGTCAGTACATTGGGTCGTAATTAAGTGCATGGGCCAAGGACTCAAATGTCTAAATGAGAATCTTAGCTGTGTGGTCTCACGCATGACACTTAAATTCTCTATACCTCAGTTTTCTTCTGTGAAACTGAGCTAATGAGAGTATTTACCTCTCAGAGAAGTCTAGGGAATCAAGGGGGGGGGGGGACAAATGTGATGTGCTTGGCATGGTGATATTCACATGGCAAGAGTTTAGCAAGTATTTTTTTTCTCTCCCTAGTCACCTTTCTCCTCTGCAATAGTGCAAGCTTTGTAAGGATCTCTTAAACTCATCATTCAACTCAGTATTTACTGAACACCTACTAGAGCCATATTTATTGTCAGGATTTGAGGATGAATAAGACATAGTGCCTGCCTGCAAGGAGCTCGTGATCAAGGGTGGGTGGACGAGATGAACTAGTAAACAGAACATGGCAACATGTTGGTTTAAAGGCTCTGATAGAAGTGAGCATAGGTAAGGCAGTGTGGTAAGGTGACTTAGCTCTCAGTGCTGGAGCCAGACTCCCTGGGCTCGAATCCTAGCTTGGTCACTTCCTAGCTGCGTGATTAACTTCTCTGTGCTTTGATTTCCTTACCTGTAAAATGGGGATAGTAAGTGGTACCCTGCCACAGAGGGTGGTTGTAAAGAATCCATGGCTTGAGAACGAAATCACACCTAGAACAGGACCTGGCGTGTTGTAAGAGCTCAGTAATGGCTAGTTATTATCTCGGAGCTCTTTGAGACCTAATTGATACTTTGGCTTTGGGCGATTTCTTTCTCTGCCAGAATGGTGAGCTTTTATGAGGACAAAGACATCATGGTTGGGAGAAGCCACCGCAAGAGGGGGCATAAGGCTTTTGGTGGTGCACTTTGAAGCAGGTTTGGCCTTCCCCTACCCATCCTAGAAGATGCCCCCCGTTTTAGAACACACACACTTCAGCCTGCCTCTTGGATGCAGAGAACCCCTCGTTTTTGCTGGGTGTGGTTAGTGTAAGTCCCTGGCCAGAGTCTCGCTTCATCTCTCAAAGTTTCCTAGTGCTGAGTAGCCTACTTTTGTCCTTCTGGGCTTCTGTCCCAAAAGTTTCCATTCAAAGAACCCCGCCCCCACCCCTTCGTTATACAAGAACATTGAGATCTTATAAGGCAGGGAAGGGATGTGGCTTTATCAGGTGTTTTAACTGGCTTCAACACTGGTACCAGCTTTTGTGGCTTTGGTAATCAGTCCTTGTGAAAAATAGAACTGCACCACCCCCAGTCTACAGCTGCATTTCCCAAATCCGTATCTCCTTGTGCCCTAGGGTCAGTGACACGTGGCTGAGGAGGGCTTCGGTTCACAGCCCTGAGAGCCTGTTGCCTGAGATTACGTTGGGTCCTCCCTGGTCTGAAATTACAGCCAAGGACATTCCCAGACACCACTGTCCTGAGAGACCTTTTGACCAAAGTAGGGCACACCCACTTGTGCCATGAGTCTACCCTCTGGCCAGTCATTCAGAGAAGCACCAGGAAGAGCTGGGCCTAAAAAGGCTAGGAGATCACGTGCGGCCAGAGTAGGCGCTAAAGTGGAGAACTGGGAGGATTACACCAAAGAAATCTTACAAATGTCAACTCTAACAAATGGAAGGAAGTGAAAGACCTGGTAGTGAAGGACCATTTTTATGCCAACAAAGGCAGCCTTTGTGAGAACAGAATGGGTCCAGGGCTGTGTGTGTGTGTGTTACTTGTGGGAGGAGAGAGCAAAGTTACCCTGAAGTCAAAGGATAATTACACATCCCTTGTTTCTCTAGCTCACCCACACTTACTGAGGAAAATCCAGGAATGGGTGGTTATGAACATGGAAACAACCCTGAATTCTCGTCCTGGTCCCCTCATAGCTTCAGCAAAGACACGGAGGACTCATGGTGCTCTTTGGTGAATGTTTGGGTTCTGCAGCTTCTGCTGACACCCTGTCAGGGCCTCTTTTGCTCTCATAAAGTGGGGGCCAACCCATCATTGCAGTTGGAGTCAGATTAGGTTGCCTAGATACTGCCCCAGCTGAGATGGGAAAGGGTTTCCTCCCACTGGTGTCTCATCTCCTCCTTTAGGCTTCACATACATACTTTCTTGACTTGAGGGTCATGAGGCTGGATGATTAGAAGACCCTTGAGGGATACTGAGCAATGTCCCAGTTTAAAGCCTATAGGCTCCTGGATTCCTTCTACATCACATTCCTTCTGCATTTACCTGTCTATCCAGGTAACCCTGTAGGACTCCCATCCCTTTTGAGGCTGTGTGGTGTGTGACCGTCTAGGATGGAAACAGGTAACCCAGATTCAAATCCCATCCCTGATCTTTCCTGAGCATGGGACTTTGACCAAATCATCAAATCTTTCCAAGTCCCGTTTTTATGAAATACAAAATGGAAATCACAAAACATCTTCCTAGCAGGAGTGTTGTGGGAGTTAGAGATGACCCACGTAAAAGGAACGGCCTGGTGTGTGGCAGGTCAGTGATAACTGCAGCTTCCCTTTATTTAGTTACTTACTAAGTGCCAGATACTATAATATGTTCCTTACATATTTTAGTAGGGATGGTTTTCGTAGGCCACTCTGTAAGTCAAGTGGATATAACTCTCTGTGTATTCTATGCTTTATTATCTTTATTTATTAATTATTTATTTGTTTATAAAACTTTATTTCAAGCCCCCCATTCTGCATGATGGCAGACACTCAGTTCTAGTTGTTTCTGGGAAATCACAGTCACCTCAGTAGTTTCTAAGTTGCATTGGGTTTAAACTCAGTAAATTCAGAAATTTCCTTTTTGCTCCTTTCCCTTAGTGTGGCATTGACATTTTGGAGTTGAGTAGTATCCTGGCGAGGGTGTGGGTGGGAGAGAGGCTGAAGCTTCTGGCCCAAGGTCATTCTTTTTTCGTTTTTGTTTTTTTCAAAGATTTTTTTTTTTTTTTTTTTAATTGGTGAAGGGGAATAGGACTTTATTGGGGAACAGTGTGCAAGTTGTTGTCCTTTCAGTCTTAGTTGTGGAGGGCGCAGCTCAGCTCCAGGTCCAGTTGCCAGTTGTTAGTTGCAGGAGGCGCAGCCCACTATCCCTTGTGGGAGTTGAACCGGCAACCTTGTGGTTGAGAGGACGCGCTCCAACCAACTGAGCCATCCGGGAGCTCAGCGGCAGCTCAGCTCAAGGTGCCGAGTTCAGTCTTAGTTGTGGGGGGACACAGCCCACCATTCCTTGTGGGAGTTGAGGAGTCAAACCGGCAACCTTGTGGTTAAGATCCCACGCTCCAACCAACTGAGCCATCTGGCACTGGCCCACGTGGGAATCGAACCGGCAGCCTTCAGTATTATGAGCACAGAGCTCCAACTGCCTGAGCCACCGGGCCAGCCCCCAAGGTCATTCTTATTTCAATGATGGTGACTGTCAAGATGAATCTCTTGGTCTTTGGTCACTGGTGTCCTTGCCCCAGGCATGCAGGCTCCACTACGTCCGCCCCCCCCACCCCCGGCCCCCAGTCTCTGGCTGCATGGCCTCAGCTGTTTTCTGTTGTGCATCTTTCTCTCCTAATTCTAACACCATTTCTATGGGGTACAGGAAAACCTGGCTATGTTCCAGTGCCATGCTGGGGCCACTGAAGACTCATGGGTGCCCAGGGTCTCTGCCTCCAGGACAGTATCCTGACCACTCTTCCCTTTTCGTAACTGACACCTGGGGGTGGGGAGGCTGGTGCAGAGCGGTGGAGCCACTTCTCAGAGAGTCCTGCTGCTTTCTCTCAGACGATCTCTCCTATCCTCCCACCTTGTAAGGTTTTATGAAATGGGTCGTGAAACAGGAAAAACTTGTTCTACTTGATCACATATTCTCCTAAATATTTGCTGTCTTACTTCTGGACTGAGAGCACTGACTTTAAAAGCCAAGAATGTGATGTCTTTGTTCTCTGGTTCTACCATGGCAGCTTTCCTAAAGTGGTAGGGACGTTGGTCTAACTGACCCAGTAGGTGAGGGTTGAGATGGAAGCAAGAAATGCAAGGGTAAGGGGACATTCACTAATGTTCATGACACAAACACTAATCTTACTTAATTTTTCACGCAATTCTGTGATGTAGTTTCTGTCACCAACCCCATTTTACAGATAATGATCTAAAGCTCAAAGGAAAAACCGGGTCTTGGACCCAATTAATTCAGTCACCAAATATTTATAGAATGCCCACTATGTGCCAGGTTTGGGGGACTACAGCAGTAATCATTACAGACAAAACCCGTATTCTCGTGGAGCTTACATCCAACTGAGGTGGGGAGAATAGGGAAGAAACAACAAGAAAAAAAATGAACAGGTAAACTATGTAATTTATCCTGTGTAATTAATCCGTGTGCTTTATTTAACATAAATCATGGAAGGGGGCTCGGGAATGCCAAGGAAGGTGTGCCATTGAACAGCATGCTTCACCTAGTTGAGACAGGTGAAGAATCCATATTGGAGGGAAGCAAATCCCGAGGAGAGGAACCAGCAGGAATAAAGGCCCTGAGATGGGAATCTGCTTGGCTGAATAGTTAAGGAAGGGATAGGGTTGGAACCCAGTTAGTCTGAATGCAGAGTCTATATGTTTCATTACCAGGTTATTGGGCTCCAATTATAATAGTCATTATTGCTATTATTATGTCTCTGCTCTTGTCCTGACATCAAACCCCTCTTCCATTTTCAGAGTCTTGGTAGGGCGTTGAAAACGTCAGATACTCTTTCTCCTAGCTCTCCCTATAACTATGGAATGGTTATACGGCGCAGGTGCAGAAACACCACGTGGGATTCAAGTCAGGAGCTAGTGATGCAAGGAGACAGGAGCAGGAGGCAAAGCTTCTTATGGCCTGGTAGTTGAAGAGTGGAGCATCATTCATGGCTGTGTGGGAGTGTTGATGGACGTGGTCCAGGGCTGGCTGTGTCATCAGTATGAGCTACAAGGTCAGGGCTAGGTGAGGCAAAACTTGGGTCTGCATTTGACTAGTGCTGTGCCATGACCTTCGGTGTTATTCCTGGCTGTGTAGTCCTGAGCCAGGTTCCTGAGACCGCACGGCCATTTGTTGAATTAGCTATTATCCATCTGTTTTCACTTTCAAAAGTAACATTGGTTTTATTTTCAGTTCAACAAACAAACAAACAAAAAGACTAGATGACAGAAACATTTTCTTTTTCATCCTGCAACGCTATTGCCCAAATCTGGAGCTTGCAATTTTTATAAGGTTTGCATGATGATAAATAAGAAATAGAAACGTTATTAAAATTGAAGTGAATTTCCTTTTGGGATGTGGAAAATAATGAAAAAGCTATTTCATCTGTTTTCTTTCCTATTTCAAAATGTAAAATGGAAGATGAGGCCGCTTGCTGTTTTGACATCGTCAGGCATGTCTCAGATGCCCTCTGCATTCTCACGTTACTCTGACAAGGTCTCTGAGCAACCAAAAGAAGTAGTTCCTGTTTTCTTCTCTGCTTTGTCTTCCCAGAGTAGTAAAAAGACCAACATGTCTTGGGAACATTTCACTTTATCTGCAAAACAATCTGGTTTGTTTTTTTTTCTCTCCCTAAAATATATATTTACTAAAATGAACTAAGTAGGAAAAACAGTAACACACCTTTTTGGGATACATTGCTCCCAAAAGATTATAATACTTTAGGGAAACTCATAACCCAAATCATGGGCCTTTATCTGTCTTATGTTCACTTTTAAAATGTTTTTCCTTTGTTTTTATGTTAGTTAAAATTAACTATAAACAAAATTTGGAGAATTAAACAACTTTATAAAGTCAATTACACCAAGCAGAAACACTGTCCCCATTCCACTTCCCAAAGGAAAGTTTTACTCTAAAAAGCTGACAATTTGTTATTTACTGCTGTACCTCTCAGCAATATACTGGTATTATTACTTTATGAGTGTTCAATTTAGCCATTATCTAAAGACTTACCACAGTGGAAGACAGAATTTACCTCTCTTTGTTCCCCCTACCCCACTTTCCACTCTGCCCATATCCCACATCATTCTAATTATAATACAGTGATAACATCATTTTGAGAGATAAATATTCAGAGCTTATATTATAATCACCTTGTAACAATCTTTATAGGTGATTCATTTAGCAAACTGATGATTTTTTTCTTTCCCTCACATTTTGGTTTTCCTAAAGGAAATATTTGTCATATTTTTTCATTTGCTCACTACTGAATGTACAAATAAGTAATTAAATTCCAAAGTCTTTGCCAAATGTCTAAATGTATTGTCAAGACTTCCATTTATGTGAGGTGTTTCCATCCTTTTCTTTCCAGGAGCCTCCTGAGCTCTTTCAAGCACCCCTGCCTTGTGCACAGCAATCTTTCTGGAATCTACCTTCTCAACATCTTAGGGGTTGCCTTCACTTCCCTCCTTGATTGGTGCTCCCCTTTACTGTACCTCATGTCATCACCTTATTCCTATTATTTCTTCATTTTGTTGGAGTGCATCCTCTAGTGGCTTCCTGAGAAAGTCAAACAGAAGGCAAATGGCAAAAAATTTTTGTGATTGTGCTGATCTAAAAATGCTTTTATTTTTCCCTCACACTTTATTTATTTGATTTATTTATAGTTTGTCTGGGAATAGAATTCAACATTGGAAATTATTTTCCTTCAGAGTTTTGAAGGCATTACTTCATTGTCTTCCAGCTTCCTGTTTAATATTGGTTGGTAGCCATTTTGATTCCTGAGTCTGTATGACTTATCTTTTTTTCTGGAAACTTATGGAATTTATTTTATGGTCCCTAGTATTTGGAAACTTCACAATACTATATCTTGTTGTAGGACTTTAAAAAAAAATCCATTGTTCTGGTGAACCCGTTTAATAAAGAAACTCATGTTCTTTAGTCCTGGGAAATTTTCTTGAATTATATTTTTGATGATTGCATTCATTTAATTTCCTCAAATTTTATAGAAATTTTATTTGTTTATTGGACTTATGTTTTAATTAATTTTACAGTTTACTTTCTGATCTTTCCTCTCTTTATCTTTTGTCTACTTTCTTGGAGATACTACTTTTAATACTTTCTGTGGTGTTTTTAATTTTTGTTATTATGTTTTTAATTTCCAAGATTTCCTTTTTGTTCCTTGAATATTGTTTCTATTTCTCTATGCAGGGTCACAATATTAATTTTCAAAATCTATGAATGACAACTATTTTTTAAACTTTGCTTTTCCCCAGTCTCTATTTCCTCCATGTTGCACCATGTTTTTTCCTTTTAATATCTATGATGTCAGAAGATTTCACTAAACGTCTAGATTTCTGATAGTATTCAGTTGTCTGATCACATTTAGAAGAGGGAACCTCAAAGCCAACTAGAGGCTGTAAGCATATATGTGACTTGTGAACTGTGAGTTTAAAGGTAGAGTGATGTGGGTGGGCTTTAACTTACAGAACTCTTCATGTCAGTGTTCCCTTATGTTTCTATGGAGAAGCCTTCTGTCAGTTAATCAAATTCTTCTCTTGCTGCTTTAAGATCTTCAAATTTCCACAATTTCATTTTAGTGTATTTCTGTGAATATCTATCTATCTATCTATCTATCTATCTATCTATCTATCTATCTATCTATCATCTATCTATCTAATCTATCTAGTCTCATATTAATTGTGAATCCTAAATTTTATAATATATGCCTTTTATTAATTATAGAATATTCTCAGCCATTAGCTAGTCAAATATTGCATCAAATTTTTCATTCTGTATATTGCCTCTTTTGGGAACTCCTAATTGATGTGTTTTGGACAGTTTTATTCTGATCTTTACATCTTTCAACTTTCCTTCATTTTTTTTTTATTGCTTTCTCTCTTTGTTCTGCATTCTGGGTAATTTTCTCAGCCATGCCTTTTAGTTCACTATCTTTCTTTCTGTGTACTGGATTATTTAACTTATCTATTGTAGTTTTTTGTTGGTTTGCTTCAATGATGTCATTTTTAATTTCTATTACTATTATTGGTTTTTTAAAAAAATATATATCTTTTTCCTTAATGTCTTGCTCTTTTCTCATATATTATTTTTTTTCTTCCTTTATGTATCTAATTACTTAGACAACTATTTTGTAATCACTTTCCAATATTTATATTATCTAACTCCTTTTGAGAACAGTCCTGTTGTTTATTTTACCTGCTGACTTGACTCATGGTAGATTTTCCCCTCGCTGAATTAGTTAGGATTTTGTTTCACTGTGAGTTACAACAGAAATAAGGAAAATAATGATGTAAACAATAGAAGACAAGTTCTTTCTCATATAAAAGTTCTGATGTGATGTAGGCAGTCCAGTGTTGATATGGTGCCACGTCCCAGAGGTTCTCATGGTCTAAGATGGAGCATCAGCTATCACAGCCGTGTTCCAAAGAGCAGGATGGGCAAAAAGAAGTAGCAAAGGGGACATGGCAGCTGTCTTTTGAGTAAATTTACTGGAAGCTCCTATACAACAATTCTGTTTATAACCTATTAGTCAGAATGTAGTTATGTGGCCTTAGCTGCCAAGGAACTTGATAACTTTCAAGATCTAAGCCAGAAAAGATGGAAATTCTTGGGATAGGCAATAAGGAGTCTCTACTACACTCACATATTTGCATTATGGTATACATCTATAGTGGGTTTTATTTGTATAAATCCTATACTACCTAGGTCGAAGGCCCATCACTCCAGAGAGTTTTAGTCTTGCTTCTGTCAGGTACCCCAAAGTTTCTCTTATTTGGGATCTAATTTTGTGGCTGTTGTTGTTAATTTCTTGTATTGGGAGGTCAGGGTCACAAAACATGGATAATATAGATTTGAACTCCAAACCTGCATGAAGTATGTTCTTATTGTTACCTATTCTTAGAGAAGATTTTCTTTTCTCTCTCAGAGCTCAACCAAAATAGACATGTAACCTGGTATACAGAGAATGGATTGAGTGGATTTTTAAGCCTGTTCTCGTAGTTTTGGTGTAACCCTTTGAGTGTCTTGGCTTTATGTAAGGGCCTTTGTTCAAGCATCAAATTGTACAGGCCCAAGGCTTGGTCTTTTGTTCTAATGTAGGTATAAAAATCCAAATCTTTAGATCAATGAGACTGCTACCCCCCAGGCCTCTTTTTATCTTTCTACCTATTTACTAGGGCAGTTACAGGGTCAGCTCACAGGGGTGTAGTTTCTTCTTTATTTTAATCCCCTTAGGTATTTCTCTTTCTTACAAACTTTTACAAATTCCTATATACTTTATCATTTCTTTCTAGGATTTATAGCGGAGGATTTCAGATGGCCAGTCTATCCTTTCCCACTTTTGATTATAACCGCCAGAATTTTACTTCTGCTGCTTGACACTAAGACGACTGATGGGTACAATTTGTGTTTTAGAATCAGCTCCCTTGGGCCCAGGCCTGATTCTTGAGGATCCCTGAGGTGAACTGCAAGAGAGTTCCAGTTAGAAAATGACAGAGGGCACTCCCACATTCCAGATCTGGTCCCATTACTAGAGCAATTCACACAGGGGAACTTATTCCAAGCCCACGCAGGCCCTTTCCCCATGAACTCACTGCTCTCACTGCCAGCGTGTGGAACTCCAATTCCAGCACTCTCCTGTCTGAGATAGCAGCTTGGGAATTCAGAAAAGCCTACGAAGAAGCAAACTTGTTTCTCAGGAGGGACTGAAATTCAACCCATTAATACCAATTGCACTGAATAATCAGAATTTGGCAGCGAGGCTTTGGAACATAGGGATGAAAATATACTCATTCTGCCAGGATGGGGCAGGCCCCTAAATGCCTACAGCTGGGATTTAGGGGCCTGGGACAACCCTGGACCCAGCGCTTCCCTGGCAGGCCCTGAGCAGCCTGGAGCAGGAAGAAGGCACTGGGAGGGGAGGAAGACCCAGGCTGCATGGGTAGGGCAGTTAGGCTCACCTGCCCTTTGTTCTGGGCCTGCTGCTCACCTTCTAAGTCACTCTGGGCTCACTCAGCCCCCTCTTTTAGCATCACTTTCCTTACTAAAGAAATGGAGATAAGGTTGCCAGCCATGCCTGATGTAGTGTTGCAAGGACCAGATCCCTTGCAGATGTTATATATGTGTGGAGAGAGGTAACAGTACCTCTTAACTACAAATAAGGAAACTGAGGCTTAGTGAGATGAAATGAGTCATCTGAAGTCATACAGGCCAGTGAATGGCAGAGCTCAGATCTGAGGTTTTTGTCCCCATAACTTATTCCCTGCCCACACCACCACCATGATATAAATGTAAGATAAAAACAGGAAGAAGGGAACTAACAGTGTGTGAGACCTCTCCCTGCCAGCTGCTTTATGTATAGTATATCATTAAGTCTCCATGCAACAGTCAACAGCTAGCGGTTAGTTTTCATATGCCTACTTTATAGATGAGAAAACTAGCTATCAGAGACTTCCCATGATTTACCCAAGGCAACATAATAATTTCAAGAGTTAGGATTTGAACCTGGCATTGTCATATCGCAAAGCCCGTGCTCTTTCTCTCTCTGTTTCTTTTCACAATACTCTCCAGATATTGGCATGCTCCCCTAAAATCCATATGCATTTAGACAAGGTTCAAATCAATTAGTTCACACATTGCTGCTGAGGCTCCTTTGTGTCAAAGGTGATCAAGGTGCTTCCAGTTTTATGAATTCAAATCCAAGGAGGCCTCTCCTTACTTCTTGCTTGACAGCCCAGAATTGACACCCGCAGTGCATATGGTGTTTGCAAAATGCTAGTTGTGTATGGGTGTTTAAACTTTAGTTTTGCAGCTTTTAATTTATTTATGCAAGCAAGCCGCCTTTCATGAATTTTAATCTGCGCTGCCTTAAAGAAGTGCTTTCCAAATGGGACAGCATTTGTGATCACCACTAAGCCATTCTAACTGCTTGCAGGCCTGGGGAGAGAGGCAGCGGAGAATATTAGCAAGCTCTGAGCAGTCCCTGTGTCATCCCGGGCATTGTGGTGTAAAATGTGCTTCGTGTCTAGGAAAAAGAAAAACAAAAACCCGTGACTCGGGTCTTTGGTTATTTTTAATGCTGAGCGGCGGAACCACGGGGAATATTATGAGTTCCAAGATTTCTGACAAGAGGGACTTACAGTCGAAGTGCTTTCTTCAGGAGAGAGAGAGAGAGAGGAGAGAGAGAGAGACACTGCTACAAGTCTTTATTCATTTATTTATCATGCTTCAGTTCCCTAAAAAAGAAAACACTTCTCCTGTGCAGGGGAAATTGCTTCAATGGATAGATTGCATTTAAATAATTTAAGTATAAAATTACTCGAACAGGCCGACTGATGTGTCGAAAACGAAACAGTCACAATCACTTAAGAGCGCTTGCAAAGTTCGTGATTCGGTGTGTAGATGAGGAATGAGAAGAGGCTTCCGTCTGCCTTGGGGAGGGGCCCATTCCTGCCCCACTGGCTGCCTTCCCTGCACCCTCAGAAAGGTCATTTCCGGTCAGATCCTGCAAGGAAGGACCAGCAAGGAGAGGGCTGTTATTGCAGACACCAGACCCTTGAAAGAGAGGTAACTGTTTGAGGTAGCTTTGACCTACCCTTTTGGGTTTTAGTTTTCATCTAAGCAGCTAGGAGTAGAGAAGGCACTGAATTGGTGTCCAGAATACTTTCCTCTTGTCTGCGTGAGACCCAGTCTGCATGGTCCTTGAGTTCCTCGTCTGTGCAATAGGATTATAATGCCAACCTTACAGGGCTGTTGGGGCTAAATTAACTTCCTGAGAGGACCCAGCGTGGTGCCTGGCACGGACTGGTCCATTGTTTTATGTTTACAGCACATGCTTCCATGTGTCTGGAAGGCTATTCCTACAGAGATGCCATCTGGACCTAGAGAGATTCTTTCCATTCTCAGGAAGACTTCATCTATGCCCGTGATAGGCTCTCTGTGGTCTGCCCATTCCTGCCTATGCAAAACATGAAGGGACTGAGGTTCTCCCTTCACCTGTGCAAATAACATTGTTTTCAGTTTGGTTTCATGGTCCACCAGGACCCTAAAGAGCCTGGCAAAGAAATGACTCTGTGGACAAATGCATTTGCAAAATGCTATACATCACACGTCTCTTTCACCTTGAACCCTGGCATGCCACAGGCTCTGAGAAGCCCTTCATACAAGAACACTTCTGACTTTAAATCCAGCTTAACTCTGCATTCATTCATTTTATTTGGCAACGAGAGCCTCCCCATCCCACCCACCTCACCCCCTTACCAAATGCCTTGTTGATATCCTCTGGGATGGGACTTGCAGAAATAGACTTAGGGAAACTATCCTAAGGCAGTTCTTCCTCCTTCCATCCAACTCTATTGCCTTCTGATGTAGTTTCCTCTGAACACTGAAAGACCCAGCTTTAGGGGTGCTTTCAAGATCTTCTGCTTACTATTAATAAATTAATTAAGCAAATGCACTAAGTGCTGGGTTTAAGATCAATAAAGCATTGTTTGTATCATGAAGAGTCAAGACAAGGAACAAATACATAGTAGAAAAGGGTTAATTCCTGCACCTAGTGCTACTAATATGTGTGAAGTAAGTACCAGGATAGAGGGACCGAGGTGGGGATGAAGGGAGACACCTCCCGACTGGTCTCTGAGTGTCAGATGAGGCCACCTGGAGGATAAGTCCTCTTCCTGTTGTCTGTTGTCATTCGTGCCTGGGGGATTTTGCTTGGAGGCATTCTAAATTCTGAGGAAGAGGCATGTACGGGTATGGGCGGCAGCTTCTCAGCAGCTCCAATGTTTACTTTGAAGAGAAAATGTCTGCTTTGTAGGCAAATGTTTTCAGCATGGAAATGATCATTGCAATTGCTGTGGTTGTCACAAATGTTTCATCAGAACCGATAAAGCAGCTGAGTGTTGGCAAAATCGATGAAAACATCTTGAGAAGTGTTCGCTGCCTACTTAGCCGTCTGTGGCTCATCTGGCGTGAGGGAGGAAGGGAAGAAGGCGGTGAGCTGAGGCCACACGTGAGACTCTGAGAGGCAGTGTGACGTGGTGGATGGGCATGCAGGCTTTGCAGCCAGACTGTCCTGTATGCTCTTGGAAGCTCTGTGACTTTGGACAGAGCGCCTAACTTCTCTGTGCTTCCATTTCATTATTTGAAAACTGTAGATAATAACAGTACTGACTTCATGGTGCTGTTATACGTATTGAAATGAATCAATATTTGCAAAATGCTTAGCATATAATAAGTATAAGTTAATATAAAATTATTTGAGGTTCAGAATTCTTCCATCCATTTGCCTCACCTGATACAGACGCTTTCTTTACACAGTACCATTTATTCCACAAGTATTTACTGAGTACTTTCAATGAGCTCGAGCTTGTCCTACGGACTGAGGACCCAGTGGTGATTGAGACAGGCCAGGTCACTGTTTTCTCCAAGCTCTCTTTCTAATAGGGTAGACAGACTGAGCAAATAAATCAATAAGGTATCTTCAGAGAAGGACAAGTGTTACACAGAATGTAAATCAGAGTACTGGATAGGAGAAGGCAGCGGAGCCACAAATCGCCCACTGTATTCAGACAGGCACAGAGAAAATGTATTTTATTTACATTTCTAAACTTCTCTGACATTTTTCTTATGTTTCCTGATGGTTAGCATGGAAAAAAAGTTAACTTTCTTAGACCAATCTAGCATTTTGATCTGATGCAAGCATCTAAAAAGTCTAGATTGTACTTTTCCACCTTTGACTGCAAATCTAGGTGACATCTGGGGATGTGGAGAGGGGAGTGCCTTACCTGGGACCTTGTGCTATTCTAGGAGAAGGTGTTCTCTGATCTTTGAAGCATTCTTGTGCTGTCCTCTAACTTTTCTGGTCTCTGAAACAATGTCTTTCTCTGTCTCATGGCACTCATCTATTTGTGCCTGGGTGTGTGGCAAGTGTTTAGGCTCGCTTCTATCTCTCAGCTTAATCTGGACTCGGAAGTCTTCCCTGGCTAACCAATCTTCATCTCAGCTCTCCTTGACATTGGAGGCCCATCAGAGGTTCTGCCTCTGCCAAGACACCATCAGCTCTAGCCCCCATTCTGCATCCTTCTGCTGGGAGCCATTGCTACTGGTGTTGTGATGGACTCCAGTGCAGGTCTATTGGCTTCCGAAGCAATTACCGTTTAAGTCCCAATTCAGGAACTTCTGAGTCTTTTACATACAGCATGGGAACCAGGAGAAGCCTAGGAGAGCCGTAAGCTAGCATCTTTCTCTACTGACTCTCCTGTACTGTACCGCCAGCCTGGCAGGCTGGGGAGGTGGGCAGATCCCAGGAAGTCCGCTTTCCCCAGAATTCTATGATTGAAGAAAGGCAGAAAACTCCCTGTCCATCCGTGCTCCCCTCATCCCAATCTATGTTTCTACGCCACTTCCCTTTAAGGTTCAGCCCTGAGATGATGGGGGGAGGAAATGAAATCCCTGGCATCAGAACGTCATGACTCCCTCTGTCTATTCTTTCTCTCAAAATCTCTCAGGCAGAAAAGGATAGATTTTTCCTTCTTCTATGTCATAGATTAAAAATCTCATAGCTGGACCCAAGTTTCAGCATTGACGTGTAAAGAGCTTATAAGTCATCACTTCTATCCTTACAATAAGAAAAGCTGAGAAAACTAAAAACCAGTGAATTTTCTTGGACCAATCAGAGAATTGAGGTTACAGGGTAAACCAACACCCCATGACCTGGAGCGACTGGTGAATCCAGAGAGATGAATAACTGAGATGTACTTACCTGGAGCCAAAGCTGCTGGAACTATAAACTGGTAGGAACACTAAAATGGTGAGGTTGATGAATCATTTGAGGCTGAGTGTGGGCTAGCGCAAGGGTGGAAAACTCCTGGGGGCTGCTGTCTTAGGGGAACCACCACACGCTCATGGGTTTTTCCTCTAGGAACCCCACTAAGTTCTCATGGTGATGATCCAAGACTTCTCCAGTGGCTCTGGCAGAAAAAGGGAAATAGTAATTATTGTGAACTCTGCCCACAGCCTTGTCCATAACTAAAGCCTCCTCTCCAGGAGGGAAAAGACCATCAGGGCCTTATCCTACTTGGGAGAAGGACACGTAGACGACTCCAGACTCCTCTAGTTTTCCTGTTCTACCTAACTGGGGAAAAAGCCACACCAATGCAGAAACACTTGTGAAGGTCACAGCCCAAAGACACAGGCCTACTAAAATACCAAGATTTCATCATAAGCGTAGACAGTGTTTTCTTTCCTCCCCACCACACCAACATGGTTCCAGCACAATAATAGTGATTTCAGCTAAGAGAACTGTAAGATTCTCTCTGAGGAAGAGTGCTTAGGGAAGCCCAAAGACAACAGGAGAGGCAAAAGACTAGGACACGGGGAATGTGAAGCCTCTAGCACCTACAACGAACACTAAACATACCCCAAGTCCTAGCCAGATTACCACAAATCCACACATCAAAGGCCTGTTTACTTCAGTTCCTACCACCCAATATGTCTGACTCCTAACAAAAATTTACAAGGCATGCTAAAAGTAAAACACCAAAAAAAACACACCACTCTCTGAAGAGATAATGTAAGTATGAGAACCAGACTCATATATGACACAGATGTTGGAATTATCAGACAACATAAAATAACTATGAATAATATTTTAGCGGCATAATGGAAAAAACAGATAATATGCAAGAATGGATGGTTAATGTAAACAGGGATATGCAAATTTTAAGAAAATCAAAAGGAAATGACAGAAATCAAAATAACTGCAACAGAAATGAAGGATGCCCTTATCAGTAGACGGGACACAGAAAAAGAAAGAGTCAATGAGCTTGCAAATAGGTTAATAAAAAACTTCTAAAACTAAAATACCAAAAAAAAAAAAAAAAAAAAAATGAATTAAATAAACAGACAAAAAGAACAACAGAACATCCAAGAACTGTGAGATGATTTCAAAAGGTGTAACATATGTGTGTTGGAAAACCAAAAGAAGAGAGCATGAAGCAGAATAAATATTTGTAGTAATAATGACGTAATTTTCCAAGATTAGTGATGGGCACTAACTCACAGATTTAGGGAGCTCAGAAAACATCAATAAATGGAAAACTCTATACCTAGGATATCTTATTCATATATAAATATATTCACCTATACATACACATGCACACACACACACAAACATATGCACGTGCCCATGGTCTGACAATTAAGTTCGCGAACTTGTTGCAATGATGTTGCTAACTTTTTTTGATACAAGAGGGATTATTCATTATGAATTTGTACCAATTGGGCAAACAGTTAACCAAGTTTACTATTTGGAAGTGCTGAAAAGGCTGCATGAAAAGGTTAAACGACCTAACCTTTTCTCCAACAATTCATGGCTCTTGCATCACGACAATGCACCATCTCACACGGCACTGTCTGTGAGGGAGTTTTTCAGCAGTAAATAAATAACGGTATTGGAACACCCTCCTTACTCACTAGATCTGGCCCCCAATGACTTCCTTCTTTACCCAAAGACAAAGGAAATATTGAAAAGAAGACAATTTGATGATATTCAGGACATCAAGGGTAATATGACAACAGCTCTGATGGCCATCCCAGAAAAAGAGTTCCAAAACTGCTTTGAAGGGTGGACTAGGCACTGGTGTCAGTGCATAGCTTCCCAAGGGGAGTACTTCGAAGGTGACTGTAGTGATATTCAGCAATGAGGTATGTGGCACTTTTTCTAGGGTGAGTTCGCAAACTTAATGGTCAGACCTCGTGTGTGTGTGTTAATATAAATTCTTGAAAGAAGCTGGGGTAGGGGGTGCTGGGAAAGGGAGAACCTTAACCTATAGAGGCACAAGATAAGAATTACCCAGATTTCTCATCAGAAGCCATACAAGTAAGAAGAGAATGAAGTGAAATATTTAAGTGTTAAAGAAAAAAACACCTAGAATTCTGCACCCAGTAACAACATTACCCTTCAAAATGGGAAGAGTAATAGAGACATTTTCTGATAAAAAACAAACCAAAAAAAACAGAGAGAATTTATTATCAACAAATCTTCATCACATGAAATGTTAAGAAAAAGAAAAAAGCTTTTCAGGTAGAAGGAAACTTTGTAAGTCAGAACTTAGATGTACATAAAGAAAGGAAGAATATCAGAGAAGGAATAAATGAAAGTAAATACATTTTAAATTTTTCTTATTTTTACTTGGTAACTGTTTAAAGTATAATAATAAGAATGTATTGGGTTGGGCAGAGGACATGAAGAGGCATTTTTCTACAGGACAAACAGATGGCAAACAGACATAAAAAAATGCCCAACCTCACTAATCATTAGAGAAATGCAAATAAAAATCACAATGAGATACCAAAATGGCTACCATCAATAAATCAACAAACAACAAGTGCTGGTGAGGATGTGGAGCAAAGGGAACCCTCATGCACTATTGGTGGGATTGCAGATTGGGGCAGCCACTATGGAAAACAGTATGGAGGTATCTCAAAAATCTGAAAATAGAACTACCTTATGACCCAGCAATTCCACTCCTAGGTATCTATTCGGAGAAATACAAAACTCTAATTCAAAAAAATTCATGCACCCCTATGTTTATTGCACTATACACAATAGCCAAGACATGGAAACAACCGAAATGCCCATCAATAGACGACTGAATTAAGAAACTGTGGTACATTTATACAATGGAGTATTATGCAGCCATAAATAAGAATGAAATCTTACCATTTGCAACAATATGGATGGACCTAGAGAACATTATGTTAAGTGAAATAAGTCAGACAGAGAAAGACAAATACCATGTGATCTCACTTATATGTGGAATCTAAAGAAAAGAATAAATGAATGAACTAATCAGAAATAGTCTCAGAGACAGGAAAAACTGAGGGTTGCTAGATGGGGGTGGGGGTGGGGATAAGGGGGAAGGTGAGGGGATTAGAAAGCACAGTCAATAACCACAAAATTGCCACACAGTTATGAAAATCAATTTGGGGAATGTAATCAATACTGTTGTAAAGATTTTGTAGGGTATCCGATGGACACTTATCTCATTAGGGAGACCACCTCAGGGATGATGTAGATGCCTGATCACTGCACTGTACACCTGATGCAGAAGCTGAATAATAATGAATGTCAACTGCAATTTTATATGTGTGTGTGCGTGTGTGTGTGTGTGTGTGTGTGTGTATTTTTAATAGTTTCCCTAGAGTTGCCAATATACATTTTGAACTAATTTAGTTACACCTTCAAATAACATTATACTACTTTATATGTATATGTGAAGATACAGAGTATTCCCCATTCCTTCCTCCCTTCACTTGTGAATTATTGCCATTCATTTTACTATCAGTATGCTATAATCACCCAATACATCCTTTTTTTTATTAATTTCCGGTGTACAAAACAATCATTTATATCCCTCACACAGTGACACCGCCCCTCCCCCCATCCACTATCCCTCTGACATCGCACACAGCCATTACATTTCCACTGTCTCTATTCCTAATGCTGTACTCCACTTCTTGTAACTATATATATATATATATATATATATATATATATATATATATATATAGTTAGAAATGTGAGAAATATATGTATATATGGAAATGTAATGGCTGTATACGATGTCAGAGGGGTATTAGATGGGGGGAGGGGGGTTATCACTGTGTGAGGGATATAAATGATAAATGTCTATTATATTGTTTTGTACACCAGAAACTAATAATAAAAAAAGAATGTATTGGGTGATTATAGCATACTGATAGTAAAATGAATGACAATAATTCCTAAGTGAAGGGAGGAAGGAATGGGGAATACTCTATATCTTCACGTATACACATGAAGTAGTATAATGTTATTTGAAGGTGTAACTAAATTAGTTCAAAATGTATATTGGCAACTCCAGGGAAACTATTAAAATTATTTTTTTAAAGAAGTGTAGTTGCTATTCTAAGAGAGGAAATAAAACAGAATTATATAAAATACTATTTCAATTATATGACTTTCTGGAAAAGGCAAGACTACAGAAACAGTAAAAAGATTAGTGGTGGCCAGGGCCTGGAAGGTGGGGGGAGAAATGGTTGAATAAATGAAGTACAGGGGATTTGTTTAGGGCAGTGAATCTATTCTGTGTCATGCTGAAATGGTGAGTACATTAAGCTATGCATTTATCAAAACCCATAGAAATTTATAGCAAGAGAGTAAACCTTCATTATGCAAACTTTTAAAATCAGGGGATCTCAGGATGAAATGTAAAATGTGACCAAACAATCTAACTACTTTACAATGGTATAAAACAACTTCATTGAAGGGATTGGGGCACAAAATATGCAGATGTAAGTTACTTTGAAAATGAGTGGAGTCTGGGAGACTGAAGTCAAAAGAAACTGTACATAAGCACTGTATTCTACTTGATAAAGTTGTTTCCCATGTTGGTATGTGTTAACAATTCTGATTCCATTTTATGTGTACCTGGAATTAAACAAATAAATGGATGTTGGATGGTGGAAACCAGGTTTTTCACTGTCGGAGTGGAAGGTTGGAGATAAGCAAAGGGAAGAGACTAGAATGATCCATGTGGTAATTGATTAGTGTTGAAGACATCGTGTGAGCTCATGTTTAGCTTATTATAGATACAGATGGTGACATACAGAAATATTTATAGATATGTGTATAGATATAGATTAGTATACACAAATACTGCCTTGCTGTCAGTTGAGAGGGCCTAGAAACAATGACACTCCAGTAGCAAGGGACCCTCGGGTGCCCAGATTTTGGTTTCTACAAGGAGACATGACCAATTCTAGAAGTGGGGCAAGAAATACACACAATGAGCCTGGAACATCTTATAGTGCCCGAAATTACACAATGACAGGGATTATGTCAAAGGGACACAGGAGCCAACGGAAAGAACTCCCAATGGTCAAAGGTCAGATAGTATGAGCAAAAGTAAATAAAGTAGTACTGGATTATAACCCAAGTACAAGATAAATATTCATGGTTTCATACCGATATAAATACAGGATTGAATAAATAAATAAATAAATGGAGAAGGCAGACATACCTCCTGTGCAGAAGAATTTCAAATCCTTTATGTAGATGCTCTGCTCTCAAGGAGATAGAGCATAAATGCTTACTCCTTGATGTGGGCTGCACAGTGTGGAAAGGGAGTAGCTTTACAGTGAGGAGACCTGACCAGCACCACTCAGCCAGGTGATCATGGTCAACATCAGCAGTGATAAGTCAGGATGATGGCACGTGCCCTTGATATAATGTGATGAAAATGGCACTTTACCTCTGTGGTCTTTTCCCCAAAACATATACCCTGCACTAATAATGACAAAAATATCAGACAAGTCACAATTGAGGTACGTTCTACAAAATACCTAACCAGTACTCCTCAAAACTGTCATGGTTATCAAAACCAGGACAAACCTGAGAAACTATCACAGGCAAGAGGAGCCAGAGAAAACATGATGGCTACATGTAATATAGTATCCTCTATGGCAGGGGTGTCCAAACTGTGGCCCGCGGGCCAACTGCGGCCCGCGATCCATTTTTTATTGGCCCGCAGCAAATTCCAAAAATATATTTAGTTTACTTAAATAAACCAGGTGAGGCAATACGTACTTCACCTCGAGTGGGCGGCCCGGCTGTTTGTGTATTTTACCGCATATGGCCCTTGGTGAAAAATGTTGAAAAAAGTTTGGACACCCCTGCCCTATGGGCTCCAAACAGAAAGACTATTAGGTAAAAGCCAAAGATATCTGAATAAAGTATGAACTTTAGTTAATAATTTATCAATATTGACTAATTGTGACAAATGTTCCATAAAAATGTAATCTATCACTAAGAGGGGCAATTAGGTGTAAGGTGTTTGAGAACTCTCTGTACTATCTTCACAATTTTTCTATAAAGTAAGACTTCTAAAATTTTTTTTAAAAGTTTATTTGAAAAATAGTTAGCAACAAGAGCAAAGCTCTAAAGAAATGACCAAAAATTCACTACTTCTAGAGAACCATTGTAGACATTTGACATGACTGTCGTTTACGTCTTTATTTTGTATAATTATGAAATGAATATATGCTAATTATAGAAACTTGGAGTAATATAGGAAATGCAAACTTCGTCATGCACACACAAAAAATTTCATGCTTATACATGAGGGTAGGGTGGAGAATATGATCTAATCCAGCAGACGTGGCACTTAACAGGCTAAACAGGAGGGAGTTAGAAATTGCTCTTTCTCTACAATCTTGAAAAGCCTGATTGGCAAGACTTTACTTTCCACAAAATTCTATTGTACAAGTAGAAAAATCAACTCTTAATCACAATCTCTCTCTCTCTCTCTCTCTCTCTCTCTCTCTCGCTCTCTCTCGCTCTCTTTTTCCTCTTTCGCTTTCCTTCCTTCCATTTTTTCCTTCCTTTCATCCTTCCTTTTTTCTTTCCTTCCTTTCTGTACCATTCCTAATTCTCCTTGCAATTCACTGCCTGTCCACTTCCACTTGCACAGAAGATGGCAGATGAGGGAGAAGGTCATGGACATAAAATCAAGAGTCCACATGAATATTTTTTCAAAATATTTCCCCATTATAGGAATGAGAGTGAGGGAAGATTGACATATAAAGTGGTCAGAGCAGGCTTGTTTGATAAAATGACATTTGAGCTGAGTCCTTGCTTGGAGCAGAGTGAAATAGGGGGAGAAAAGTGTGAAATAGGGAGAAGACAGATGTTTGGATACATTCTTACTATAGGAGCTCAGAGGACGGCGGCCAAACCTTTAGAAGGGTGAGAACAGAACTAGGTATAAGTGGTTCCTCAGAAAGAGGGAATATCATGAGAAAAACTATAAGAAAATATGGCATATTTGGAGGTTTTTGTTAGAACTCGCTTAAAGAAGAGAGAATGAGAGGAGAAGAAAGTACAGCTATATGGGCAAGAGATGGCCTTGAATGCTATTTAAAGAACACTGCATTTTAATCCTCTCTGATGGTGATGCAGCAAAAGTTTTAGAAAAGGGAAATTACATGTTCTTTTTAATCATCATGTTGAGATGCTGAGGAATAGACAACAGAGGGCACGGCTATTATGACAAAGGAATTGCCTCTCTGGGCCCACACATGACGCCTGCCTGGTCTAGGGTTTCCTTTCTGTTTGTTTGTTTCGTTTTCTGATACTCACTTCCTGGCTGGAATTCCTATCTCTGTGGAAGTCTGGGAACGTCACCCTGCCTGAGGACAATTTACCCATAATAGCTAAAACAATTTTTGTTTTGCTTTATTTTCTGTGTCAAAATGTGTAAAACTTAGAGATTCATATTCATTAACTGCAACAATCACAGTAAGATCTTACAAGCCATTCAAAATAAGATTTAAGAATTTAGTTAGATCGTTGTCCGACTAGCAAGCCAAGATTAGTTCTTTAACTTGGAGGGAGGAGGGGAAAGGTAGCTGCTTTCTTTTAGATATATAAAAGGGGAATAAAGAAAAAAGAAGCAACTTTTAAGCATGAGGAATGAATGGCAAAATACTGAACTCCTTTCTATAAGTTTCCTCATGTAAGGAAGTTGGTATTGCTGAAAACAACAATGCCAACTTCTGAGGTTACTGTAAGTATTAAATGAAACCATCACTGTAAAGAGCTTTATTATCATGATGATGATGACATATTTCTGTGTAACTTTATTTCTGGCTTCCTATTATAATTGTATTCCTATTTTCCTTCTACTTGAATTCTTATAGCCTCCTTTTATTATATTGTAGTATTTCTATAAGATGTTTTCAATCATAATGGAAACAATGTCCTTTATAAGTAATTTATACAAATGTAAATAAAACAAGAACACTATTTGCCACCCCAGTGCTAAATCCTCTGGCAGAATCCTGGAACAGATAAAGCTTATCCGCCAGTACCATCTGGCTCCAGGGGTAACTGAATGGAAACGGATTGGTGTTGAATGTGTAGGAATGACTCTTCTCCACAGTTGGTTGGAGCTCATCTTAGGGCCAGAACTCTGCTGAGGCCTGGCAGCAGGAATAGGGTCACGCAGGGCAGGGCCCCTGCCACACGCTCTTTATTCAGGGCAGAGAGGAAAAGAACTTCCAGCCAATGGCTCTGCTTTAGAGCAGTGCTGGGCCGATGGCTGCCGTTGGAGAGAATTTGAGGAGTAAGGAGAAAAGTGAAATCAACTTGGAAGAGTGAAGTGTGGAAAATGAATAAGTAAGCAAGATATGAACACCTTAATAGCCATAGAAAGTCAGTGTCATACTTCCTACTCCCTTTGGTAGAGCAAGGTGCTTAGCTATTTGTGCTTGAGTTTCTTCAGCTGTAAAATAGTGATTATACCTTGCAGGGCTTCTTAATCTTTTTTTTTTTTTTTTTTTTTTTTTTTGCCTGTGACCCTATCTTTATTGGAGTTCTATCAGAAACAGGTCCTGAAGGCAAGTTACTTATGTGGGAGGAAATACCCATCAAGAAGTGGGAAAGGAAAGGCAGCCAATAAAATGGACAACTGGAGTTTAGTCCTGCAGGCTATTCTGGGGCAAGGAGCGCAAAAGCATCTTCCCACCCGAAGGGGGAGGGCACTGAGGCAATCACACACCTGCTCCAGGGGTGTCAATGCCCTGGCACTTCCGGCCTGCCACGTGTGGGCACTAGGCAATGCTGCTTTGCCTAGTTGGTGGGTGGAGAGTTCTCAGACCCAGATATTGGCAGTTGGAAGCCAGCTGGAGCGCGCAGAAAGGTCCGGGGGATATGCTAAAGGGCAATTCCGACGTCTGCTACAGACCCCCTTCTCAGTATAATGTTTTGAAATGCATAAAATAAAATTCATAGGATTACAAAGAAAACCAATTATATTGAAATTCAGTTCTATCCACAGACCCCTTAGGGGACCCCGGGTTAAGAAGCTCTGCTAAGGTTTCTTTTCAATGTGCAATTATATGGTTTTATGACCTAAGAGCATGGATTGTGTTACTCTGCCAGGAGGTGGTTGAGGAAAGCTCTGCACAGTCTACGTAGAAACTATTTCAGAGGAAAAATACGCTCACCCAACCTGACAATCCCCTGCAGCTCTGGGACTGGGAATGATGCTGCTGGCTTCTCTCACTCCCTTTTTAGTTTTTGCAGTGTTTATTTTGCTTTGTTTATGTGTCTGCATTTGTAATGTGTCCTTTGTTGGCCCTGAAGGCCCTCTGAGGAAGCAATCTGCCCATTTAGCCCTGGCGGGCACTCTGCCTTCCTCAGATGGCCCTGAGGAGCTGTATCTTGAAAGTCCTACGTTCAAAACAGGAGGGTCCCAGAGCCTTTCTGCCATGAAGTCACAACAGGACAGGGTCCACCCTGTGGCATGACAGTGCCAACAGGTGGCTGCGTGTGGGGCGTGGGAGCAGCCGCCCCCCTGGGAGCTGCACGTCACTGAGACACCATCCACCTCCTAATGTGCCTCTATGGCTCTGTTACTCACAGCTAAATTACAGTATTATGACTTCATTGTTGAGTCCCAATTCTCCTAATTATAGCCTAGAGATCTATTATTTGATTTGGTAACACCAAGTGCTTCTTTTCTAAATCATGTAATCTCTTGTAGCTTATTAATGTCAGGTTTGCGCACACGCGGGGACTTGGTTGTTTGCCAGGCAGAATCAAATTTTCAAATTTTCGCTGTGTTATGTTACAGGGCTTTGCTTGTTACAATCTAATTATATTGGCACTGAAATACCGAAAACCAATTTATATTAGAAAGCACTTTAACTCTTTCTTTGGAGTGAATTTACATGCATGTAAGTGTCTGCCACACCATTGGTCTTTTTGTCTTTCCGCTGGGAAATTCCTTCTGGGAAAGTGGGAAAACTAACAGTCGCTTTCTGTTAAAAGGACTGCTGTCTGCGGACAAGACCTGTGAATGTGGCCATTCTCTTGTTTGAAGCATGAGGATGGAAGGAAGCATGCCTTTTCCATCTTGCTAAGTTCATGCTCCTTTAGACCTGCCTGCAGGGAATGTCACTCGCCCCAAGCACTCAGAAACCCCTCTCCTGGTGCTGTGACCTGGTGGCAGCACTGTCCCCATCCTTGGACCATTTTACCTCCTCCCTGCCCCCTTCTTCCCCTCAGACATATTTTCCTCTGCTCCTCTCAGGGCGCTAAAGGATCTTTTGCCCTGAAGACATTGTCCTTTGAAGATCAGGAGGACCTTGCTGCCGGTAGAAGTTGCTCCATCAGTGGAACCACCCTGCTTCTCCTTCTTTGCCTTCTCAGAAGAATCCTGTGGCTTTTGCATCTGACTGCCAGGGTACTGGTCTCGCCACTCTGTCAGTCTCCCTAGTAATGACCATGGCTTTCTAACCAAAGGAACACTACTCCTTGTCTGACTATTATCACCAGGAAATACTATCTATATCTAAATCATTTCACATTCTTCCTTTGAAAAGGAGCCACAACTTCTTCCTAGCTCTTTCTTTTAACCTTATTTTTTTAGGTTCACAGCCACATTGACAGGAAGGTACAGAAATATACTAAATACCTGCCCCCATCCATGCATCCCCTTCCCTGTTATCAGCACTCCCCCAGAGTGTGACATTTCTGACCTGGCTCCAACCACACTTCCATCTCATCCAGAGCCATGCTCCTGCTCACTCACTAGCTCCAGCCACAGTTGTTTCTTTCCCCCAGTTTCTCTTTCCAATTCTAGGGCATGTAGATACATTCCTTCCTCTGTCTGCAATGTTCTTGATATTTCTGGCTCCTTCTCATCCTTCACATCTCAGATAAAATGTCACTTCCTAGAGAACTTCCATTCCCTCTCCTTAACCAGGTACACCCCCACCACCCCATTTCATTTATTCTGCCTTATATTTATTTGTTTTCTTCCTTATTATCTCTCTCCCTGCTCCTGACCAAGACTGTAAGATCCATGAGGGCAGAAATTTTTGTTTTGGTCACCATTGAACTTCCAATACCAAACCCAGTGCCTGGCACATAGATGAAGGCCAGTAAATAGCTCTTATTAAACGAGTACATAGATGCCAGGAAATGTATACCCTTCGCCTTACAAAGGAGAAGATTCACTGTGTTCTAGCTCTTTGGGCTTGCTTAGCTCTCCCTCTTCCTTCCTTGCTCCAACCACGTGGACCTGCTTCATTCTGCCTGAGGCGACAGGCTGTGGCCAGTCTGCTGCCCCTGAGCAGGTAGCCGAGGCATTATTGCCACTCGGCACCACTGCAGCTCACTGTCTGCAGCCCAGCTTCTCTGCTGGAACCCGAGCTGGGGACTCAGATCCCATCTTAACCAAATGCCTCGTCTTCCATGACACCTTCCCTGGCCTTTCCCTGCAGGTGGTTTTCATATGGGGCCCACGGGTGTCACCTGATCACGGGGCTAGTGGCAGCAGTGGACCCGTCAGTTGCCATGTCAAGGATCATTCCTATTAATCTGTGTGAGGGTCAGAAACCCCCTTTCCCCGCAGTCACTGAGCCACAGAAGGGGACAGATGGATGGGAAATAGATAAGACCTGCCCTGAAGTAGGGAGGGAGGTGGGCCAGGCACACTCTGCTCCATGGACGAGACCCAGAAAAAACAATCACAGAGCACTCACTCACCACGGCTCCGATTAAGACAATTGCAGAGCTGATCTGTGGACTGATGTGGCTACGTAATCTCCATTCTAACAAATCATTAGCCAAATTTATAGAATTAGCCTACCCCTGTTTGCTCCTTCTGTTAAGAGTGGTTCCGATGGAAGCTCTGGATCCATGTGTGAGTACAAGAGAAGCTCTGTCAGGATGCAGAAAGCGAAGGCCTCTCCCCTAACCTGTGGGTCTCCTGGAATACCCCAGATGCATTAAGGATTGGAGAGGTGCCCTCTATTCAGAAACCCCAGCCAAAGAGCGTGGAGCAAGGTAGGACCCTATACCCGCTTTCCTGGAATAAGGGCTTGAAACACACATCACAAGCCTCTGGGGGCTGGGGGTCAGTGGGGTGATGTCTCTCATTCAGAGAACCAGGCCTGTTTCCTTCTCACTGCTGCATCTTTGCCCAAACTGCTCCCTCTGCTGGAATGCTCTCCTGCCCCCATCCCATTTCTGCTTAGAGAAATTTAACCCATTTTATACAGCCTGATAGGAAACTCACTGCTCAATGGCATATTCTCCAATCTGCCTGGTCAAAATTACACTCTGTCCATCCCCACTGGCCCTGAAATGAGCTGCTGGTTTATAGCTGTTTGTAGATGGGATGATCATACAGCCCAGTTTGCTTGGGACAGTCTCGGTTTGTGCCTGTTGTTCCTGCATTTATTAATAGCATCTTTGCATGCAGGCAAATCTGCTGACTTGCTTCTAGCCAGTAGACTATGGCAACAGCGATGGGACCGTCACTCCCTTGATTATGTTACCTTGTATAAGACTGTCTTAGCACTAAGAGAGTGATTCCCCCGTGGGCCTTGAAGAAGCAGGCTACTGCGATGTAAACTGCCTATGGAGAGCGCTGTGGGAACTGTGAGCAGGAACTGCAGGCAGCCTCTAGGAACCGAAGGCCTCGGTTTTCCAGATGCAAGGAACTAAATTCCGCCGGCAGTGACAAGGGCTGGAGAAGGACCCTGGTCCTCAGAAAGTAAACCTGCTGAGCCTCCTCGATTGTAGCCTTTGAAACCCTGAGCAGAGGACCCAGCTAAGATGAGCCTGGATTTCTCACCCATTGATACTGTGAGATAATACATGGGTGTTGGTCAAACCACTAGGTTTGTGGTCATTCATTGCAGCAATCAAAACTGGTACATATGGTTGCCCTACTTATAACACTAAGGACTCAAATGGTCTTATCTCCCTGACAGACTAGTGTTTTCTTAAAGCCAGGTGTGTATCATGTTCGCCTTTCTATTTTCCCTACATTCACAGAGCACAAACTAACTCCTCTCCAGGTGCCACAGATACCACACCAGGTAGTATAGCAAAGTACTTAGACAGAGCAAGGTCTCTGGTGTCACAGTGCCTGTGTTTCAATCCCAGGTCCATCACTCACCACTAGCTATGTGACTTTAAACAAATTACTTAACCTCTCAGGGTCTTAGTTTTCTCACCTGCAAAATGGGATTACAAAATAGTGCTTTCCTCTGGTAAAATAGTTGTCAGGACAAATTGAGTTAATGGAAAGAGTTTACAACACTTGGCACAAATGCTGTGTGAATTTAGTATTTCTTGCATTCTTTGTTTCATTTCATCCTTCTGTCAAAGCTGTCATTATTTCCATTTACAGATGAAGAAACTGAGGCTCAGAGACATTAAGTAACTTTCTCAAAATTACACAGCAAGTAAGCAGAGAGACTCAAACCAAACCCATACTAGCTTTTTTCCATACTGTGTACACTTGCATCTTTCTTGTCAATGTACGTTTTGAAAAAAACAAAGAGAACTTTCCCCAGAATTCCGTAGTGATTCCCCAAGTACTGGAGCACAGACACACAGATGTCAAGTTTGGCTAAGGCTCCTGTTCTGGAGCCACCCCTTTAGGCGTGGATGGGTTTCTAGTAACGCAGGCTGACAATTTAGACAGTTTAGTGGGAGATGGTGACCCATAAATGAGCCCCGGGGCCCATTAAGCTGACACACCAGCTGACAAATGACAGGGACTTTTAGCCAACTCCAGTCTACTAAAAACCTGGATATTTACGTAAGCGCAGCTTATCGGAACCCATAGATAATTTGCTACCTGCTCATTTTTAATGTGTTTCTGAACACTCCTGAGAAGCTCATTAATTGTAAGTGTCTGTAAGCTTATTGTGCTGTAAACCAAGCCTGACAGCACAATAGGCACCGATAAAAAGCAGTGTCCTCTTTGCCAGCCAGTGTCAGAGCTGAGAAGGAGCAGGCATGCAAATCAGGCCGGAGATAATTGACAAGATTGCCGGGATGCACACAAGCCCCTTATCTGAGCGCATTTTATGTCCCTGTCCTTAGGTAACCGGCTGAGATACAAGCTGTGGTGATAAGGTGATTGTAACCGCATTTACCATGGTGGGGCGACAGGGGCAGGCACCCAGGCCGGCTAATTGGCCAAATCCGTGAAGGCCTTGGCCTGACAAGGCTAAAACCCATTTGTTATTCTCTGCTTGGAATGCCCTTGCTCCTTCTCTAGACTGGTGAGTTCCGACTCATCTTTTAAGACCTCCTTGAAGCTTTCCCGACTTCACCAGGGAAAGTACTTCCTCTATTGCGCTCTGACAGCTCCTTGGCCACTTTCTGAAATAGTTCTAACTATGTGCGTATATGAAATGCCGGTCCTTTTCTCCATACCCAAATGAGGGCAGAACTCAAAATTCTTTATGAATACCCTCCTGAAATAAATGTTTTTATGGACGCACTACTCAAACGAAAGCATCAGTGAGTAATGCAGACTAAGGCCATGGGGGAAGGAATCACAACATTAAGTATCTTAGCTTCCACAACTCAGTTTGCTTCTTTCTCCTCCTGGGACCTAGGGTGGGAACACACTACTCTTCTTGCTTCATAGGTAGGGGGTGAGAGAACCCAAAGCCCTGGGAGGCCACCTCTAATTCTACAAGGCTTTTCAAATATATATATATATATATATATATATATATATATATATATATATATATTATATATACACACACATATACACACACACACACAGGTGAGTTTCTAGGGGAAATTACTTTACCAGAGACTAAAATACTCCTGTTGATCTTGTTGTATGTATTTATATGTGTATTATTGCAAATATGGGACTCCAGAGGGGCAAAACACCTATGCCTTGCACTTAATAGAAACAGAGTTGCATTCCTTAGTGTAGGGTAAACCCCTGCAACAAATAGAATCAAACAATGTACAATGGCTCAAGCACAATGTAATGTTATTTCTCACTCACATGGTAATCCCAAGTAGGTCATTTCGGGTGGTTGTCAGTTCTCCTCCATGCAGCAGTTTAGGGCTCCAGCCTTCTTCCATATTGAAACTTTGTTATCTTGTAGGGTAAGGGTATCTTCCTCATCTGCACCAAAATGGAAGAAACAGAAAGAGCATGGAGTGGGCTATGTGGGGGTTTTACTGCTCAAGCCAGCAAATGGCAAACATATTACCATTTATATTCTGCTGGCTAGACCTCAGTCACATCACATAGTCATGGCCAACTGCAAGGGCAGCTGGGAAATGCTATTCGCTGTCTGCCCAGGAAGAAGAAGAAATGGATTTTAGTCGAGAGCAAGCTGTTTGTACCATGTGAATCTAAGTCCGTTTCCTCCCCCATTCCCCTCTCATTATCCTCTGCAGAGAATGTACATCACAACTGTTCTGGGTTGCATGTAGCCCCTCCCATAGGCAGCTCTTATATTTGAAGCATTCCTGAAGTTTCATGTTCCAGGTATTTTTTAATATTAAGTCATCTGTTTCCCACTTATTTCCATAATGATTTTGGAGCTATGTTATCACATACAGAATACTAGTCCCACTTATGAATTCTTATATTTATACCAAATATAATCTGGTAGCACCTCAACTTTGCTAATAGAATTTGATTCTTCCCACTTAAACCCTGCTATATGGTAACCAAGCATACAGTTGGTTTCTAAGATTTTGCACATCAATCCAATAAGTTAATGTGTGAAAACACAGCACACAGCAAATGGCCATTTCCCTAACTCATGGGGCTTGACTTACCCATCTGCCACAACTGCTTGGCCTTTGTTCCAGCAGACAGTAAGAATCCCTAACTGCAAGAGCCTCTTGAAGATGCTCTTTCAGATGCTTCCAGGCAATGCCTTTGACAGGTGACCAGCTTACGCTCTCTCCAAATGGAGTTCCTAAGTAATGGTCCAGTTGAGATTATAACTGTTTGGCCAAACATTTGCTGAGCTCAGTGAGCAGGGCTTCCGCAACTGCTGCAGGAAATGACTGCCATCATCTACTCAAACTTGGGGTTCCTGAAATACAGCTGCTTTCTGCTGTCGGTGATCATGCACGATGTAACACTAACCCATGTAAAGGCCTTTTATCTGCCCTTCAGAGGCTGTTAAACCAGCCTGAGAAAGTTAATAAACAACAGGGATGAACTCCTTGTTTTATGTTTAATGAAGAATGCTTGCGCCTGAATATTATAGAATGATCTTCTTTAAATGGCTCAAAAATATTCGTTCAGCTCACATAACAAGAAATTAGGAGACAAAGCTTTGGACCAGCTTCTTTGCAATTCCTTGACTTTCTCCTCATAATCACAAAGTGGCTACTGTGGTGCCATGCATCACATCCTTACGTCGCATTAAAAACAGGAAGTAAGAAACAGGCCTTCCCTTGGCGTCTTCTCTCTCTTTTTATTAGGAGTTTCTCTGTACACTCACTCCAAGACACGGCTCCTTAAGTTTTAATATGTTTCTGGACCAATCACTACCTTACACAAATGGAATTAGTATGATTGACTTAGAATTAGAATAATTTATGTCCTGGAGACGAATACATTGCCTCCAATTTTCTTCTGCTACCTGGACAAAATTTTGATTCTGCTAGAAAGAAAAAGCAAGGATCATTACTGGGTAAGTAATCACTGATATCTTCCTAATTCCTCAAGGAGTTTACTATTTTTTTGTTATACTAAGCCAGATTAAAAGAAAAAAAGAAACACTTCCTGAATATTATCATTTGTGTCTACCCACAGTAAAACTTTTATAAAGCCATGCTTTAATGTTATAAAGGTGAGAACTTTCCACTGAAGCCTTTCTTCTTATTGTTAAGATAACAACTACAAGTATTGGATGCTTACTATGTGCCCAGCACTATGTTAAGTGATTTTTGTGTGTATTATTTGACTAAACTCACCAAATAAAGACAGTGAAATAGGTCCTATGAGCTACTCATTGTGCAGATAAGGAACCTGAATCCCAACACAACTAAATGTCTTTGCTTAAGCTCACTTATGGTAAGCGTGAAAGTTGGGTACATTTGAACTCAATACCTCCGGTTCTTAACCATTATACTCTATTCTCTTTGTTTCCTACGTTACTAAGTGCTCTTTACACATATACTCCTATGACAAATTCACAGCTTTTAAGACTTAGAAAAATTTGTCTCTACTAGGCCTTTGAAAGGAAGGTTAAACCATTATACCTACTATGATGTTTGGTTTCTGAGAAGCTCAGAGGTAGTTTTGCATTCATTTACTGTCATTGTCTTCAGTCAGAGATTCTTGATAAACTTTTTCTTTCCCCTTATCTTGCCTTTATTTAATGTTTTCCCTTTTCTTTTGCAAATCTTTTGGTCCTAATATATCCATCCGTCCTTTGAACAAAGCCATCTTGGAGGAAGGGGATGGGGTACAAAAAAATGTTTAACGGTCATGTGATATGCATGCTGACGGTTAAGGAATGAAAAATATTGATGTCCAGAACTTATTTTGAAATGCACCAAGAACAAAGTTAAAATTTTGCATGAATTGAGGAAAGAATGAGTGAATAAACATGCGATAAAGCAAATACAATTATTGTAAAATGTTAAATGTAGTATCCAAGTTGTGTGTATATGGGTTTCACTGTACAATTCTTTCGACTTTCCTGTATTTTTCTTCACAGAATGTTGGAAAATATGTCATGAAGAATCTAGATGCATTTTTATAAAGCAATCTCACAAAAGGATAATTCTTCCTCAGTAACAAGAGGTAAGCAGAAACCAAATAATGGAGAGTCTTATATATACCACGCTAAGAAACTGGGACTTAATCCTCAAGGTATCTGAGAGAGGACAGAAGATTTAAGTCGAGGATGAAAATGTAAGATAGAGCTGGTGACATGGAGGAGAAATGGATGGGAGCACGGTGAGGCAGACAGATCAATCAGG
The DNA here is from genome assembly GCF_057876585.1 of Rhinolophus sinicus. NCBI lineage: Eukaryota > Metazoa > Chordata > Mammalia > Chiroptera > Rhinolophidae > Rhinolophus > Rhinolophus sinicus. The sequence continues at coordinate 151,553,423 of NC_142514.1, read as the reverse complement.
GGCTGCTATAACAGCCCGGATGAGAGCAAGATGATAGTGTTAGAGCAAAGGTGGCCATAGTGGGTGGAGGGATAGAGGTGAATTCAGTAAAACCCAAGACAGAAATAAGGAAGACTTGATACCTGAGGCATGTGGGGACATGGGGATATCTAGTATGACTCAGGTTTCCGGCTTGGGGCGATGGGAGTGTTGAGGCCATTCTCCAGGATGGAGTTACAGGTGGAGCCTTGCTGCTGAGCTGGCAGCACAGAAAGGCACCCAGCCCTTTGGCACTGATCCATTTCACTCTCTGGGAAGTCCTCCAGCCCTACCATGTCATGGGATCTGTTGATGCTCTAGATTATTTCTTCATGGATATTTTTATTTTTCCTGCTTCCAAATGATGTGATCCCATGCTCTGCCTGTACGGTCAGAGCCTGCTGAGAAAGAGCACTGCAAATGGCTTCTGAAATGCTTTTCAGGCCATCTGTAGCACAGGCTGGGGGAAAAACCTTCCGACACCCGCCCAGCTATGACTCCTGGGTCACACCCATGTCTGCTGTCTCTAAGAAACAAACCCTGGGCTCCCTCCATTTATTAGGAAATTAAAATGGTTTCCAAGGACTTCAAAGGGAGAAAATGAAATTGTTTTCAGCTTTGCTTGTGGTCATAATAAAATAGCTATTTAGGGAGGATTGTGTTATTCTTAGCTAAACAAAGAACAAAAATAACTTTTTATAGTTTGCCATAAAGACAGCAATGGGATTTTTCACAAGACAATCACAATCAACGGTCCAGGGAAGATGAACGCATCTATATTTGTTCTTCCTTGGACATCACACGCAGTGGGATATTTGGTCTCTACCAATCTGGGGAAGTGGCAAGACAGGCTTCTAGTCAGCTTTCCAGCGATACCAATTCCCTCCAGAGGTCACAGACCTGGCAGTTGGCCTCTCGGGAAAGATGGATTCTCCTCTCACTTATTATGCCTCGTGCCTCTTTTGTGTGCCTCCCTCCCAGCTTCCTTCTGGAAACCAGTGCCTAGAGTTCCAATCAGAGTCATCTTACTACCACTGAGCACCAAGCAGACGCACTAAGCGGGCTCAGAATGTTCTCATGGGCCACCTCATTTGATCAGCACAGAAAGTTTGTAAAGTAAGGAGTAACATCCTCGTTTTCCAAATGGGAAAACTGAGACTCAGAGGAACAACGACTTGCCCCAGGGCTCACAACTGGTGAGTCCAGATCCCTCGGAAAATCCCTCCCCTACTCCAAGGTGCCTTTCTCCCTTTGGGATCCAGGCTTTTACAGGACACCACTGCCTGGCCCTGTCTAGTGGACATTATGGAGGACTTAACGACCAAGCCCTGTGACCTGGGGGAAGTCACTCTGAGACTTTCCGTATGTCAGTATTTGTATTCCTTATTGTAAGGAATAATTCTTAGAACATATACAAACTGTTAAAGAGTGAGGACTCAAAAAAAACAAAAAAACAACAACAGGTTTCCTATGAGGCATTTGTTAGCTTGTCCTAGAGCAGCATAATGTCTTAACTCTAATGGAGAAGAAAAAGATATACATTTAACAAATGGTACTTACAAAAGGCAACTGATACCCTAGCATAGGAAGTGAGGGGTACTTTGGGCCCAATGGCCTTGGAGTAACCCTAGTAACCTTAGGTCACCATAATAACCCTAGGTTACTAGGGTTGCTCTGCTGGTAGTAAATCCCCCTGGGTTGGCAGCCACTTGCTTACTCCATATGACAGACCAGTTTACCCTTTCCTCCCCCATCCTGGGCTTCAGCGTGTGGCCACAGACAGGAACCAGCAGAAGCCTTTCTTTCTCTCTCATCCTGAAAACAGGATGTTTCAAAGTGTATCATGCATTAGTAGAGCACTTTCGAAAGTCAGTCTTTAATTCAGAGTAGGGTTCACCTCCGAAATGATTTCGGTGAGTAAGCTTTTTTGACACTAACCACTGGTTTTGAAGGAAGGTTGGATTTTCAGTCTCCTGAGTTTGCAAGATATCATTTGTGACTGGGAGTCTCCAAGCTGCTCCCTTCTAAGTGCTGCATGAAGACCCACGCCAGCCCAGCCTCCCAACACTGGCTCTAGGAGGAAAGAAGGCAACAGGAGCTATGGCAGAGTACATACAGCTCAGTGTGTGTTCTCTTTCTCTTTGGGCAACGGGGCTTTGAACCAAGTTAGGGAGGGTTTGAATGCCCAGCCCTAGCTCTCTCAGGCCCGGTTTTGAACCTATAGACTTGAGTTGATGCCAAACTACATGCCTCTCCCTTTAACTCTCTTTTAAGTCTACACACTTAAAGGCCTGGTTTGGAGACTTCGTTGACATTGAGTATTTGGGATCTTTGATTTTCTAATAATAAATAAATCAGAGATTAGAGTAAGAGCTGCTGAAATCTTAGAAATCTGCCTCCAGTTTATCACAAATCTCTTTATGTATTCAGATGCTTTGGATGAACATTAAAGTCTTCGGCCCATATTTATGATTTTGAACATTGCCTGAGCTTTTTACAAATGCATCGATAATTGGCATGGAAATGGGGAGTGACCCACTTTCGCTGATGCCCCAACAATTGCCCTCTCTTGGCAATAACTTCCAATGCTTATGAGGAATTGAAAGCATTGTGGAAGACTCCACGGATATTTCTCATGGGTCCTTGGAACTCAGAAGCCCTTAGAGAAAGTACAATTATCCTTAAATTATCATCAGAAGACAAAGGAGGTAATATGGCCTGCCCCTGCTGAACAGGATGGGGAGGTTTAGTGCTAGGGGGATACAGGGGAAGTTGCTCATATAGGGTCTTATCAGGGGTATCTGGAGGCCTACCTTCCTCTTCATATCTTCTCTTGCATCTAGATTGAATTCAACTATAAGGTCTTTCTTATGTGGGGCCATAAGTGAGGAGGTGAGTCAAGGGTACACGAAGGGAGAGGTCGTGGTTGGGGTGGAAGGAAGGAAGTCAAAGAGATATGAAGGGCAAACTTTAGTCCCTTCATAGCTGACTTTCTGTTTAGAACTATGACAGTACAAGGATCATTGGCAATGATCGTACACATGCAGGTCAGGGAGACCAGGATACAGAGGGGATGACAAGCCATGCCATAGCCATGCCACAAGCCCAGGGCTGTGTAATGTGGAAGAAAAGGTGGCCTCAGGGCAATGAGTGCTGTCTGTCAATATCTGAAGGGTATATAATATGAAAAAGACTTACTATTCATGGTCAGTGAAACCAGAACTAGAAAGACACATAGAAAAATATTCACATAACATTTTAAGGGTCTCAATAGTGAAGGGAGGGGGAAATGCACTACTCTCATTTATGGAGCACCTACGATGAGCCAGGGTCTATGCGAGGCATTGTGTGTTTTTGATCATGAAGTCATCATTGTGTTTTTGAAAGTTTATATGATGAGGGAATAGAAAGTCAGAAAAATTATGGAACGTCTCGGAGATCCCAGAGCGAGGGAAGAACTAAGGAAGAGCTTGTATTTGAACTTCTACCACTTCATACTGACCCTATCATGGTAAGTGATCAAGCAACGTCTGTGTGACCGCATGTTGGGGGGATTGAAGAGGGATGCCTGCATGGGCCAAGGCTCACACCAGCTGTTCTCTGAGGTCCCTTCCAGTTCTGAAGCTCTGTGCACAGTCCCAGGGGCCTGAAGAAGTGTGGCTAGAGTGCTGAGGGCTGGACAGATGAGCCAGGGGGAATGATTTGTGGGCAAGTCATCTGTTGAGCAGAATGAAGTGAATGACAAAGAGGCCTCCCCTGGGACTGATTCCTTCCAACTGTACCCAACAATAAAATGCTTCACAAAGAAACCTGACAATGTAGTTGTTAATTCAAAACATCCTTCTCCAAGCTGCTTGTAACTATAACCTAATTGTTGCAAGTTGGTGGTTTATAAAAAAGAAAAGAAAGCAAAATCACATTAACTACAAATGTTTGTTTCTCCTGCAATTAGTCATTCTATTCTTATGTTCATTTTACCCTGTGCTCTTTCGTGTTACCATCAGATTCTTAATCTACACACTAAATATTTGTTTTGTATACAAAGTCTAATGTAACTTCAAGAATTTAGAGGTTTTCCACTCACTCTTACGAGAGTCAGTGGTGGAAACAAGCTGGACCCTGGAGCATAGCACCTGATTTTAGGCTGGGTCTGCAACGATGCCTAGCTGGCTGCTTAACTTAGGCAACTTACGTAACTTCTGTGAACTTTGCTTTCCTCATCCATAAAATCAAATTATAATATATACACTGTCGTTTCATTGGGAGGGTCATGAAACCATCTCCACACTCAAGATGGCGCACAGACAAATCTCCCCCTACCTACAAATCATGCCCCTTTGTAACCTTTGGTGTCCACTTTTTCTTTCCCCACTGAGTGCTTTTACTCTTCTTTCCCTCTCTTGCTTTGCATACCTCCAGGGCTAGGGCAGAAGGATCCAGAAGAGGAAAGAGAAGCACAAGAGTTCTTATGTGAGTGGTCCTGTCCTGTGCGGGCACGCAGTTGGGTTCTCCAGAGAACTTACCCAACCTTCCTCCTCTGTAACCCCCCTGGTGGTTATGTTTCTTTCCCTCTAGTTGTTTACTCCTTCTGTAACCTACGGACAGTTGGTGGTGCCCTAGTTTGTTTCTCCTTAGGTCTTTGCATCCCTTCAGATCCTCTTGGGTAAGACCTAAGATAACCCCATGCAGGACCTTTCTAATTGGACCCAAGTGTGGTCCAGCTTTCTTTGGCTCTTCAAATCTGAAGAGGTTACCCCAAATGTAGCTCTCTCTCCTTTGTTCCTCCATTTGAGCAGAAAGTTGGCCATAACACCCGGCTAGGGTTTTTTTTTTTGTTTGTTTGTGTTTTTTTTTTAATTTTTTATTGGGTAACAGTGTGTTTTCTGCAGGACCTATAAGCTCCAAGTCAAGTCGTTGTCTTCGATCTAGTTGTGGAGGGCGCAGCTCACTGGACCATGTGGGAATCGAACTGGCAACCCTGTTGTTAAAAGCACCACACTCTAACCAACTGAGCTCACTGGCCGCCCCCAGTCCTGTAGATTTATTAGACATTGTCACACCACTTAAGTCTCCTGACCCCATGCCTAGAAGAGACATATTAAGGTTTGCTAGTCATCTTTGAAGTTCTTCTCTTTTGACTTGAGGTAAAGATTCTCTTCCTTAGGGAGCTGAGACTCAAAATACATAAACTCCTTGACAAAATCCATTTCTAATCTCCACCATAACTCATTGTAATCTTTGCTGTGGGTGAGAGTTGAGAGTTATGTAGCCCGACGTTTGCATACCTTTTGCAAATCTTGCTTCATGGCTTCTCACCTCACCTTGGAATGTTGAATAACAGATACTCCTCAACTTATGGTGGGATTATGTCCTGATAAACCCATCATAAGTTAAAAATATTGTAGGTCAAAAATGTATTTAATGCACCTAAACTACAGAATACCAAAGCTTAGCCTGGCCGACTTTAAATGTGCTGAGAACACGTACATTAGCCTGCCGTTGGGCACAGCCATCTCGCTATCACGGCCTCGTATTATGAGAGAGTATCTTACTGCATCGCTAGCCTGGGGAAAAGTTCAAAATTCACAATTTGAAATATGGTTTATTTGCACCAATGTAAAGTCAAAAAATTATTAAGTGGAATCATGGTAAATTGGGACTTCTTTGTCTATATTGTCCTCTAAAATTAAATTAAAAGCTAAAATTAAAAAAGAAGAATCCATTTTAACAATCTTGCATATCCTGGAGGCTAGATGATTGAGATGGTTCAGGCAAAATTGTGTTCTTTACTTTTTTTATCTTTTATTTTTTAGTAGATGGTATTGTAACAGCTACCGTGTTTCCCCGAAAATAAGACCTAGTTGGACAATGGGCGCTAATGCATCTTTTGGAGCAAAAATTAATATAAGACCCGGTCTTATGGTAAAATAAGACTGGGTGTTATATTATATTATATTATATTATATTATATTATATTATATTATATTATATTATATTATATTATATTATATTATATTATATTATATTATATTATATTATATTAAAGACCCGGTCTTATAGTAAAACAAGATCAGTCTTACATTAATTTTTGCTCCAAAAGACGCATTAAAGCTGATTATTCGGCTAAGTCTTATTTTCATGGAAACACGGTATGTAAGATGTCAGAGGGGTAGTAGCTTGGGGAAGGGGAATTATGATTTTGTGAGGGGTGTAAATGTGTAACTATTATGTTGCTTTGTGCACCTGAAACAAACAAACAAACAAACAAATAATTTTAAAAACTGTGTTCTTTTGAGGGCTTGGGTTCCTTATTTGTTGTTATCCTCCTTTAAGACAGTGAAGAATGTATGGAATGTCAGTCACTCTCCACTACAAATCCCAGCCCATAAAATCACATGATAATGCTCCTTTCCTGCTAAAGTTATGCTTTCAGATATAACAAGAAGTCAGATGATGACTTTTAGCAAAATATGCCTGGCATAAATGAGTAAAGTAAGTTTAAACAACATAGAAAGAGTCATCAAAGAAAATATGTTTAAAAAATAAAAGCATGTTCTTTACTTCATAACTGATTCATTTTTGTACCTCCCTAAGCCCCTGACACAGGACCTATAGGTATAATTTTTTTGTTTGTTCGTTCCAAACACATTCTCAGATGTTAACTTCTGAGTTATAAACAAGATCAGTTAGCTCCTTTGTTCACATGCCTGGTGGTTATTCATTGGCTGAGGCCAAACAATCTAAAAGCATCCACTCTGAGGGCCATGTCTTCCACCTACAGTTGTCACCTACTGAATTCCAGGCTCTTACTGTTATTGAGGATTTGGAGATTTGATTACATTTTTCCATTCCATAACCTCAGAAAATCCCAGTAGCTACACAGGTCACCAATCAAACAAACAACCTAGCTTCATAATTTCTGGGCCTACTCGATTTCTTTTATCATCCTTTCTGCACTACTTCAGAGCCATGTCTTATCACCTGGAACTGTTCCTTCATAAAAGTTCCTCTCCTGCTACTTATTTTGACCCAACTCCATGTCGTTCCCAGCAATCTCATCCCTGCCTTCTCACTACACCTGCACAGACTGCCACGTGGTCCTGCTGTTCTCTCTCCTGCTTCCCTGTCCATCAAGGATGCCATGGCTGATCATCGCACTTTCTCAAAGGCATCTTCAGTGTCCTTGCCCTTGTGTCTTTCTGCTATATCTTCCTGACAGAACATCAACTCTGCATCTTTTTCACATTCTACTTATTTATCTTCTATACCTGTGCAGCTGAGCAATGTTGGAGAAAAACCAACTAACCATAAACTTTGGTAATCTACAAATGCATGTTTTTAACCTTTAAACTGACCAAATGCATTTTTGGTCAGTTTCCTCAAGCATCTTCTTTAAAATTATCCCAATCTTCTCTGCAAATCTCCTAGTCAGCTTCTACTCACTCTCCACCCATAGCATTTTCTTGTACTTTATCAAAGCTCACCATGTTCGGGGTGGACGGGTGGCTCAGATGGTTAGAGTGCGAGCTCTGGGCAACAGGGCTGCAGGTTCAATTCCCACATGGGCCAGTGAGCTGTGCCCTCTGCAACTAAAATGAAGACAACAAGCTTCAGCTAAGCTGCAACTGAGCTCCCAGGTGGCTGGATGTCTCAGTTGGTTGGAGCGTGTCCTCTCAACCACAAGGTTGCTGGTTTGACTCCCACAGGGATGGTGGGCTGTGCCCCCTGCAACTAACAACGGCAACTGGACTTGGAGCTGAGCTGCGCCCTCTGCAACTAAGATTGAAAAGACAACAACTTGACTTGGCTGGAGCTGATGGATTCTGGGGAAAACACACTGTTCCCCAATAAAAGGTCCTGGAAATACACACTGTTCCCCAATAAAGTCCTGTTCCCCTTCCCCAATAAAATTGAAAAAAAAAAAAAAAAAGACTCACCATGTTCTTGGGAGAGCAAAGATAGTGGATGTCATGCAGGGACTCTGGTCCCTCTGCCTGCACAAGAACGCAGGATATGGTGAGGCCAAAAAGGAACACCAATGGAGCCACAGATAGGGGAGTCATACCACTATATTCTCGCTGGTGGCTGGGTTGGAGATACAAAAGCAAACATCCTTCAGTACCCCAACAAGGGGTCTTCCTGTACCCAAATCTCGCTGGCGACTGGACGAGACACACACAGGAAGTAGGATCCACATGATCTGCTATCCACAGTCCACTTCTCTGCCTGCCGACCAACCAACCAACCAACCAACCAACCAACCAACCAACCAACCAGCATAGCCTCAGCAGTTATATTAGTGACTAACGGCTAACGGGTTACAGCTGATGGCCAACCAATCACAGCTGACGGCCATCTACTACCCGAGCCAGCACCTTTCCACGTGAGGCTGAGAGCCTGGAAACTGTTCTCTGGGACTCTGTCCCCACAGTGGAGTAGATAAACACTGTACCTGCTTCCTTTTCTGAACACATTAAAATTACAACTAAATTACAGAACAATCAACCTGAAGAATCATCTGAAGTCTATAGCTGACAGAAGTTTTATAACTAAGGATATAAAGAAGAAGCCACGTTGAGAATGGTAGCAGGGATGGAGATGCAAAACAAGCCAGCCCCAAACATCTGGGTGCATGGTGGATGAAAGTTGGGAGAGATATCTTGGCCATAGAGGTTCCCCATGGAGGAGTAAGAAACCACAGCCCCACACCAGACTCCCCCGCCCGGAGTACTGGTGCCGGGAAGAGGAGGCCCCACAACATCTGGCTGTGAAAAACAGTGGGGATTCCAAATGTCTGGGTGGGACAGGAGGTTGCAGGAAACCCAGACATCCTCTTAAAGGACCCACGCAGATACTCACCCTGGGCTCCAGAGGAGGGATGGTGATTCTGGGGGCATTGGAGACATATGGGGAGAGACTGAGTTGTGTAACTTCAGGGCAAGCACTGCAGGGATAGTCCCCATTTTCCCTGTGTGGGGCCTTCCTCCCATGCAGCTAGCAGGTAGGCACCATATTTCCTGTGTTGAGCCCACCCCCACAGGCCAAATCTGAATCTGGTTGGCTTGGTGAGCTCCACTGCTCCAATCTGCTGACTCACTGAGACCCTGCCTCCCCCAACTTGCATACAGCTGGAGGCTCTATCAGCAGCTGAACTTTACTGGAGCCAGCAGGTGGCAGCAGGCCTCAGAGTGTCCAGGCTTTTTGTAGAGAAACCCCAGACCCAGTATTGGTGGCAGCTGTCCTTGGTTCACAGCATGGCCTCTCCCACGCACCTCCAGGAACAGCAAAGGCAGCAACCAACCATGGATTACTTTGTAGTTTTTACCAGATAGTACCCAGCCAGTCACAGGCAGTAGGTGATCTGGGCCTGCACCACAGCCCCTCCCAAGAGACCCCAGATGAACATATTTGGAAGTTGGCATCAGACCACAGCAGAGCACTGCCCAGTTAGTCCCACAAGCAACATACACAAATGGCAGTTGGAATAGGCACCATAGCCCACTGGGGCAAATCCCACTCACTGGGGTAAGCCCCCAACACAGCAGCCTGTAAGCTGTGGATGTGGCCAAATCCTACAGCCAATCATCCTGAGGATCAATCCCACCTACTGACGTGCAATAACAATCAAGGCTAAACTATAACAGGAGGGCACACACAAGGGACACTCCTGGAGCACCTGGAGCAGATGACCAGGGAGACTGCTGTGCCAGGGCCCCACAGGGCACCTACTACATAAGGCCACCAGCCAAGACTGGGAGACATAGCAAATCTACCTAATATATGGACATAAACAGAGAGGGAGCCAAATGAGGAGGAAAAAAAACCAAAACATCCCAAATGAAAGAACAGGAGAAAACTCCAGAAAAAGAGTTAACCGAAATAGAGGCAAACAACCTACCAGAGACAGAGTTCAAAGCAATGATTATAAAGATGCTCAAGAAACTTAGTGAGGACTTCAACAGAGAGATAACAAGCTTAAAAAAGAACACATAAACCATGAGAAAGAACCAGTCAGAAGCGAAGAACACAATAACTGAAATGAAGAATGCACTAGACGGAATCACCAGCGGACTAGATGAAGCAGAGGATCAAATCAGTGGTTTGGAACACAAGGTAGCAGGAAGCACCCAATCAGAACAGCAAAAAGAATCTAAAAAAAAAAATGAGGTGAGTTTAAGAGATCTTTGGGACAAGATGAATCACAACATTCACATCATAGGGGCACCAGAAGGAGAAGAGACAAAGCAAGGGATTAAGAACCTATTTGAAGAAATCATGACAGAGAGTCCCAAACAAGATGAACCCAAACAGGCCCACACCAAGACACATTATAATTAGAATGGCAAAGGTTAAAGACAAAGAGAAAATCCTAAAAGCAGCAAGAGAAAGGCAACTAGTAACTTACAAGCGCCCGTAAGATTGTGAGCTGATTTCTCAACAGAAACTTTGCAGGTCAGAAGAGACTGGCACAAAATATTCAACGTGATGAAAAGCAAGGACCTATATAACCAAGATTACCCTACCCAGCAAGGCTACCATTTAAAATCAAAGGACAGATAAAGAGCTTCCCTAGACAAGAAAAAGCTAGAGGAGTTTATCACCACCAAACCAGTATTGCAAGGAATGTTAGAGGGAGTTTTTTAAAATGTAAAAAAAAAAATCAAAATTATGAATAATAAAATGGCAGTATCTACAATCTACATATATATCAATGATTACTTTCAATGTAAATAGAGTAAATGCTCCACTCAAAAGACATAGGGTGAATGAATGGACAAGAAAACAAAACGCTTATATATGCTGCCTATAAGAGAATCACTTCAGATCGAAAGATGGAACATAAAGGGACAGAAAAAGATATTTCATGAAAACGGAAACAAAAAAAAACACAATCCCACTTTTGGGTATTTATCTGAAGCAACTCAAAACATTACTTTGAGGGGTGTGTGCATCCATATGTTCATTGCAGCATTGTTTACAACAGTGAAGATGTGGAGGCAGCCTGGGTGTCTGTCGACACCCAGGTCTAATTGCCTGAAGCAGATGCCAGCTCTCTTGCCATGCTCTTCTCCCCTAGCTCTAGCGGAGGGTGTGTCAGCACACATAGCTGTGTGGCCTGGGGGTGTGTGAGGAAAAGGCAGCACAGTTCTCTTTGTCTACACCTGGTCCTGTTCTGTCTTGAGCCCAGGAAAGAGAGCTGACATGAGATCCAGAACACCTGGCTCTGGCTCTTATCAAACATGTGAGCTTGAGCGAATCACTCCTTCTGCCTGTGCTTCAGTTTCCTCATCTGTTAACTAGTTAAGGAAATTAATTATCTAGAGGTGCCTTTCAGCCCTAACATTCCACAAGTCCATGAATCCATCAGACAGTAGTTGATTTCCTTGACTCAAAGTGTCCCATTAGGCTGGGCTTATGACAAGGCCATCAAGGGCCAGGCCAGGCCTAGAAGTTGAAAGCTTTCTCCTGGGCCAGCAGAGGCATGACCTGATTCTGGGATGAGACCTGCAGGCAGCCAGGAAGGTGAGAACCCACAGGCACTAGAGAAGCAAACAACTGTGCTTACAAAGTCAGGGCCAAGTGCAAGCTTGGTCACACCAGCTGCGGACAGACAAATAGACACTCCTCACTTTTGCCTCTTGGCCCTTCCCTTGCCAGGGCTACTGCCACCTCTCACAGCGTGATGATTAGGTTAAGAATAGGGCGCAATGAAAATGGTACCGGTGAGCTTCCCATGTTGTCTCAGAGAAGACTTTCACCAAGGCTCCCCTTTCCTTTGCCTGGAGGCCCCAGCCAAACCCACATGCAAATCTTGATTCCATCAGGAGCTCTGTTTCCTCAGCTACTGCTGTTTTCCCTCTGAAGACACATGCCCTTCCCCACAAGTTTTAATGTTCCCCCACCACCTCATTTTCTCATGAGTCCTTCCTGGGGAGTTGGGACGCAGCCAGCCTCTTCTGGTAAGAAATAGGCCTGGCACCCACAAAGAAGCCCCCTTTCCCCTTCATTATGTCTTCTCCTGTTGTCATTTAAAAAGAGAAAGTCAATAAAAATCTCTCTTCCTCTGGGTTCTTTATAGATTTTCTCATTAAGAGAATTAAGAGCAATCAAAGCCAAACCCAGAGCTGCTTCTCTTTCGACAAATCATCTTAAAACACTTGCTACTCAAGTCAAAAAAGATGATTGTTGGCTGCCAATACTAAGCTCCCAGGTCAGCTTCCCGGCATCTTCTCTGCAGTGCAGCCAGGGAAAGGGAAAGCGGTGACTTTCAACGCTACACGTTTCTACCCAACAGCCACTCTCTTCCAGAGACTGTAAGGGGAGCTCCAAGCTGGGTTTCTGACTAGGCTTCTATAATGGGTCCATATAAGTGCTCTTTCTGGAATCCACCCAGACCCAGGATGGGTTGAGGTAGTGAGCTCCCCATTCCTGGAAAGTTTGCATACAAGATAAGAGCTCCTCTGTTGGCCAAGGAATTGCACTGGGTGACTGCTGCAGTTCCCTTTTACTTGGAAGTCTCTTGAATCCAGGGCCCATTTGCCACCGCTCTTACAGTGACATCAGAACAACAAGTGCATCAAGGGAGGATCTAATGGGATATAGAGCCTAAGTACAGCCGTCAGGATGGGTAGGTCGGGAAGATGTTCCTATGGCCGGCATGCGTGTAAGTTCAGGTTGGGATCTAATAAGAACGATTCTCTGCAGACAAACAAGAACGTCTTCAGGCAGTAGTGGGCATTGCATAATATGCCATGCACAATGCAACGGACACATTGTAGGTTTCCAGTACTTGCTGAAAAGCAGCTTATGATGACACTATCTTGATGACCATGCGACATTAAATTATATTAGAGCATCTGAGAGTCAGGAGAAGCCGGTTACTGTTCTAACTCTTTCTCTGTGTGCTTTGGGGGAAGTTATTTTCCCCTCTTAGATCTCAGTTTCCTCATCGGTAGGAATCCAGGATTGTCCTATATCTGCATTTCCCAAAGGAGGTTCCAGAAACACTTAAATCTGGTTAGATACTTTATATACAATGGTTTCATGGTAAAATACGTTTGGAAACCCTGCTCTTTAGAGAATGACAAGGCTAATGTGCCCGTGAAAGGCTCCAAAAATGCAGCAATGAAAACGTCTCATTCTTTTTGTTTAACCTTGTGTTTCCAGAATATCTTTGAACATAGAAGTCTTTTTATCCCCAGTGCACGCCTTTATCACCCAAGACTAACACTGCTCAGCACACGCTCTGGGCAGCAGTGATCTATATATTCTCTACAGTTCCTCGGTCCTAGGATATTCTGTGCTTCTTCAATTAGCAGAAGAATCATCAACAAAAGCTTTATTGTGATATGCATGAGCAAGACCCAGGTAGGCTGCATCTCTAGATCAGCATCTCTGATTAATGTAACTAGCTGCTTCTGCATGCACTCTCTCCTCTGCCTAACACTGTCCTTCCTTTTGGCTGGCTCTCTCAACCTTCTCATCTCAGCTCCTGCCTTCTCCATGTCTTAGGTCTGGGTTAAGTACCCATTTTATGTCTTTTACTCTCCTAGCCATGTCTACACTAAAAGAAAAGCTCCGTGAAGGTCAGGGTTTTGCACATTGCGTTCTCCTTTCTATTTCTAGTGCCTATGAAAGGGTTTAATGTATAGGAAATCCTTGATAAATATGTACGGATTTATATTTACATACATGATTATATACACAGTAAGTGACTTTTGGGATTGCCCCCTTAACTGGGATGGGGGAGAGTAATTCCTTTTTATGGGAAGGGGAAGGGACTTATGTTCTCTTTACACTGGGGAAGTTACAGATAGAAAGACATCAGAATTGTTCAAGACACCATTGGCTGCCTGTCTTAAAAGAGAGCTTCCCATGATTGAATAAGTTCACCATAAACATAAATGAAACCATCATCAATTGGAATTTTGAATAAAATGACTGTGACATATCTTCCTAATATCATGAATTTAGGGTGCAATTCTTTATTAATCAGTATTCTTTGTAATTTACATACCTCTACAAAATAAGGGTTCTTTTGTCATATATCTTTGATTTTTGAGAACTACAACTAAATTTAAACAATAATTAATGTACTAGCAATCTATTATATTAATAAGAGCAATCTAATGCATTAATAAAATGCAGTTTAAATGCTGGCGTCAAGGAACAATTAAGCTATATTATGCAACTCCCAATGATAATAGAGACTAATTTATTAAAGTGTATGATATAATGCTAATTGAAAGTACGTAGACTTAAACAAGCATTACGTGAACACTGATAGCAACCTGGTTACATGCAGAAGAGAATAAAGATGGGAAGAAAACACAGCAAGTACAGAGTATTTGGGTAAAGAAGAGGGGACTAGAGTAAAGTTGGTCTGTTTTTTAATTTGCTTCTGCAAATTTTTTCTCCAATCCTTTTTAATGTGCTTGTCTTCTTTGTAAATTTTTTAAAGATAAAAATAAGATTGGAAACAACAGAAAATATGCTTGCTGGCTCTGCAAATATTATTTGATTTTTTTTCCAGCTGAGGTTTTGGGGCTTTGCTCAGAGATGGCTGGACTATAAGATAATCTGGCTTCACTACTTTTTCCCAGCTGTCTGGAAATGTCCTTCATAACAAGACAGAATGACAACAATCACCCCCAAACTCAAATACTTCATCTAGTCATTGACAGGTCCCAATGACCCAGAGCTGGAAACTAGGCTGAAAAATGAAAAGTTGAGAAGTTTGGACTTCATTTGCCCTCATTTCCATTTGTGATTTTTGGGTTATGTTGCTTTTTGAGGAGGATGGGAGGGGGGAGGGGTGGTCAGCAACCTTTTTTCTTTGTCCTAAGATAAATCCCAAAAGCTATTACCAGGAAAAAAGAAGAAGAAAAAGTTTCTGTTTGGCTTTTTGCTGCTCTGGCCATAAACAGCAGCCTGGGATCAAGGGCGCGGTGGGTGCACAGGATTTAATCTCCACCAGGTTTTCTTCCCATAAACATCCTTTCAGCTGTCCTGGCCCAAGACAGCTTTCCCTTTGTGAGGTTGAGGCATGGTTTTTGATGGAGTGTTCTGCTGCACTGCTCTCCATGGACCCAACCACTGATTCTGACCCTACAAGCCTGGAAAACCTCAGCACATTCGTGCCTGAGATATTTGGACCCAAGACAGTCCCTGACTTGGTGGTTAAATGTAATTCAATGGAACCGAGAGGCCTGGCGTAATAGAAAGAGAATGGCTTTAGGGAGTCGAAACAATTTCAGTTTGGATCCCAGGCCCTCTGCTTACAAAAAATGTGACTTTGGTTAGACAAACTACTTAACTTCCAGAAGCTGTAGTTTCTCCTTCTGATTCCTACCTTGAGGGCTATTTTGTGGACTGAATAAAGTATCAGAAGCAAAGCGGCTAGTAGAGTGAACCCAAGTTCCTGTTCCTTCGGTTGCTTATATCACAGACTCAAGTGTGGAAACCACACTTTCCAAATATTTCTGATGAATCTAAACTTAGTCCCGAGGAAACTAACCAAGAGGATGAAGGGTCTGGAACCCAGGCCCCATTAGAAATAGGTGAAAGCACAGAATGCATTTAGTGTAGAGACGATCAAGGAGCTGCAATAAGCGCCTTCGTACGTGATTCACTCAAATCTGAAAGAGGGAGCTGACTTGTTCTATTTTTTTCTCCTCTGTGACTGAAGAATGATTTAGAGGATGTCTTATATGTGTCAGACTCTGTGCTTATCGCTGCAGATAGACTGGGGAACAAGAAATCTTTCGAATTCCTGGAGCTTGTAATCTAGTTGGAAAGACAAACATTGAACAAATAATTTCAAGTGTGGCTGCTAATAAAAAGATAAAAAGGGGAGAGTCAAAGGCTCTGTGGGGGTTTGCAATTGTTCAGAATTAGGACCAAGAGATGTGAACTGTAGGGTGATTAGGTTCAATGTAATAGTCAAGAGAGAGGCAAGCAACTGCATATAGGTGGGCAGTTTGTGTACTACGCAAAGGTTCTAGCTGAGGCGATGAGTAAGGATTGAAATCTAGGCCTTGCTTTGCTCCTCAAACCATGTGCCTTCAGGGCTGCACCTGCCTCGGGGAGTGCTTTTTCTAATTTGCACAGAGGCATCTTACAGTCTGGTAATAGCTCTGAGCTGATATCTCCAAATGGTGACCCGTGGCACTACCTGGGCTATAGATATTCTTTATTGGCCTGTATGTCATTTTTGGTTTGTTTGTTTTTAGTTTGAAGTAGCTATCAGATTTTAAAGTCCAGGAGATTCCACTTTACAATCGAGATATCTGTGTCCTGTGGAAAAATGGGTAAATCTGATAATAATATGGGTCCCCATGTTCCTACAAAGAGGAAATCAGCTGGAAGTGAAAGATGGATGTTCCCTTTAGAGAACGTCCCGCAACCCCAATCCTTTTACTGAATTACTTTCCTGCCCTAGAAATAACTGAATGATCAACTGACTGACTGACTAATATGGGCTAAATAGTGCCCCCCCAACACACACAAAAAAATTCATACATGATGGGTTCCATCTCTGGTGCTGGATACAAAATATAAATTGTGGCCCCCATACAGGACCTCAGAACGTGATTGTGTTTGGAAATAAGGCCTTTAAAGAGGTAATTAAGGTAAAATGTGGTCATTAGGGTAGGTGCTAATCCAATATGACTGGTGTCCTTATAAGAAGAGGAACTGAGGACACAGCACATAGACAGATGATGGATGGTAGAAGGTGACCATCTACAAGTCCAAAAGAAAGACCTCAGAAGAAACCAAACCAGCAGACACCTTGATCTTGAACTTCCAGCCTCCAGAATTATGGATAAAGTATTAGAAGCATGTGGCTTGTGAATGAAGCCACCCAGACTGTGGTGTTTGTTAGGACAGCTGCAATAAACTGAATATTCATATCTCCCCAAAATTTGTAAGTTGAAACTTAATCCCCATTGTGATGGCATTAGGTGAGGCCTCTGGAAGATGATCAGGTCCTGAGGATGGAACCATCCTGAATGGCATTAGTTCCCTGATAAAGAAGACGCCAGAGAGCTCACTCATCCCTTCCACCATGTGAGGACAATGAGAAGACAGCAGGCTTTTACCAGACAGAGAATCTGCTGGTGCCTTGATCTCGGACTTCCCAGCCTCCAGAACTCTAAGAAATACATTTTTGTTGTTTACAAGCCACCTAGTCTATGGTGTTTCATTTTAGTAGTCCAAAAGGACGGAGACAGCCGCTCTAGCAAACTAATACACTAACTAACTTATTCAACAAACAAATAAATAACACAAATCCTATTTCCTGCCCTCAAAGAGCTAATATTATAAGAGGGAAGGCTTGATGTGTAAACATTCCCAGCAGTAGCCAGAGTGATCTTCTTCATTCCTCTGTTCTCAACCCTCTGATGCCTTTTTCTTGTGCTTAGGGTAAAAACCAAGCTCTGGCCTACCGACGTCTTAGCGTGAGCTGGTGTCAGCCCAGTGGCCCACCTCAGTGTGAGACACCTCTTCTTGCTCATGACACACAGCTGCCCTGACTTTTCTATTCCTCCCACAAGCTGACACCAACCTCTTTCCACCTAAGGTCTGAGTCTACTTTGCTCTTCCAACCTTCTTCCCATTCAAACTTGTTCTCATCACTTCTCCCAGCCAAGACTGGAGGAGGGAAGTTAAAAGAAGAAGAGGGGGAATTTCCATTTTCTGAGCAACAACTGAATACTGCAGTAAGGCCCTGGGCTCAGTGCTTTACACATTATGTGAATAAATACAGAGCTTTACGAGGTAGGTCCTGCTAACTTCATTGATAAATGAGGAAACTGAGGTTTGGAGAAGTCAAAAGCCTACGGAAGAAGAGGGAATGGAATCTGAATGGAAGTCCGACTTACTGGAGAGCACTTCCACACCCTGTCACATCACACTGCTGTCTTCTGTGCCTGGTCATCTATTGGAGGGGACTGGAGGGCGCCTGCTGGCCTGTTTAAAAAGTGTTACAACCTTGCAGGCTTTGCCTTGGTTAAACAAGGCTTTCTATGGGCTTTTCTGTTGAGTGCAAATGACCATTGGAATCCCCACACTCCACCTCCTCTCTGCTGAACTTTAAAATTAATCTGTTCTTTTATTTAACCCAGGAACCTTCAGAAGAGCTTCTGCCAGTAGCTAACCTGTTTCCCTGAAAATAAGACCTAGCTGGACCATCAGTTCTAGTGTCTTTTGGAGCAAAAATTAATATAAGACTCGGTATTATATTATACCATACTATATTATATTATTATATTATATTATAGTAAAATAAGACTGGGTCTTATATTAACTTTTGCTCCAAAAGACGCATTAGGGCTGATGGTCCAGCTAGGTCTTATTTTCGGGGAAACATGGTAGGCTGGGAGGAAGGGCAAGGCGCAGAGAAAAGAGGAGGAGGGAGCACACAGGATGCAAAGCTGAGCTGACTGTGGTGGCATCAGGAACTCGCCAGGGCATGAAGAACTGGGAGCCAAAACCCTTGGGTTCAGAGCCCGACTCCACTTGTCAGGCTATGCCCCGTCACTCTATCACCTTGAACCTCAGCTAGAGAAGGAAAACAGGATTGATGCTCATCCCCTAGGGGTGCTCTGCATGGGTGGTTAAAGCACTTTGTAAATTACAAGGTATCACAAAGACGACAGGTGTTGATGTTATTACTATTATTCTTTTTTGTAAAAACCTTCAGGATGGAATAAACCCAGACTCAGAGAGAAGGTTTGAGGAATTGACTAGGTTGTGGAGGGCTTGGTTACCTGACAGGTGTCCCAGTCCATGGGTATTGAAATTAAGCTTTATCCTAGCTGGGGTTGGTGTCCAAAGAGGTCCCAGCTGATGAATGAAGCTGTATTTTCTAAGCAGCGAGTGATGCTCGAAGTCCAACAGGTATTGGCACTTGGGTCTGAAATGACCATCCCATTCAGAGCATGACACCAGCCAAGGAACTGGGACACAGGGATTCTACCCTATTTCCCAAAGGGAGGGGTCAGGAAGAACGAGACAGTGGTTGGGCCATAGCCACACAAGCTTGGGTCGAAGGCGGCCTTGGGTAAGTAGTACACTGAATAGGAAACTGAGGCTGAAGGCCAGGTGGATAGAGAGCATACTGTGTGCATGCTGTGACGTGCCTTCTAGTTCCCTCTTCAGGGAAGAGTGTGTTGCCTCAGCTGCATAGATCTTTTCACCGAGCCCACATTCAGTGATTGATCATGCAGGAGTGTAAAAGCCTGGTTATCTCAGCCCAACCAGGACGACACTGAAAGGCCATTCCATCAACATCTCCACAGCTCCCGATGTCTCTGGGCTGGCATCACAGCTACACTTCTCCCTCGGTCCTCTCCTATTTTCTTTCCCTGCCTTTCCCAAGTGTGGAACCCAAGGGCACACCTTAATATACATCCTGTGGAGTAGACTCTCTCTCAGAGTCAAGCTTCTTGGAAACTCAGTCTACAACAAATACTCCAGGGGGTTTAAATAAATGTATAGAGCCCATTGTGCTTCTCAGGAAGATAAGATGGCAGGTCTGTGATGGTGTGCTCATTCCAAGATCAAGGTGCTGGCCAATTCAGTTCCTGGTGAGGAGTCTCTTCTTGGTTCTCAGATGGCTCCCCTCTTGCTGTGTCCTCACGTGGAAGGGATGGACAGAGGGAGGAAGGGAAGGAAGAAGGGAGAGGGAAAGGAGGGAGGGATCAATGGAGGGAGGCAGGGAAGGAGGAAAGGAGAAAGGGAGGAAAAGAGGGAGAAAGCGAGAGAGAGAGAGAGAGAGAGAGAGAGAGAGAGAGAGAGAGAGAGAGAGAGACAGAGAGAGAGAGAGAAGCTCTTTTTTTATAAGGGTACCCATCCTATCAGGAGGACCCCACCCTAATGACCTCATTTAAACCTAATTACCTCCCAAAGGCCCCTTCTTCACATACCATCTCATTGGGGGTTAGAGCTTCAACATGAATTTGGGGGGAACACAATTCAGTCCATCGCAAGCACCCATTCTGTGCCAGGCACAGTTCTAGATAATTGAAATATATCAGTGAATAAACCAGATAAAAACCTCTGCACTCAGGAACTTACATTCGTGTGTGTGTGTGTGTGTGTGTCTGAGTGTAGTGGGGAAAGGGGCAACAATAGAAACAGCCATAACAAACTAATAAGATATTTTAGAATACACAGACAGCTGTGAGTAAAGGAGATGGTGTGGGGCTGTTGTGTATTTAAAGGCATAGTAAGAAAGGGCTCACGGAGAAGGTGACATCATAGCAGAGACTTCAAAGAGGAGCGGGTGTGCAACACACAGGTATCTGCGGGAAAAAAATGTGTCCCCAGCAGAATAGCCCACGATGAGGCCCTCAGGGCGGGGCATGCCTCGGTATTTTAGTAAGGAGGCTAGAGTGGCTGCGAGGAGTGGCTGACAGGAGATTAGAGAACAATCAGAAAGGTCATGAGGGCAGGATCATCCAGTCTTCACTGGCCACTGTGAGTGCTTTGGTGTTTCCTCTGAGTGAGCTGGACCTGGTGGAGGGTTATGTAATAAGGAGTGATATGATCTAACGTTTTAGAAGGATCCTTCTGGCTGCTTCACTGAGACAGATGGTCGGGCATGCATGAGACGTTGGGAGTACATGAGACATGGGCACTGCTATCCGGCCTGCAGCTGCTCCCCAATTGGAGAGGAAAGCCCCATTCCTTGACTCTGAAAATGTTTGGACTCTCATGGGATTCTGGGCTCTCCTCCAGGCTGGGGCTCTGGGCCCATCGTGCATTGTGGGAATGGCCTGTCCTGCTCCCCACCTTCTGGAGGAGATCAGATCCCACTCTAGAAGAAAGATTGCATGGATTTCCCTCATCATCTGTGGACACAGATGCTGGCCTCGTCTCAGATGCAAACAGATCCTTCTGCTGGGGCCTCACTGCTTTTATCGCAGTAGTCTTTATACTCAAGTGTATTTTGTGCTGAAATGACTGGCTTTTTCATCTGTTTTCCAAACTGACTGCAGAAATGGAAACTTCCTCATTTTTATTTTAATCTCAAGCACCCAGCAGAGTGTCTTACACAACTAGGGTTTCATTATATGTTTGATAAGTGAAAGAATGAATGAAAAGGGCCTCTCTTAGTTTGCTCAAGTTCCTAGAGCAAAATACCACAGACTGGGTGGCTTAAACAACAGAAATTTATTTCTCACAGTTCTGGAGGCTCAGAAATCCAAGATTAAGATGCCAGGAAGGTAAGATTCATTCTGAGACCGCTTTTCTTGGCTTTTGGTGACGTCATCTTGCTGTGTGCTCACATGACCTCTTCTTGTGAAAGTGGGGAAGGAGCAAGCTCTCTGCTATCTCTTCTTATAAGGGCACTAATCCCATCATGAGAGCCTCACCCTCACGACCTCATCTAACCCTAATTATCTCCCAAAGGCCCTACCTCCAAATATCATCACATTGGGGATTAAGGCTTTAACATATGGACTGGGAGGCCATAGTAGGGCTAATGGGTAGACATTATAGGATATGTCAGCCTGCTAAAAATAAGTCCTAGCAATAAGAGCTGTCCAACAGCAGAAGAGGCCACCGCTTAAAAGAGAGAATGCCCCATCACTGGGAGATCCAGGCAAGACTAGATAACAGTTTGGCAGGGATATTAAAGACAATCCAGTGAGGGTTGGATTAGATCTCTTGGAATACCATTCATTCATGGTGATCTTGTGTAAGCCCCCATTTTAAGGATGCAGTAAAAACATAACGTTTCATCTGTGTTCAGAGGGGAGCTTCAGAGATTTGGAATATCCTATTTGGGAGTACAAATTTGGGGATAATACTAATCCCACCTCTCTTCACACTGTAGGTCAGATCATTTCAGAAAGCCACTAGAGTCAGAGAGATTAAAAAAATAAATATATATATATATATATATATATATATATATATATATATTGATTGATTGGAGAAAATAGCTTTGATCTCTATCCAAACTGGCTCCCTAATGACCTCCCTCTGAACTTAACTTCCCCACCCAATTCTGGGTAGAGATGGATGGACAATCCCAGGCCCTCCTGGTAGACTTCAAGAAGAGAGAACTCAGAGGGCTAGATCTACACATGCTGACATCCTGTTTCACCATTTCATCTGCTCCTTGAGGAGCAATTAGGGGCTGGGAAAGAGGTGGTACATTTCCCTCCTTGAGAGTAAAACAGAGATTTGTTCACGTCAATGAAAAACTGAAGGTGAGGAATGAGGAATCAGTCTACTGCCCTTAATCATCATGAGTACAACTAGATAACAAACCAGGCCCTCATAAGGGGGTCCTTTGCTGGGTGTCCCTGGCCCTGATGTGCCAAGTCCTGTGAAGGGTTAAAAGCAAGAGCTGAGGTTCTGTTTGATGGGGAGGGAAAGACTCCGACAATTGAAGCTTTTACTTTAAGACACAATAAAAGACAGTGACATGCTGTATAAGCATTGTTCCTGGCTGTAGTTATTCCAATTATTTTTTATGTTTTCTCCTTAAATGAGAAACATATCAGACACTAACTCAAACACGGAGATACCTATTTATGCTTCAGAACAAACAGTTTAAGGGCATTATATACAGATGTCTAAATATTTAGAAAGTGTCTGTTTATGGGAGCAAAATGAAAAGTACCTGTTTTCATTTGAAGGATTTTATGTGAAATTTGCATGTAAAAAACAAGCAGCCCCGGTGGCAAAGGGGTGTTAGAGATGAGAATTGGGTATATAGCTGTGGAGAGGGGGACACAGGGGATTGGTGGGGTGGGGGCTGCCCTCAGCTGCTACAGGCTCTGTACCCATCCAGAGTGGGAGGGAACCAGCAAACTAAGGCTGGAGTGATGCTTCTCTGTAGGGCGGGGGCATAAATACACTCCTTGAAGACATCAGGGTATTTCAGTGACCTAACTCACAACATTATCTTCTTTATCAGACACTCTTCTTTAGCCCCAAAGGGACATTTAAAGAGAAATAGAATTCCGGCTGCTTGAGATGAGTGTAGTAAACTGGGGGTTATTAGACTACCTGAGGGGCTCCGACGCTCCCAAAGCTGGGATCTTGGGAGCTCAGATGGAAGAGCTGAGAGATAGGTTAACACTTTGTCTTACATGGAAGCACATGTCGGCTCAATTTGAGGGAGAATACGTGAAGATGGTGTGTATGGCCTTGTGAGGCAGTGAGGTCTCTGTTACCAAAGGTACTTTAAAATAGGTTGACCTCTTACCAGAGGTGTTTGAGAGGACTGGCTGGATTGCAATGTGTCTCTGGCCCTTTCAGCAACCAAGATTCCGAGATTGTGTGATGCAGAATGGTCCAGGCTGTGTACACCTCTTCTACCACCTCGTTTCCTAGGGGCTCAGTGCCCCAGGGCTCTGAGCTGGGGAGTCCTCAGCAGCTGATTGGATCTGAGTGCATCTGGGGAAGCCAGAGCCGTTTCTTGAGCAAAGGAGAAATGCCCCTTGTGCTGTCTGCCCTACGGTGTCCCTCTGAAGCCCTTACTGGTCCCAGCTCTAAGGTCTATACTTTCTCTGAAGGAGTTTTTGTCTTGCCAGGATGGGCTCAGACTTCTTTCATCTCCTCCACATGGGGTGGGATCTTGTATTGGGGATTCACAAATCATGTGCTTCAGGGTCTTGTGAGGATGGAGACCTACAACCCCAAGAAGGGTAGGATTTCTGGGCTTTCTCTCTCTCTCTCTGACCCATCTCAGAATTCAGCAACGAGGCAGGGCTGCTTACCAGGATGTTAGAGAGCAAAAGGGGAAGTGCTGCGTTTCACCAAAGCCTCACTCGGTCCCCTCCCCTCAATCCTCACAGCATGATGGTTTGGGAAGGAGCAAGGGGTGCAGTTGAATTGGCTGCAGGAGCTAAAGGCAGAGGTCTGCCTGTCAAAAGAGGCCAAGTGCCCAGTGCGGCAGCCCTTTCTTGTCACGATCGAGCGCTGAGTGCTGGAGACATTATGTCAATGGCTAGGGTATCTTCCCAGGGGCTGTCACGAGGGCGGGCGGGAGCTAAGGATGAAGGTCCCAGAGCTCACCAGATGGGGACGTGCTTCACCACTGGCTAATCCAGCTAGATAAGCCTTGTGCCATAAAGGACCAGTCAAAATAGGGGAGGCCAGAAAATAGCAGGAGGTTGAGAGATGGGGGTGGTTTGATACAGAAGGAGACCTGAGGCTGAGATGGGAAGAGTTAGGATCAGCAAGCAGAGCTGATTAGACAGAGGAGAAAATAAGAGAGAGACAAAAGTGAGATTTCAGTCTAAATCCTCAAATGCTGTGTTCACTCTGGTTCCCTTATCCTGTGGAAGGTGGGCTCTGAGGCTGGTCATTCATCCTTTCATTTATTCAGTCAATCGTTTTTCAGAAGCATGTGCAAGACAGACCCTATCTGCATTCTGGAATGAAGTCCCTGCCCTCAGAGAGCTGCGTGTTTCGTGGTGGCTGCAGTCAGCAAATCCTAGTGGGGGTTTTAGACTCAATTTGTCAAACTCGGAGGTGACTAGTGTCTGGAGCAGACCCCAGAGACCAGCTGGGGAGCAGGAGCAGAAGTGCAGTCACTGGAGAGGTGGCTGGCAAAACCAAAACTGGATTTGTATTTAGCAGAACCTCGTGACTGCAGAAGCCACCAGAATTTGGGACTAACATGCCCATCCTATACCAGCAGCACGGAGCAAGAAGGCTCAGCTCTAAACCTGAGTTCTATGGAAGTGCCTTAGCTGGTGAGAAGCATGAGGGAGGAAACCCGGGAGCGCTGTGGTCACACACCACCTCCTAAATCAGGCCAACGGAGAGGTGACTCAGGAAAAACAGTGGAATCCTGAACTCAGCGCAGGGGAAATGACTCACAGATGAGGCCAATAAACACTAAGCCCCACTGGACTAGGTTCTGAAGATGCTTAAGGACTTCCTGCCTCGGTCAGATTTGGTTTGGAGCTGGGGCAGGGCCAGGCGTGCAGGTGTGAGCAGCGTCAGCCGCAGCTGTGGGTCTCTCTGCTCTCTTTCTCTCTCAACCAGGGAACGAGCCATCTATGCTGTCAACTGCTGCTCATAGAGAGACTGAAGTCAACTGACATTTTGTGCTTGTCTTCACACCCAGACATAGAGATAAAAAAGACAGCCTCTGCCTGGAAGAGGCCATTGCTCACGGGGAAGGAGAGGGCAGGCCTCCTAACCAGCCAATTGCAATGAAATGGCTTAGATGGATTTGGATAAAGAGCCTGGGGGGAGGGGTGGGGCAACAGAGGGAGGAGAACATAAATCTGATATGAATTAGGCACCCAACAAATCCCCACTAATTTATTATTATTATGATTATTTTTCGTTTTTCATTTTATTATTATAATTTTTTATTATTATTATTTTTCTTTTGGTGTGGGGAAAGGTGGAGTAAGAAGGGTGTCATAACAAAGGTGAAATTTGATCCTGGTTTTGAATGATGAGGAGGTGCAGAAGGTGAGTCCAGGCAGAGGGAACGCCTCACACAGTGGACTTGGGAACGGGAGTGTTTGATGTGGTTGGAGGGAGAGGATGGTGAAGTCCTATAGAGCAAGGGGTCCTAAAGACAGTATTAGTCAGCTTCTGCTGGGTAACAAACAAGTACAGAATCTCAGCACATAAAAATGTAAGCATTGATTTTCTTGCACGTGCATCTTCAGGTTGCTACAATGGCTCTGTTTCAGGCTGGGGGACAAGTTCAAGTCTGCTCCACATATCTCACTGTTGGCCCAGGCCACAGGGTAGGTGTGTTCTTTTTATGGAGGCAGTTGATGCTCTCAGAGCAGCAAGTGGAAACACAGTATGCTTTTCAAAGCCTAGACTTGGAAATTAAACACTACAACTTCTACCAAAGCAGGTCAGGTGACCATGCCCAACTTGAATGGGGACAAAAGAGCTCTTTCCGATAGAAGATGGTGAGGGGAATCAGTTAATAGTTGTTTAACAATTCTCTAACATTCCATAAATGCCGTGCAATTTTGTTTTGATTCTGGAGAAAATGGGGAGCTGTTGCTGGTTTTTCTTTTTAGGGAGGATAGTTTCATTTTAATAGGAGTGTCAAGAACACATGCCATAATGCAGAGGGACACTTTGCTCATACCTGGATATAGTTAACACATGCTATTTTGTTTACATATTGAAGTTTCTGAAGGGCAGAGACTATGATTTATGTATCTCTGTAGCCCTAGCACCTAGCATAACTCCCAACAAAGTGTCCTCATAATATTTGTTGAATGGATAAATGGTCTCACACTGTTCTCAATGTGTAGTTAAAATTTAATAGGAAATGTACATTTCTCTGCTCCCACTGACAGTTCAAGATAAGGGTGGGGTGATGAGTGAAGAGCAGATATGACCTTCTTGGAGGTGGGAATGAAAATGCTAAGCAGGGAAACCAACAGCATCAGGAAGCAGGTGGCCCAAACCCCAGCTGTTACAGTCAAAAGGCCATTTGAGAGGAGCCAAGATGGCCTTCTGAGTAATGGACTTCTTCCAGGTAACTGTCAACTTGAAAGATACAGATTTCTAATGACAATGACTAACATACTCATATATTAGTGCCTCCTATGTGCCTGACACACTCTTAATACATTTTATTTATTATTTCATTTAATGGAGTCCTCCCTTGCACTGGTTATTAATGGGGACATCAATGAAAATAACAATAGTCTGTTTCCATCTTGCTGGAGTTGCATTTCCAGGTGCGGGTTCTGTGGCAAACAAGGACAGAAGAGGCTGCAGCAATGTAAATACAAGTGAGTAATGTAAGCACAGCTGATGAAGTCGGTAAAACGATGAATGCAAAGTAAGGCTGAGCAATTGCAGATGAAAGTCTGAGAACAAACTACAAATAACTTCAGCTCAGACAAAAACACGACCAGGTTAGTGGACGATGGAGGATGAGGATAAAAGTATGAAGAGACGGGAAGATTCCCTATCAGTCACTTTGGGTTCAGAATTCCCTCAGTGAGGAGAGACCTAGGTCCCAGGAATGCCCTGCTACAGTATATTTGATCACCAGACCCTCGAGGGCAAGGATGTCGTTGTTCACTTCTGATGTCCCAGAGCATAGCATTGCCCTTGGCAGTTTGCCCTTGGCAAACACAATGCACTTGAAGGACCTGAACTCTGTCCTGTGATGGAGGAGGGGCTTAAGAAGATTCACTAGCCTCTCAACCAAGTTTCTGTGGATAGTGCCTCTTCCTGTCCCCCTCTGATAGACTTCTCAATGGTGGAAGCACTATCTCCCCAAGGAAGCTTAGAGTAACTATTCTTCTAACATCAGAACATAACTTTCCTCCAGCTCTGTACCTGCCCCTCACTTTCTGGCCCAAGGTCCTCGCCTCCAGGAAACAGCCAGATGGAAAGAGGCCATGGGGGAAAGGCCTTTTGTGATTTGAGTGGTGCTAAACCAATTTCCTCTGACGGCTGTTGTGAGAAACATGAGGAAACAAAGCCAGTTCTTAGTCCTGCAATGGCTGAATGACAAGAGTGCTTAGTCCATCACCATAAAGAGTATGTATTTCTTTCTCCTAAGCCATCGGGAATAAAGAAGTTGGTGCAAAATCATTTTTATTTTTATTTTTTAACTATTCTCCTTAGGTCTTCTTCTAGTTCTATCAAGTGCATCTTGAATGGATCCCTCAGGTCTCCCTCTCCTCCTTAGTCTCCCTTCCTTTCTTCTTTTTCATCCTATTTCTGAAGGGTCCAGGCTTTATCTACTGTGCTTTAATCTGTAAGTTCTGTTCTGACTCTTACCCCTTGAGTCTAAGTTGGCAAATCCTATTAATTTTTAAATGTAAACACAAAGATCCTTATTAGACTATATCAGGTAACTCACACTTTGAATGAGGAGGATAGAAAGCGAGGAGGGTCAGGCAAGAAGCAAGAGAGGGCTGGTACAGCCAAGACCCTGCCCAGTGATGGCTGGCTGAGAACACCAGAGCTGGGCCATTGTCTCGGGACACTTCTGAACACTGTCACCAGGTTGCAGCCCCTGGGTACTCACTACTGCAACTGGAAGTGATCTCTGAAGGCAAGTCCTTTGTCCCTGTTCCTCTCATAATTCTCAGAGAAGCTTACACAAGGCCAACACACTTTTTAAAAAGGATCATCTGGTTAGCAATACTTTGATGTATGAAAATGCAAAAAAAACACTGCTTTCCCCCTTTGCCTCCTCCCCGCCCCCATGGGGACATGCAGGGTGGTGGTAGGCAGGACTAATGAGATGAAAACAGTGGAGTCTTGGTCCTCCTACTTGCATAAGCAGCCATCACACAGTAGGGGGCCAACAGGTGAGAGAGATTTGTTCTTTACAACCTGTGCTACATGACTTTCCTGGAGGAAAACTGCCCTGTGTGTTTTGAGTTTTGACCATACTGATCTATCCTTGGCAGATGAGGCTGGTCGTATTAAGCAAACTGAGGACAGCCTTGCATTTGAAAGGTCTTTGCTTCTTGGAGCTGAATATTAGGACATGTCATGGCAACCCCAACGAGAGCAAGGTGGAAACTGCTCCATGGCTAATACTGTCATGTCAAAGCTGCGGCGATGAAAGTCCAGCGCCTGGGTTTCAGCAGTGCCCCTTATTCCTTTATCTATTCATTCAGTACATATTTTTAAATCGCTGCTATGTGCAAGATACCATGAGAAGTCGACAAAATAAAAATAAGATATATGGCCCTCCAATGGACGTGTCAAGGGGACAAGTCATCAATGACTGTGTGCCATATTATGGCACCAGCAGTTCCAGAGCGTTCTACATGACAAAGATAAGGGTGTGGGATTTGGGGCAGTCTTCAGAGAAGAAGTGCTATCGAGCCCAGTTTAAAAACAAATGTCCACATACAGGTAGAAGGAAGGGCATTTATACGGGTATGGACTAGTGAAAATGTCATATTGAGGGAACTCTATTTCTATTTGGCTAGAGTGCATGGTCGCCACATGGAGACATAACAGGGGACAAGACTTAAAAGAAAGATAGGCAGTTACTTTATAACTCGGGCAAATCATGTGTCATTTCTAATGTGCAGTCAGTTCATTTATAAAAGGACTAGAGTGTCTGCCCTCCCTAACTCACAGGGCTGAGCTTTAGACTTACGAGGGGGAATAAGAAGAGGCTTGAAGTTTCATCTAGTCCAGAGGTTTTCAAACTGTGGTTCCCATGGCTTCCTCAGGGACCTGGGCGTCAGCCACCCCAAGGAGGGGGATCTTAGGGTTGTCTAAAAGGTGGAGATTCTAACCTCCAGCTTCAGTCAGAGCAGCTGTGCTTTGCTTTGAGTATTAGGAAAAGAGGTGAGGTCCCGCTGCTAAAAGGTGAAGTTTGAAAATCACTAGACTAGTCCCACCCTCCCACTTTGTAGATGAGGAAAACTGAGAGGGAAGAAGGGCAAGGAAATGACTTGTGGGAATCCAATGACCACCTGTGGGATTTCAGAAGAAATGGGCTTCATAGTACTGAAGCCACATTTTCATGTTCATTTTCTTAGGTTCCAGCCAACAAGATTTTCCACAACACTTAAAAGACAAAAGATCAAAGTCAAAGAAAACAAATGCTAATGCCCCCACATCTACTACCCATCTGCAGGCCCCAGAGGTTCAAAGCTTGCAGACCTGGAAGCTAAAGCCCAGCAAACACCTCCCACCCCCTACCTCGCCCCTGACTTCTAGCTGCTTCTCATACCACCACGCCAGCCTCTCCTTCCACATGCCTTTCCAGAGGTACTCAGGTATCCTGACACACTTGGATCAAACAAGTTCCCAGAGGGCTCTGTCACCTAAATCGCCTTCTTACCTTCCAGGGACTATGTGTATGCCTGGGGTTAATGGTTGTGGGTGGATAACTGTTCTATCTGTTCAAAATATGTTTACAAGGTGTAGGCAGAGAAAAGGATGGAAAGTACAGACACTTCAAACTGCTGAAGAATTTTGTTCAAGTGTTCTGTGTGTTTTCAGGCAACCCACTCCAGTTTTCTGGGTCTCAGCTTTCCACTTTTAGAAATGAGCAGCTGGAGGAATTATTTCCAAGTCCTTAGGGACTGACAAAGGCAGCTCAGCCTTGTTCTGTTCTATTCTCTTCAGGCATTTTTTGAAGAGAGTTTTCCCATGAGGAAAAGAGTTTTCCCATGAAGAAATCGCTTCAGAGAGGAAAATATGTCAGGTATGTGTTCCTCATGATTATCTTCAGGACTTTGGAGCACAGAAAATTGTAAAAGAAAAGGGAAGTGACATGCGAAGTCTAGGGGGAATTTGCTGCTCCATTTGAACAGTGAAAAGGATCGTTGTGTGGGGAGCTGGGCTCTGAGCCCCTTAGGAAAGTCAGGGAGGCCCAGTGATGGCTTGACTGGCTCGAGGTTCCAGGTCACCCAGCCCATCCCTGGTAACTGACTCCACCAGACTACAGTGAAATTAGAGTAGGGAGGCTGCCCAGATTAAGTAGCAATGAGTGCAAAGTGAGCATTAGTGAGAGGCCACTGTCTATGCACCTTGTGCTTTTGTAACTCCTGCTCTGGCCATTCTCTTTTAATGCTTATTAAAAATGCAGGTAAGCCACTTTTACACTGTTATTTTAAAGGGCCAAGGTACACTGGGTCCACACAGACGGTGCCAAATGGATTGTTTACAACCCGTTTCTGATCTGATTCATTAGACCTTGGCAACACTGGGTTGTTACATATTTTTAATAACACCCAAACCTCTGGGACTTTTTACTTGGGGTGTTGGATCAGGAGAGTAGAAGAGAGACAAAAACCCTTGGGAAGTCTTCTCTTACCACACCAAACTTTACTAAGCACCTACTATGTGTTAGATTTTCAGACGTGCCTGCAGTCCCTAAACATCAGGTGTTCTGCATTGCGATGCTGTCGGCAAGGAAATAGGATTTTTAGGTATTATCAAATTCTGTAAAGGGCTCAGTGAGAAAAAAGGCTGAAGAACTAACTCGGACCAAGTCCTAGAGTTTCTCAGGCTGTGTGAATGCCTCTGCCCCGGCCACCAAATTGTTTGCACCAAATTGTTTCCACCAAATTGTTTGCAATTCCCTGAAAGGGAAGGAAATTGCAACAGCAGGAAATCGAGTCCTCCTAACTTTCATTTATGAGGAATTCCCTTCTCAACTCATCTTTTGGGAGGGAGGTGACCTTCTCTTTGAAGTTTTGGTTTTCAGATCCTTATTTAGGATTCACTTCAATCTACTTTGTGCTTCTACTGCTATTTGTGCATCAACTATTACAATCTCCATAACACTTTTCTCTGTTTATCTGCTTAAAATATCTTCCCCCAACCAGACTGGATCTTCTCTAAGAAGGGGCCGATTTGTCTTTGTTTTCCCAGTGCCTAAGAGTGCCTGGCACATAGTGAGACTTTATAAATCCTTGTTCAAGTAAAACGCAATGACTAAATACATAAAAATGAATGAATAAGCAAATCCGTTCCTAGCCCCCTGCTCCCTGATGGCATCACTAAGCTATGGTGCCCACCTGGCTCCTGGCGGCATTTGTGTTCCAGACCCCTGATGTGTAGGTGATAATTCATTAGAATTGGGATCAGCTGGAGTGTCAGGAAACCCTGAAATAACAGTGACTTAATAAGGATAGAAGTCCGCTTCTTTCTCATGTGAAAGTTTGGAAGAAAAAGGCAGGGTTTGTGTGTTTCTATCTTACTGTGCATGACCTCCATTGCCAAAGTCACTTTATGGCCAAGGATAGCTACTCCAGCTCCAGCCATCATATCTGTATTCCATCCTACAGGAAGGAAGAAAGTATGATCAAGAGCATGTTACTTCCCATTAAGGACACTGCTGAAATTTGCATACTCCATTTCTAGGTAAATCTCATTGGTCAGATCTGAGTCGTGTGACCACACCCTGCTGCAAAGGAAGTTGGGAACGTAGTCTTTATCTGAGTAGACATCTAAAAAGTAGGAGTTGTATTACTAAAGAAGAGTGAAGACTGATGAACAACACAGAAATTTCTGTTATAAGAACAATTTAAGGTTTTTTATTTTCGTTGTTTTTTTTTTTTTTTTGTGAAGGAATGATCAGTGGATCAAATCAGTAATTTAGAAAGATTAATGTAGTGCCTGGAAAAGAGAAGTGGTTAGAGAAAGGAGATTAGACGCACGGAGATCAGTAGGAGGTAGTAGTACAAGAGCAGAGATGAGGAGGACGTGAATTAGGACCCAGCAAGGGATTAGAAAAAAGGAGATGGACTTGTGAAGTGGTTTGGTGGTAAGATAGGCAAAGCCTGGTGACTATGGCTGTGGGGTGAGGGGAAGGAGCCTAGAATTAGACCCCCGATATTTTGACCTGGGGCCCTTGGAGATGGGGCAGTCATTTACTTATTTGGGGAAATGCAGGAAGACCTCAGGGGATGAGCACTGGACTGACAGCCCTGATGTTGACTTGGGATTCTAAAGAGCTGGGCACCTCCTCAGAAGGAAACTGTAGGGGTCACCTGTGGCAGTCAGTAGGGGACGAGCAGTTAGCCCAGTTGGAATGAGTACAGTGGAACGGGAAGCCCAGTTAGACGTGGGGGGTCAGATCCCTGTCCTCTCCCTGGTACTGTGGTCGTCACCCTGTCAGTGGGCCCTCGTTGTCTTAGGAGCTGACAACCAATTCTCCAGAGTTTCAAGACAGAAGTAATTTCAATTTCCGTCTAATTAAAAGGAGCGTATCAGTGTGTGCCTGGATCCTGCTGTGGCTGGAGAGGGGAGGGGGCTTCCCAAATCCACAGCCAAGCCTCTAGGCGGCATCCTGACTCTGGCAGGAGGAGCTGGGGTGCCTGGGGAGGGGCCGCCACGTGCCAGCTGGCTGTGCCAAGTGTAGGAGCAGCACGCCTGGGGTTCTGCCATGTGTTTGTTTATTTGGTTTGGCTGATGTAAAACATACACACACAGACTCACAGCCTCAGGGCCTGTGTGCAGAGCCCATGTTCAATCCTCCACTAAAATCAGAAACAGCACGGGAAAGGAAAGAAAGCCAAAATAGGAGCGTGCAACCAGGTAGCTGAGTTTCTTCGTTCATTCATTCATTCATTCACTCATTCATTCATTCATTCATTCATTCATTCATTCATTCAGCAAACGAATGCCAGACTCTATGCCAGGCACTAGGCACTAGTCAGTCCCCCAGGAACTCAAAGACAGCATCGGGGAACAGAGACAAGGAAAGAGGCCTGATTTCAGCACAAAGTGAGAGGTGCTTGATGCAGATCACAGCACATCTTTGATCCTGTCATTTCCTGGACTAAAATCTGAGTGGGCCTCTCCTTATATCTAACCGGACTCTCACAGACCCAACGATTCTACTCTCAAGACCCCTTAAAGCTCTGGGCCTTCCAAGCAGCCCCAGGATAGCTTCTGTTTCGGGTCTCCTTCCCCTGCAGAGTCATTGCCTCTGTCTGCCGGGTTCTTCCCTCTGTTCTCTGCCACTTTCCACTTAGTCTTACATGTCCTGGAGGAGCCTTCCCAGCCCACCCTCTGCATCCTCACTGTGTTTCCTTACTGCTGGCACTTGTCAGCTGCTCCTTTCACAGTTCACCTGCCCATTTCCCCGGAGGCCTGCGAGCCACTCGAGCAGAGACAGATCTTGTCCACATCTCTATCCTGGCAGTTAATCGGTGCCTGGCACAGAAACGCTCTTAATCCTGTCCAGATGAACAGGCAGCATTTAGTGCCACTGTGGACCGCCTCGGTGTGGTGCAGTTAAAATGCACTTGGACTCTGGAGTCAAACCCCGAGCTCTGTCACCTCTGACTATCCAAACCCCCTCTCTGAGCCTTAGTTTGCTTATTCCTAAAATGAAGCCAATACTACCCCAGGAGTATGACTTATGTGAAAAAGCTTTCTTTCATGTGTGTTCACCTTTCTTTCTTTAATATACATGGAGAGTTTATTTATTACTTTAATTATTATCATCATCAGAAGACAGGGCTGTAATGCGTGACGGCACAAACCTAGTAGGCAGGGGAAATTCTGAGTTCAAATTCTTGAGAAGTGCCCCTCACGGGCGTCCCAGAGTGCCCATCTCCAGGGAACCACCTCTGTTGGTCCATGCATTTCCTACACGTCAGGCTGTCGTGACCACTCCCACTCTGGCTGTCTCCTCTGATCATTGCTTTTGGTAAGCCATGGTGTCTTCACATGGTCTTTTCTGTGTGTGTGTGTGTGTGTACGTGTGTGTGTGTGTGTGTGTGTGTGTGTGTGTGTGTGTCCCTGGTGTCTTTTTGTGTCTAAATTTCCTCTTCTTATAAGAACATCAGTCATAATGGTTAGGGCCCATCCAGAGGGCCTCAATTGAACTTAATTACCTCTTTAAAGGCCCATCTCCAAATATACAATCACATTTTTAGCATATGAATTTTGGAGGGACATAATTCAGCCCATAACAGCCATTCTCAAGTGCTACCGCTTTGTAGGGTGACCAAATCATCCAAGTTTGCCTAGGACATTCCTGTTTTCAGCACTTGAAATTCCCACATCCCAGGAAATCCCTCAGTCCAGGGCAAACTGGGAAGATTGGTGACTCTAGCTCATCCAGAAGCCTTACTTGAGTCTTTCCCAATATGTAAGACGTGAAGGACTAGGCAAACTCAATCTGCATCCAGCAGCCATACTTCCTAGTGAAATTTGACAGCCATTAACTTGCTTGATGTTCACTTTGGCCTTCTAAGGTAGCAGGAAATAATATTCTAGTTACACAAAGGGGGATATACGCTCAGAAAGGTTCATTCAAAGATGAACTCCTGGCCCTGCTTATCTTTTGCCACATGCTTCTTATACAAGAGCCAGGAAATCACAGTGTATATGCTTCATTCCACCCCTGTCCAAGCGCCTAGGATGGAAGTAAGAATCAGGATGTATTAGTTAGTGAGTACTGAAATCTCTCCACACTCATTTGAATTAAAGAAATTATACAGACAACCACACCTGCAGGACTTGGGAAGGGGGAGAAAGGTGGGCCATAGGTGGGGCTTTGTAGAGTAAATGTTTCTGACTAGAAAACAGGAAGGGTGGGAGGGAAGCAGGGAGAGATGCAGGCTGTGTTTGATGGTCTGCTCTGAAAGATAAGGAGGGAAGACATCGATTAGTGAGCTTTGTTTGATCCGCTCAAGGATCAAAGGGACAAGCACCATATACAAAGATGAAAGTTGACCTGGAAAAGCTTTATCCCAGCCTGCTGGGATTCTAGGCTTCCCTGGGCTCATGGGCCACAGAGGTCTTTCATAGAAACCAAGGGCAAGATTGCAAGCCCAACTCTTCCTCAACTTGACCCCTGACCTTTTCCTCACCATTGTCTTTCAGAAGGGTTTCCTCTTGCACCTTGGGCCCTCTCTCAGGTAAAGGGAGCCCAAGGTTGCAAGGAGGCTCAGGGCTTTCACTGCAGGGATGGAAGATTACTTCCGGCCTTTGAAGAGTGTGGACAAGTAACCACATGATGTGTGATGAGTGTTATGATTAAGCTGAGCTTGGGAGACTGAGGACTTTCCACCAAGGAACCCCTAAACCTACCCTGAGGGGTGGTCCCTGAAAAAGATAGCACCTGATGCCTCAAGGAAGAAAGTGATAGTTGGAAGAGTTTTTCGCTTTTCTTTTAGGGGGTGGGAGAGGAGAAGCACATGCAAAAAGCCAAGGAGATGACAGCCACATAGTACATAAGGGACCAGCCAATACTAACTGAATACCTAATGTGTGCCAGATTTAAATCATGTCGTAGAATCCTAATGGTGTCCAATGAGGCAGGCCCTGGGATTGTTCTATTTCGCAAGGAAGGAAAATGAAGCTCACAAATGTTGAGTAACTTGCCTGAGAACAGTTGGCATCTGGCAGGGTCAGGATTTGAACCCAGGTCTGCTTACTGGAAAACATGGCTTCTCCCAAGTAGAGGCATGGTCACATCCATGTTTAATAAACATCCCTCTGCTCCTGGTATAGAGCGGAGGACCAGGAAGTAAGGACAGAGAAACTAGTTAGACTACTACTGCAGTAGTGGTAGGCTGCTGGCAAAGTCTATCAAGCCACAAGGTGAAGTGTGAACTCAAGAGTGGACTTGAGTTCAAGTTTTAGAAACTTGTTAATAGAAACTTGAACTCAAGTCCACTCTTGGTAGAATTTTAATTTTGGTTCCGCTTTCCTCCTTTTCCTTCTGTCCATGGTTGTATCTACATTCCGTGTGGGAAGGGGTGATATAGCATCAAGCTATGGGGCGAGAACAGGATGGGGATGGGGGAGAGTGCCAGTGGCTATAATCTGTTCTTGCTGACCTCTGCTGGGATAACCATGCTCTTATCTGGTCTACGTCATTACCGTGTTTCCCCGAAAAAAAGACCTAGCTGAACCATCAGCTGTAACGCATCTTTTGGAGCAAAAATTAATATAAGACCCGGTCTTATTTTACTATAATATTATTTTACTATAATTATTTTACTATAATATTATTTTACTATAATTATTTTACTTATTTTACTATAATATAAGACCGGGTACGGTCTTTAATATAAGACTCTGTCCTATTACTTTGATCATGAGAAAAGAGGCTACTAGAACAAGACCCAAACTTGGGTGTGAAAACTGCTGTATTTACACTCATTTATTAAAATTTTAGCTAAACTGAACTCTGATAGTGTCTTTTATGCTAAAGTGTTTTCAGCTCCCCAAATTATAATACACCCTTCTGATTTATAGCTAGGCCATTATATTTTTTTAAAAATCTATTTTCTGGGGCAAAATTTATATTTCACCTGATTCAAATTTCTAGCAACCAAATATTCCTCAATGAAGAGACTGCTAATGTACTGATTTTTAAATACCTCTTTGGGGCAGGAAGTCCCTCCCAAGATCTGACATAAATTCTGTTGGTTACAATTTTGGACATTTCTTCTAGATTTTTCTACATAGAAGATGGAGAATGGCTGGCATCAGGATCTGTGTAATAGGCTATTTCTGCACTTAAAGCCTATTTAGGACAAGGACCCTCTCCCTTCTGAGAGGAAAATGCCAGATTCAGGTTCTGAAAGCTAGCAGAATATATTATTAAGAGTATATGCCCATATATGAGTAAGTATGTATATGTGTGTGGTTATGAGCTTGCATCCTTAGGTATGTATATGGTATGCACATGTGTATGTGGGCAAGTATGTATGGATATTTTTGTTTGTCTTAGTTTGTGTGAGAATCTGTATGTAGGGGGTTATGTTTATAATACATGTATATCCAGGTGGGTGGTTCAGGTGTGTGTCTATAGAGTTAGGGGTGAGAGTGTGTGTGTGTGTGTGTGTGTGTGTGTGTACAAGCATGTATATATTATATGCATGAGAGTGCACATGTGTGGGCATGCCAACAATTCTCCCAGCTACATAAGGTAATCAGATCTCATGGTTCCATGGCAGGAATATAAATGTGAAGGTCAGGTTTCTTGCCTGCAGCAACTTTTCTCTAGCGATTCTGATCCAAACATTTTCCTTAGGAGCCTTTTCAGTTCTTCCCTCTCTTCCCACCAGGGGTCAACGCCCAAAGGGACCTCAGGCAGCTTCCTGGCCTTTGGAGCTGCCTCTCTGATGTCTGCCCCAGGAACCTTGGCTGTGGCAGTCCTGTCACGTTGGACCCTCTGCTGTCACTGCCAAAGTGACAATTGATGATCAGAACTGGGGCTACCCAGAAACCCAACTTCTGCAGGGCCCTTTGATCTGCCCAGCCTTGGAGTGGAGCAAAGCCTGGCACAGATGCCTTTGATGGAGTCTGGCCCAGCCTGTCCCCAAAGCCTTTGATGCCCACCCCACACCCTAGAAAGGTTAAGTTACAGATGCAGGCAAGCTGAGGTAGGAGCCAGCCATGCTACTCTCTGTACCTCCCCTCTGTGGGAAGTCACCATCTAGGTGCTTGGCCAGGTGACGCTTGGGTTTCAGGATGCAGAAGCCAATTCTTAGAAACATTGCTCTTTCAACCACCCATTTATGGATTCAGCTAGTATTTATGGAGCACGTACAGAGTTAGCAGTGCAAAATCATGACACGCACAGCCTGTCAGTTCAGAAAGCTTAATTAAACTTGGCTAACTTGATTCTTACTTGGGCAAGTTAAGTAACTTGCATGTGTCCCTTGGTGTCTCTGTTTTCTCATTTTTATGGGGTTGTTTGTAAGGACCAGACTAGATAGTGCAAATGGGGAGCCTGACACCTATTACAATCTCACAAATGTTAGCTGCTATCATTGCTGGGAGGTTGCATGGTCGAGTGGTGAAAACATCATCTCTGAAGTTGTGAGTTCAAATTCTGAGTTCAAATCCCAGCTCTCAGTCCTGGCCTCATCAAGCTCTAGTTAACCTACCTCATGAGACTTAATTAAGAGTGTTAAGTGAGTTAATACATACAAAGTGCTTAGACTCTTGTCTGACCCAGAGCATGTGCTCCATAGAAGCTAGTTTGTAATGATTTGATACAAGGACCATCCTGGCCAGGGTGCTGGAAGTTCTTTGCCTATCTCTAGAATGCATCTTCAGTATTTTTATTTATTTATTTATTTATTGTTCCCCCGCCCCCCAAAGAGATTGATCGCATCTACTCTTGTGGTTTTAACTTCCACTCCCTAACTCATAAATGCCAAATTCACTCATGTCACTCCTCCACTTTAGTACTTTTAGTGGATTCCATTATGCGATGAATAGTCCAAACACTTAACAGGGCATTCTAGACTCTCTTCCACCTGCCCTCAGTATCAAAACTCATAACCCCTGCTTTCTCCCCCTCCCCTGTCTCCACCCCCAGGCATACTGGGCTACTTGCAGGCTGTAGGAGTATAAGCTCTGATGCATCTTTATGTGCTTGTCACTGCTGTCTCCTCTGCCTGGAATGTCCTTTCCTGCACTGTCTGCCTGTGAACACCTTCAGTTCATCAAAACTCACCTCTCAGACCCTCCTATACAAAGCCTTCTATGATAATTGCCCACACAGTAGAGTTTGCCATTCCTTCTTCCGTGCTCACCTCTGGACCCAGGACATGCCTTGGCCCTATGACATGGTAGGACACTTACTGGTTTACTCCCCTTGTAGACTCTGTGCGCCTGGAGAGAGACCCTGAGCTGTCTCCACCTGGATCACCAGCCAGTGCTGAAACTTTCACAGGGCCCTAAACTCAGTGTTTGCCACATGGTAGACACAATGAACATCAGCTTAATGGATTAATTCAATCTCTCTCTCCCACCTGTCTGCTCCACCAGCCTCCTGGATTCCCATGGTCCTCAAACTCCGGTGATTCATGATTATCTGTGCTGCCCCCTTTCAAGCTGCTCCTCTTTAATTCACCATCCAACCAACCAATCATCCTGTATGGCAACTGGAAAGTCATCTTCAGAGCCTCTGCTCATAGTCAGTTTATACACATCCCAAACCATCATGACGACTTACTGATTTGACCCCTTAAATGTTTCTTCTGTTTGTTCCCCCCTCTCCCTTTTTATTTCCACTTCCTTACTGTGGATGATGCATATGTAAATCTCACCACATTCATCCAGGACTTAAAATGCTTCCCATCATTTCCAGGACAGCAACCAAACTCCTTGGCATCAGGAGAAAGGCCCTCCAGGGTCTGACCACAGCCTCCCTCTTCACTCCCACCATTCCCCATTATACCCAGTGCTCTTGCCACACCTGCCCATTCACCCTTCCAGAATATGCCAACCTATACCCACTACTCTCTCATTGGACAGTTGTCTCCTGAACTGCTTGAAATGCCTTTCCCCCACTTCTCCTTTAAAACATGCCTCCTCTCTCTTGAAACGCAGCACAAATGCCATTTTGCAATACCTTTTGAGATGATTTCTCTCCACTCTCCCACCATCTCCTGCTGCCACCATACTGAGTCAGTTGTTCCCTCCTTAGGGCTCTCACAGCACTGAATTACTTAGCCATTCTGTGTTGTACCTATTCATGTTTACACTGCTGTTTAGACTATAAGTCCTGTGAGGACAATTGTGTGAACTTAAGTTAGTAATTCTCTCCGAGCCTCAGGTTTTTCATCTATAAAATGAGCATAGCCATAACCACACCTTCTTCACAGGGCATCTTAAGGGTGAAATGACACAAGGGATGATGAGGGTCTGGCTCACAGGAGGCATTTGGTAAATAAGAATGTCTTTATGGTTCTTGCTGGCAGGAGCAATGT
This sequence comes from Rhinolophus sinicus, assembly GCF_057876585.1. Taxonomy (NCBI): domain Eukaryota; kingdom Metazoa; phylum Chordata; class Mammalia; order Chiroptera; family Rhinolophidae; genus Rhinolophus; species Rhinolophus sinicus. The sequence continues at coordinate 151,513,251 of NC_142514.1, read as the reverse complement.
CTTCTAGGATGAGCTTCCAGAGAGGAGAGCCAGAGAGCTCAGGACCTCCCCAGATGACTTTTCAGCAGCTTCATGGTGCTTTCAAGTAGACTTTGTAAATAGCTCCATCAATTTCTTCAACATTCTGCCACGGAGCGACTTTATATTTGTTATCTTGCCTCTTTGTAGCTCGGTTTCCTTATTTGAAATATGGAGATAATAATGTACTTATTTCATAAGGTTATTGTGAGAATTAAGTGACATGGTGAGTGTAGGTATTTGTGTTAGCTTTTGCTATTGTTAATGAGTAAACACCATGGGGTAGCTCTATCTATGCTTGGAAGATGGCTCGTAAATAAATAATTTGGACCTTAATGGGGCTAAAGATACTGGTATTTGAAGATATGGGATGTTGGAGATCCAAAGCCACTGACAGCAATGGCTGCAAATAGCTTCAGGGTGAGCCATGGAACGCCAGCCCAGGACAGGGGCTTCTCTGCTCACAGGCTTGGAAACACATCATCAGCTCAAACCCAGAGAAGTCTAGGGAGATGCTTGTAGTAATGCCAAAAATGATGCTATGATTCCTCCACGATGGGCAGAGGACTCGGATGGACTCTGATGGCTTTACTCAAAAGCTCTTGCTGACTGCCAGTCTTGCCTAGCCCTCACCCCACCTGCTGGCATACTGGTTAAGTACTGGGCACAGGAGCCACTTTGGGCATATTAAAAGCATCACCACTTACTAGCTATACTAGCGGCAAGTTACTTAGCCTGTTTCTACCTATCTTCTTGCCTGTCAAGTAGAAATAGTACCCGTATCAATCTCATAAAATTGTTGTGAGGATTACTTTAGAAAATGCAAATAAAGATCAGTGTTTGGCATACAGTAAGTGTTCAGTAAATGTTAGTTATCTCTCTTGATTTGCTGCTTGCAGGCTACCCCACCTGCCCTCTCCTGGAACCAATGAAAAGCCATCTGGTTCAATATGTCAGAATACCTCTCCTCTTCTTGCTAAGGGTCAAGAGCATGTCCTGAATGGTCTATCAAGGCCAGCACATACCCTAGGTCACTTCTTACAGAAGAGCAAAGCCCAGCATATCCACACTACCATTCTCAAATGCCACCTCTCCTATGCAGCTCTTTATTTTTCCAATGAGATGGAACGACTTTGGCTTTTCCCATTTAGGTGTATCTCAACGCTACTTCCCTGAATTCTGTGAGCTGCTCTAGCAAATTAATTGAACCCAAGAAGAGGGTTGTTGAAACCTCCAATCCGTAGCGGGTGGTCAGACTCATAGGGGATAACCTTGCTTATGGCTAGACTCTGAAGTGCTGAAGTGTGTGTGTGGAGCGGGGGTGGGTGGCAGTCTTGTGGGACTGGGCCCTTAACCTGTGGTATCTGATGCTATCTCCAGGTAGAGTAGATAATACCAGAATTGAGTTAAATTGTAGGACACTCAGCTGGTTTCACAGAGAATTGCTTAGTGTGGGGGAAAAACCTCCACACAGAAGTGTTTTGTGTGAGTAGCAAAGGTGACTCACAGTGAAGAAACACATAGTAGGGAAGTACTGGGTTTTACCCTACACAGGTGGAAGACTGAGGTTTTTCCAATAGTAAGCCCTCCATATTTATTTATAGGTTCCACATCCGTGGATTCAACCAACAGTCGAAAAAAACAAACAAACAAAAAAATCCCAGAAAGTCCCCAAATGCAAAACTTGAATTGGCCACATACCAAGCATTACACTGAATCCATGCCAATTAAGTCACGTGTAGGCATACCCTGCTGTAGCCGATATGGAAATATAGGTTATGTGAAACTACTGTGCCATTTTATATAAGGGGCTTGAGATTTTGGTACCTGAGGGGATTCTGGAACAAAGGCCCTATGGATATCAAGGGCCAACTGTACATTATCTTAGATGGAAAACGGGTTTTTGCAGATGTGATTAAGTTAGAGATCTTGAGATGGGGAAATTACCCTGGGTTATCTGGATATGCCCTAAGTACAATAAAAAAAATGTTGTTATAAGAGAGAGACAGAGGAAGAACAGATACAGACAAAAGAAGAGAAGGCAAGAAGACAATGGAGGTAAAGAGTGGAGGCAAGAAATGCTTCTCCTTAGAGTCTCTGGAGGAAGCACGACCTTTCAACACTTCGATTTGGGCCCATTGATACTGATTTTGGACTTCTGGACTTTGGACTTCTATTCTCTGTGGGAGAATAAATTTATGTTATTTTTAAGTCACCACGTTTATGGCCACAGGGAATGAATACAGGCACATAACACCATATATCGCTCTTTGGTTTATGCTTACGCCACATACTGGAAAAGAACAACCTAACCCCTCAGCGTTTTGTTCCAAACTGGTGCCTAGCTGAGTTTCTTTTATTTTGTTTTTGAACCAGTTTTATTTAATAACTTAGGATCAATTCTTTTAAAATATATGTATGTATGTATTTTCAATTACAGCTGACAGTCAATATTATTTTATATTAGTTTCAGGAGTACAGCATAGTACTTAGATATTTATATAATTTAAGCAGTGATTCCCCCCAATTAGTCTAGTACCCACCCACGTGACATTATTCATAGTTGTTGCAATATTATTGACTAGATTCCCTATGCTGTACTTTACATCCCCGTGACTATCTTGTAACTACCAATTTGTTTTCCTTAATACCTTCACCTTTGTCACCCAACACCCCTCCCCTCTGGAAACCATCAATGTGTTCTCTATATCTATGAGTCTGTTTCTGTTTTCTTTGTTCATTTATTTTGTTCTTTAGATTCCACATAGAAGTGAGATCATATGATATTTATCTTTCTCAGTCTGACTGATTTCACTTAGCATAAGTGACTCTAGGTTCATGCATGTTGTTGCAAATGGTAAGATTTTATTCTTTTTTATGGCCAGGTAATATTCCGCTGTATAAATGTACCACTTCTTTATCTAATCATCTATGGATGGGTACTTTGGTTGCTTCCATATCTTGACTATTGTAAATAGTGCTGTAATGAACATAGAGATGCATGTGTCTTTTCAAATTAGTCTTTTGAATTTCTTTGGATAAATACCCAGAAGTGGAATTACTGGGTCATAGGTAGTTCTATTTTTAATTTTTTTGAGGAATCTTCATACTGTTTTCCATAGTGGCTGCACCAATTTACAATACAGTGGTACCTTGGTTTTCGAATGTAATCCGTTCCAGAAGACCGTTCGAGTTCTGAAACGTTCGGAAACAGACGACAGCTAGGCCTCAGGATCTTGCACTCAGCAGAAGCCGCATGACATGTTCAACTTCCGAGGCGTGTTAGAAAACGGAAGCATTTACTTCCAGGTTTATGGCATTCGTAAACCGAAATGTTCGTCAACGGAGACGTTCAAAAACCGAAGTACTACTGTAGTATAAAGGGTTCCCTTTTCTCCACATCCTCGCCAACACCTGTTGTTTGTGATTTATTGGTGCTAATCATTCTGATAGGTGTGAGGTGATATCTCATTGCAGATTTAATTTTCACTTCTCTGATGATTAGTGACATTGAGCATCTTTTCATATGGCTATTGGCCATCCATATATCCTTTGGAGAAATGTCTATTCAGGTCCTTTGCCCATTTGTTAATTGGGTTGCTTGCTTTTGGGGGCTTTTTTTTTTTTTTTTTTTTGGTGTTGACTTCTTCATAAATTTTGGATATTAATGCTTTATCAAATGCATCATGGGCTACTATCTTCTCCCATTCAGTAGGCTGTCTTTTTGTTTTGTTGATGGTTTCCTTTGCTATGAACAATTTTTAGTTTGACAGAGTAGCATTTGTTTATTTTTTCTTTTGTTTCCCTTGCCTGAGGAGATAGATCAGAAAAAAATATTACCAGGAGCAATGTCAGAGAGTTTACTGCCTGTATTTTCTTCTAGGAGTTTTATGGTTTCGAGTCTTACATTTAAGTCTTTAATTCATTTGAGTTTATTCTTGTACATGGTATAAGAAGGGGGTCGAGTTTCATTTTTTTGCATATATCTGTCCAGTTTTCCCACCATTATTTATTGAATAGTCTTTACCTCATTGTATATTCTTGCCTAATTGGTCATAGATTAAATGACACTATAGGTGTGGGTTTACTTCTGGGCTCTGTATTCTGTTCCATTGATCTATGTGTCTGTTTTTATGCCAGTATCATGCTGTTTTGATTACTATAGACTTGAACTACAGTTTGATATCAGGTAACGTGATACCTTCAATTTTGTTCTTTCTCAAGATGGCTATGGCTATTTGGGGTCTTTTGTGATTCCATATAAATTTTAAGATTTGTTCTAGTTCTATGAAAAATGCTGGTTGGTATTTTAATAGGGATTGCATTGAAACTATAGATTGTGTTGGGTAATATGGATGGATCTTTCTATTATTCCAGTAGATCTGCGTTCTCCAATTTATCACCAATGTTTGTCAGAAAATAGATTTTTATAGACATTTTGGAAACAGCATTTCAGAACTCAACAGATCTGAATCTGTGAGAAATGGTGTGAGTTTATGTAAGATGCTTCTTCCCTAAGGTTCAGAACAGCTTTCCTAGGCTACAGGTAGACAAAGGGTCAAGGAGACATTAAGCCAGAATCTATCTCTACTTCTTTCACTTGGTTTGTAGAATGCTCATATCAAGTAGATTTCTGAATTTTAGTTATAAAAACATGTCTGGTTGTAGCTGCTTTAATTATGGAAGTTCATACTTTGCATTTGTTCTATTTTCTACTCAGGTATCATGCTGAATTAAGAAGTAAAAACATCTGAACCTCAGCAGGGTCCTTTGTTTTTCCCTTTTCTTGCCTTCTTTCCCCCCCGCACCCCCAATGTGGAAGGATCATTATAGTTTAAATCTTCCTCTGCAAAGCAAAATGAGTCCATTTATCCTTCTAGCCAACAGAGCCTGGGTCTGCTTTCCTCTCTGTAGCTCAGAGTGCATATCCTTCTTGGCAAGGAGAGAAAGAAAGGCTATTGAGTCCTTTTTTCCCCTGTCTGTTTGATAAAAAGGCATATTTGTTTTTGTTCATAGATTTAAAATCCAAAATGGGCCAGTACTGTAAATAAAACATGCATTCTCATTTGAAAAATTTATTACAAGGAATTTTGTTTATGATTTCATCTTCTCCAGTAATAATTAATTGGAGGTCTTCTGTGGTCCCCACAGACCAACAATCATTCAGACTGTACGAAAGAATGATCCAACACAGTCTCTCTTCTGTCTCTCATCTGTAGCCAAAGGAGCCATCTCTGGGTGTGCTCCTTCGTTAGCCTGCATTGAGGAAGTTAAGTTTATGACATGACTCGCCTGTTCAAATGTCTGGGGTGCATTTACTAAGTCTGTATGTGACAACTGAAGTCAGAGCACCCTTTCAAGGATTCTTCAGATACGGAAACTCTACCTTTAATCTGTCCTGATAACCAGTTCATAACCATGCAACCATACCCCACTTCACTTCTCAAGTTCTGAGGATAGAAGGTTATTCAAATTGTTTGGTTTAACAAAGAAAATGTGTGTGCACTCACACGCACACACACATAACCATACTGTCATGCAAATCATAATAATAACTGATATTTAGTGAGTATATTCTACATGCTGGACACTATGCTGAGAGATCTTTACATGAATGATCTGCTCAGTCCATACAACTGTTTCAGTCAGGGCAGGCTGGGTTATGTGTGGTAACAAACACTCCCCAAATCTCTGTGGTTTACTATGACAAGGCTATTTCTCTCTCTTCTACATATCCACTGTGTGTTGGTGGGGGCTCTATACCACACCATCCTCACTCTGGGATCCCACCACCTAAGCAGCTAATATCTGGAACATCGCATTTGTAGCAGAAGACAAGAAAGTTCTAGAAGATCTCACATCAGCAATTAAGTAACACACATCACTTCTGCTCACAACTTGTTGGCCAGAACTAATCTCATGACCCTCCTGCTCACAAAGGGGTAAGGAGGTATCATCCTACTGTATCTTCCAAAAGTTATCGGGGAAGGGTGACAACTGGAAATATTTACTGAACAGAATTAATAAACACACAACAACCTTATAAGGTAGGTACTTTAATTCTTTTTTCATTTTATAAATTTACAGATTACAGATTAGGAATCTGAGGATCAGAAAGGATATATCCTAAATCATGCATGTAATAAGTGGTGGGAGTGAAGATTCACTCAAGCAATTTGGCCTCCCCCTTCCCCTACCCGCAACGTGTACACTCACACGTGTGCATGCACATACATAAACTCACACGCTCACATCCCAGGGCTAGTAGGTCAATGAACCCCGCAAATGTATCCAGGAGTAAAAACAGAGCGGTGAGTGTGCGCCAAAATCCTTAGAGAGATTCAAAGGTCAAATTAGGGAAACTGTTTAGTCACTAACTCCAAAAGGCAGGATCAAGGCCAAGAAGGAAAAAGAAAAAAACTAAAAGCCAAGGGTCAGGAACAGGGCACACTGAAAGGGGAATAGAGCTGGCAACAGAGAGGAGCTAGTCCAGTGCTGGACGCCAACCACAAAAGAGAGGCCTCTGTGTTTCTTTAGTGTGGGCGGCTGGTTCAAGGTCTAGGGAGGAAGCAGACGATGACAAATATTTTCTCAAGGCTGACCCTCTCACCCAGTCTCCACTCTCCCTGGGGGAATCATCCTTCCCAACTGGCAGGAGGTGGGGAAGAACCGAAAGATGGAGGATGGAATCATCTCCGGGAGTCAGAGTTGGCCATGTCTTACGGCTTGTCTTAGGGGCTAGCCCTTCACCTGAGATTGGCCTGACCCCTTGTCGTATGAATTTCCAGGCAGAAACACTGCTCTACTATGATTCCCTTTCTCTCTGGACTCTACCTCCATGACCTCTGCCTCTCATTCTTGCTGCTAGTCAAAGGGCTTTTTGAGCTGTGTCTGTCAGGGTCCCTCTTGTCTGAGAAGAATGACTGTAAGAGTTTAATGAAGGAACTATTTAAAAAGAACTAGACAAGGTCACGCCAACTAGGGAGGGATGCAGATGCACCCTGAGGCAGCAACTGTGGGAAGTATTACTGCCCAGAGGGGATGGGGAAGGGGAAGGGGAAGGAGCAGTTTCCAGACCTGGGGAGAGCTATGGCTACCAGAGAGATCTCCCAACGGGGGTGAGACATTCAGTAGAGAAACATGGCATGAAGGGAGCTGGGGGAATAAATACCCTATCTTCTCTTTCCTTCCATCAGCTTTCCTTCCATCAGCTACTGATGAAGCCTCCCATCAGCTGAACTCAACCAGAAGCTAAAGGGTAATCTAGATAATAGATCTGTAAAGGCCATCTTCCCAGCTTACAGAGCACGGTAAGAAGGAAAAGAGAGCAAAAATACCCAGCACATATGCTGTTCTAGGTTTCCAGTTTTGATGTTTCTGACGAGTCTCTTCCTGTCAACTCACACCATCACTGTCATCCTCTGTGGTTACCCCAGTGGCAGCAGTTGGGATCCTTTGATGGCTAAGTATCTGTCACTTGCTCATCCATTGCATCAGCCATTCAAAAAAAAAAGAACACCTATTGTGACCCAAGCCCTGTTTTAGATTCTCAGGATCCAGTAGTGAACAAAGCCACATGTCTGCCCTCATGGAACTTATATTCTAGTGAGGAAAACTAACAATAAAGAAATTTACTGGGCGGCTGGTTGGCTCAGTGATCAGAGCGCAGTGCTCATAACACCAAGGTCACCGGTTCAATTCCCACATGGACCAGTGAATTGCGCCCCCCCCCCCCCACAACTAGATTGAAAAAAACGACTTGACATGGAGCTGATAGGTCCTGGAAAAACATACTGTTCCCCCAAAAAAAGTTAAGGAAAAAAAGAAATTTACCAAAAGTTATATTAGAGAATGTCAGCTGGGAAAACAAGGAAGGGCAAGAAAACAAAGAGTGATGGGAGCTGCTACTTATATAGAGTTATCGGGAAAGTCCCATCAGAGGAGGTAGCCAGCCAAGTCACCATGTACCTACCATGCACAAAGGAATGCAATGGCATGTCTTGCATACATGTCGCTATCATTTAGGAACTTTCAACACCTTTAGAAACTAGGCAATACATTAAAAAATAGAAAGGACATAAGCTAATTAACAATCTAAAAGGATATTTCACAAGTTAAGAAAATGAGGCCCTCTTTGAGAACTTAGAGTTCAAAGTTAGGAGAAGTCCCTGTTCCAGAGAGATCAAGGGAGGCTTCCTGGAGGGGGCAGTGCCTTGAAATTCCTTGATGGATAGGGCCATTGGCGAGGCAGAAAGAAGTAGCCAGTACCTGGGGAGGATGGGAAGCCAGTGTGAGCAAAGTTGCAGAGGTGACAATGTGTTAGTGACAATGGGAATGGATGCAAGAAACCTAATGAATTTTGCAGGCTGCGGGCAAGGATACTACATAGGCTTTGAATTACCCTCCAGCCAGCTGGCACCAAAATGTGTTAGGGTAGTGGCTGGTTTAGTAGAAGGGTCAGGCCTAGGCTGAAAGTTTCTCATTGCCTGCAATGAGCTGTGTAACTTCATGCAAGTGTCTCTGCTTCTTTGAACTTCAGTTTACTCATCACTAAAGTAGAGGGGAAATACCCAATTGGGATGATTGTATGTGGAATATGTGGCACACAGTAGACACTAAATGACTATTACTTTCCCTGGCCTATGAAATGAACAATAAAAGGCAAGCTGCCTGACTGGACAAAAACAGCAATTAAGCTTCAGGCAGAAAGCTGACTTTCATGATAGTGAAAAGCACAGGCTCTGGAGTCAGACTGCCTGGAGTCTAAACTCGGCTTGTCCATTTTCCAGTGAGTAACTGGGTTAAAAATGTAAGTAACCTCTTTGGGCCTCAGTGTTTGCATCTGTAAAATAGGGTACTTGCAGGAACTATTATGCCTTGTTGTGAGAACTCAGTAGAATGCTGTGGAGCTTAGCATGGCCCCTGGTGCAGATAAGTGTAGCTATGGTGTCTTTGTTGTGTTAACTGTCATTGCTGGCTTAGAATAATGCCTACAGCACTCTGATGCCCATCTTTGCCAAGAGAGAGCTTCCACCCTGAGCCTGGGAAGTGGTGGCTGTGGGGGGAATGGCAGAGGTACAGGTGTCTTGGGTGAGATATGAAAAGGACTCTCTTACGTGCAGAAAAGAGAGTGTTGTATGTGAGTGTGTGACCAGCATGTGTGCCAGCCAGTGCATGAGCAGCCCCACTCCTGCCTTAGTTCTTACCAAGCCAATGAATTAGAGTTGGATAGACCCAGGGCAACCACTATTCACACCACATTACCACCCCATTTAGTGATGTGACAACTAAGGTCCAAAGATGGGTAGTGACAGATGACCTCTGATTCTATCCAGCCCTGACTCTTCGCCAGGACTGTCAGACATGGTGAGGGGTACATGGCAGGGTCAGGATCAGACCCAGACCCACTTAACCTCTGGTATATTCTTTTTTTTTCTTTTTTTTTTTCACCAGCATCTTCTCTTTTCTCCTTCAGAGGTGCCTTGTACTTTCAGGAGCATCCATGCTCAAATGCTAGCCTGCTTTCAGTTTCCACAAGACCTACCCCAGGAGCGAGGACCTGGAGTACAGGGGAGCAAAGGAGGAGATGGAGCAAGGTGTGCAAGGAAAGAGACCACATCCCTCTTCTAGCCTACAGGTCTCGGACCTAAGGTTCAGGCCACAGAAGGGGCAGGAGGAAAACTTTAAATAGAATGAACTTGAAAAATCAAACAACTTGATTTTGATTGGTTTGCATTCTTTAATTCCTCACTTTTCAAACTTTAACTCAAGAAAGTTTGAATACCTAAAGTGATAGAAAAAGAAAAAGGAGGAGGAGGAGAAGGTGTAGGAGGAGAAAGAGGAGAAAGAAGAGGAGGAGGAGAAGCTGACATTGCCATCATGGGAGCTTCAGGAGACAGCAGCAAGAATGTGGAGACATGAAATACAAGAGAGGGGCATTGGCACACAGCAATGCGCTTCCCAGATGTCCCTGCAATGAAGGGCTTGGTGACCCAAATGCTGGGAGTGCTGTCAGCACACAGTCTTCAGTGATTGCCTCAGTTTCTAATGACTGATGGATGTGGAAACATAAAGACCTGACCATTTCAACCCAGCTCTGGAAAACTCTGAAGGCCAATTCTAGCTCCCGTGAGATTGGCCATGGCTGTCTTTGGGTCTTTGGGTCTGCATCACAGCTTGATTTCTCCCTCTTCCCACTACTGCTTTCTTCCCCTCCCTTCCATCAGTAACAGTTCCGAGGGCACTGCTTAATAAATGTCTTGCGCCCTAGAGTGGGGTTTGAAGAGAGTTATGGAGGGGATGGGAGAGGGGAGAGGAGAGAGAGCTGTTACTTGTTTTCAGGCCATCTTATCCAGCCCATTTAATAATCTGTTTACCCAGGTGATAACAGAGACATATAGTGAGCATTTACTATGTATGAGGCACTGTGTTGAGCATTTTATGTGTATTATTTCATTTATCCCTCACAACACACCTATGATCTATGAGTAGGTCAATTTTCTAGCATTTTACAATGTGTAAAATTAGGTTTAAAAAAGTTAAGCAACTTACTCAATTCCATAAAGCTAATTATTGATGAAGCCAGGATTTGAACTGAGGTCTGTCTTGTTCCAAAGCCTTTGCTCTTAACATATGCTACCCAGGGCTGTTGTGGGCAATCTTAATTGTGGGACAATCCCACTCCCCTTGCTTTACCTCCAACATGCAGAGACAGGAGTTAGCAGAATTCTAATGGAGTGAGTTTCGGTATACACGTCAGGGAAACACGCCAAGGTGCATTGGTGTGTGTGTGTGTGTGTGTGTGTGTGTGTGTGTGTGTAGAAGCTGCACCTTCATTCCTCACCTTTCCCCTGGGAGGCTTCCCTCTGGGACACTTGGACCAGAATGGTATTGGAGCTGCCTCTTTCCAGTTGGGAAGTCTTATTTGATGTCTTACTCCCTGCAAAGGTCCCCCTTCAGCTTGTCCTGTTCTGATTTTCCCTTGACTGGGACTTTCTGGGCCGGCTGGAGCCTGGGCTCAGGGAAAGGAGAGGCCTGGCAGTCAGGAAGTGTGACTTCAAGTGTGACTAAGTATAATGGAGCACCCTGGCACCTCTCTCAGCCCTGCCCAGGGACCCCACTGTAGTAAACAGAACTGTGTTCCAGACAAAAGCCATTAGACATCAAGACGACATCCATACCCAGCCATGTTCCTGGCATAAAGGGCTGGGCTAAATACCTTTGCAAGGCTTTCATTGTGCTGCGTGCTGCGTCTCGTTCCCGGCCATCCCCACACTATCGAATCTTTCTAGGGCCCTTTGTTGTCAAACCAAATATAGCACTACATTGTCTGGCCTTCCACCTATTCTGGCTGGATAAAGGGGCCCGGTCCCCAGACTGGGGGCGCACGGCTGCGAGGCAGCTGCCTCAATGCTATCTCACAGCCACAGCCCACGCCAGGGGCCTGCAGCTTCCCCACCCACCCACTCTGCTCCCGGGCCGGCGGCTGCGCCATTGATATGGTGTGTATTCTTTTCCATAGGTTCCCACGAGCATGTCACTAACCATTTCCTGGGCCTTATCACCGAGAGGAAAAAAGGAGCGCCTTTGAAAAGTGGAAACAAAACATCAAGTCCCATTGTTGTGTGACTTCCCCGGCCACAATCTAGGCTCTCCATCGCCCGACATGCAGAGACTACAAACACGGCCTAATACAGATACTCCAATCGGCAATTTGACCAGGACATTTATTGTTCTGTATCTGTAATCTCTGCTCCGCGTGTTTGTGGCTTTTAAATCATCCTTTTCATTTCTCTCTCCTGGCTCAGAGCAACTCAAAAGCCTCTGACTCCCATCGTCACTGGGAGAAGCAACTGAGTGAGTCAATTTGCAAACTCTCTGTGTTCCTGTTCCTGGGAGCTCAAAGTGGAGACAGTGGTGCTCACCTTTTTCTCCTCTTTTCACTTTCACTGTTTCTTGGTCATGTTCTTTGCCTCCATCCCCCTTCTTTTCTTCCTCACTTTTCACCCTTTCTCTTTCTTCCATGCTGCCTCAGTCTCTCCCTCCCAGATTCATTTGTCAATTCAGTGTCACACAGTGAGGTGGTGATCATATTAAAACGAGGTCACCAGCCTCCTGATCATTGTCAGGAAATGCTGTTTCCTGGCTGTGTCTCCCAATCTCTTCAAGAATCCCAACGACATGTTCGTATTTCAGATGTCTATCTGAAAGGCGGACCAAAAATTCATCTGCTTGTCCTCTTCTATTTTAGGGAGCACCAAAAATCATTTCCTAGAATTAGCACAAAGTGGCAAAGAGAACTCTCTGGATACAGAAAACCCAGGCTAGAATCTTGGCTCTGCCACTTAGTAGCCGTGTGACCTTGGGTAAGTCACTAAACACCTCTGTGTCTCAGATTTCTTATTTTCAGAATGGGCACAAAGCCAGAACCTACTTCCTAGGGTCTTTGTGAAGATGAATAGTTGATTCATATAGAGTGCCTGACACACAGTAAGCACTGTGTAAATGTTAGCAATGAATAATTCTTGGGAAGAAGCCTGTGTTAAAATTTATTTTTATATCAATCACCCTCTTAATTTGATACCCTGTAAACATGGACTTCTCAGAGCTTTTCTTACAGTAAGGTCCTTGTATATGTGCACGTTAGTTGCGCCGGAAACTAGGGCCCCTTCTCACTGCTGAATCAGCCACACCTGGCTTCCCCATTCAGCAGGAGACACAGAGCACACGCTATGTGCCAGGCACTGTAGGCAGTCCGTCTCCATAGAGCTTATGGTCTAGTCAAAGAGATGACATAAAATAACACACAAATAAATATACAACTACCAACTAAAATGAAGGAACAGTCAGGGTGTGATTGGAAGTTACACTGGGGGACCAAATCTAGATTGGAACTTTAGGGAAGACATCTTTGAGAGAGTGAATTCAAACTGAGTTCTAAAAGTATAACAGAAGGTGGTCAGGCAGTACCAAGTGAGCACTCCAGGCAGAGGCAAGATGGGGCCAATTTGCGAAACTCATCAGGGACTGAAAGAAGACTGGTATGACTCACAGAGAGAGGAGAGGAGGGCATGGAGTCAGCAAAGGGTACACAGATCACTCAGGGCTGCACATGAGTTGGGAATTTTCTTCCCCTAATGGAAGTTCAATGCCTTGAATAGTTTCTGAGTAGATTCTTTGGCTGCTGGGCAAAGAATGGATGGAGTGAGACAATTAGAAGTACAGAAATGAGGCTATTTACCTATTCCAGATGAGAGAGAATAGGAGCTTGGACCACAATGGTAGGTATGGAAATGCAGACAAGAATCCAAGGGCTATTTGGAGTAGAAGCTATAGAACTTGGTGACGGTTAGACTATAGGGTGGGAAGGGAGAGGGATGATTCAAGGATGCTTCTGACCTGAACGTCTGGGCTTATGGAGGCACCATTTAAGGAGAAGGTGGAACCGAGAGGAAAACTTGGGGATCAAGAGCTCTTGCTATGTTCAAGATGCCAAGAAAACAGTAGGATACTTGGATCTGGAGTTTAGAGTGTCAGTCCAAGCTGGAGAGCATTAACAGCAATTCACACGCTGTGGATGCATGCATGAATGAGTGAAGTGATAATGCTAGGATTTGAGGCCGTATTTGTCTGACTAAAAAGTCAATGTTTTATACACTCTTCAATCACATTCCAGTAAACCAAATCCAGTAAAACAGTGACTCTTCCAGCATCCATGGACTGTCAAGTCCAGGGCAAAAGGTGACGTCTGTCCACCCAAGAGAGCAGCCTGCATCCCAGAAGAATCCTTGAGAACAGGCGGAACCCAACAGTCTCCAGAGCCAGCAGTTCTGGCATAAGGCCTGGAGGTACACAGAAAGAAGCAGAATCTTGAGGGATATAGGAATCCCATCACACCCTCAAATTGCTCTCCAGGGTAGACATTCATAAGATTGTCTTGAGATCATTTATAGAAAAGAATCTAGTGCTGCCCTGGTACATAGAAGGTGCTCAGGATATTAGGCTAGGCTAACCTAGACAGCAAGCACAAACATTCTCTGAGTCTCGGTGATATAACTCAACCAAGTGCCGTATGGGTCAGGCAGCATTCTTGGAGAACCTTTCCCAACAGTGAGTCAGGGATGGGGGCTATTTCCACTTTCCATCACTAATATCTGGACGGTTTTTACTTCCCGCACTGTGGAAAGGGAAGAGAATGTGGAGTATTTACACCTATTCCTCACAGCTTTAAACTGGAAGCAACGCAAATGACTTCTACTCCCAGCCTATGGACTGGCATGTGGCCCCAACCTAGCTGCAGAGGAGACCAGGTAATGGGGTGTGTGTGTGTGTGTGTGTGTGTGTGTGTATGTGTGTGTGTGTGTGTAGAGATTTACTGAAGACTGATTCATGTTCTCTCCTTCTTCCCACGGGAGAATTGAAATGGGAAATTGGATTGGAAGATCCAAATGGGAGATGACTAGAGATGGTCAAGGCTGGGATGATGGGGTTCAATCATTCATCTAGGATGAGAAATCTACGTCTGGAACCTTGTCTATTTCTCTGGACATGAATTCCATTTTCTCCTGTTCTCTACATGTGCCATATGCTACTCATTGGAAAACGCTTCTGTTGCTGCTGTGACCTGAAGGAGAGGTTAAAGCAATTTAGTCTGTCACAGTCTGAGGTCTGTGCTCCCTCATCCCTGCTATTACCCAGGACCCATGTAGAGGGAATGTCTGAGAGGGTGCCACAAAGCTGTCCTGCCCGAGGAGGATCCTAAGAGTCCACCTGAGGGGACTTCCCACGGGCCCTACCTGCAGGAGCAAAACCTTCCCAAGCCAGTATCATGGTCTTTTTCTTGAGCTGGGCCTGCCAGTGAGTGTCTGTATCTTTCCAGCATAGCGATCTTATCAAAGCAGATTAAAAATGAGAATGGGCCCATAAAACATGCATTATGGTCTCTCACAGCCTCATAAAGCCAGATAAATGCCCTGCTCCAGAGGCCCCTACATCGAGTTTACACCTCTCTCCCTCCTCATAATGGAACCGTCAACAGCAGATAATTGAAGTTAAAAAAAATCAGTAACTTGTAAAGTTCAACTCAGTGGATTGATTGTTTGGCCTCATGGATTGCCTGGAGTAAAAGAACGGATCACGTTAGATGACACTTGGCTTTTCTTAACCCCACATAGCTCCTCTACATTTAGTGCGAGGCTTGGAGCAAAGGCGCAGGAAGCCATCTTATGGACTGCTTTCCCTTTCCGGTAGTTCTCTCTCCTGTCCCACTTCCCCGCTGGTGCCTGAGTCCCCAGCCCCAAACCAGAGTGTTCTGATTCAGGTAGACAACAGGCTTCCTATGAATCTACTCCCAGGATTTTAAACACTCTCCTGAGACTTGGCCTTGTCTGGAAGGAGGCATGGCTGGGAGTCATAAAATAGGTTTTCTGTTCCTGTAGCTCACACTACCCTAGTTGAGAATAAGTTACCCACACATTTCAGCTCAGCCTTGCCTTCCTGCTCGCAGGCAGGGAGGATTGAAGGTGCTGATATGAGTCTAGTTCTTGGAATGTTCTGACTGGCCAAGCTGCCACCTTTTGCCCCAAGCTTGCCAAGTGGCTATGTTCTGGGTTCCTCTGCACCTGAGTTCTTGACTTGATACTATGTCCTCTGAGAGTAGAGCCTGTCCCAGGGACTGGAATCTTGCCCGGGTTTGACCCAACCCAGCCATTGGGACTTTCTCCCAGTCTAACCTCCCCTACGAAGCTCACTTTCTGGGAGACTGGCCTTCTTCCTCTTTTTTGAATAAATCATTCCACTAACTCCTCTCTCTGTGCCGATTCTAGGTCTTGACCCCACTGCCCCTCAGCCCCCAGAGCTCGGAGACCCGCATTATGACAAGGACAGTGAGAGAAAGAAGGCACAGCCTAGGAGGGATTGGTTTCAGGTTCATGCCTTCCCTTTGGGCTGGGTGTGGTAGTTCAGCCAACATACCGTGTTTTCCCGAAAATAAGACCTAGCCGGACAATCAGCTCTAATGCGCCTTTTGGAGCAAGAATTAATATAAGACCCGGTCTTATTTTACTATAAGTGAAATAAGACCGGGTCTTTAATATAATATAATATAATATAATATAATATAATATAATATAATATAATATAATACCCGGTCTTATATTATTTTTTGCTCCAAAAGATGCATTAGAGCTGAGGGTCCAGCTAGGTTTATTTTCGGGGAAACACAGTATATATCAGTCCAAGTTTCCCCTATCAGGCCAGACGAGAAAAAGACATGTTCCTGAACTTAGTATCTGGGCCCTCTTGCTACTTCTCCAATGTTCTGACTGTGGAGATGGGCTGGCTTCTCATCTCACTAGAGCCTTTGTTCTCTCCCAGACCTAAAGCTTAGAAAGTCTCTGTGCAGAGTATCGTTTATGCCTGGCCATCCAAACACAACCAGCACCTCCACACTCGTCCTTAGTCCTATAGCACTCCATGCTGACCACTGATTTATCCCCACTTACTCTTTATTGTAAATGTTTGCTTGCGTGTCTGCCTCCTGACTAAACTATGGGAATGTGGAGAGCAAGGGCCACCTTTGATTTAACCATTGTATCTCCAGAGCCTTACGCAAGGCCTGGCACATAGTATGTATGTGCTCAATAAATATTTGTAGAATGAGTAAATATATTTAATTGAGTCTTCTTAGTCCGATTCTGAGCAGGCAAGAACTTTTGCAATGTGTCGAGACTGTTTGCCCATAATCTGCATAAGGAGGCACACTGATTCTGACCTCCTGGGATGGGCCCTAAAACACAACTGAGACAGAATAAATGTCTGGCTGTTCTGTTTTGACTGGTGACAAGAGTTGCAAGCTGATTAATACATTTAAAGTGGTGATCAATTTGTCTTATTCACATCCTCTTATCCTGATTGTAATGAGTAGATCTTTTAACATAATGAAAACTGCATGTTTTACTCAAATTCACAGTTTTGCATTCCAGAGGAGATGAAATGCTATTTTTGTTTAATGTTAAAATGAGGTGTAAGCTCTTGTCTTCAGAGACCAGGGAAGATTACAGGCACCCTCTCTCCTTGAAGGCCAGAAGTGTGGCATCTCCTAAGACCTTGAATTTGAAAATTGGTCCCAAAATTGTGGAACTGGACGGCACTTTTCAGTCACCTTGTCTTTCAGTCACCTTGCCCAGTTGACAAGCGACCTACAATCAGTCCTGACTGGAGGTCATCTAGTTTTGGCTTGAATACTTTCCATGATGGAGAGCTCCCTACTGTCCATCTTATTTTTAAAAGCCTCTAAGTTTAAAAATAATTCTTACATTGGTCCAAAATTGACCTCTCCGTCATTTCTACTGCTGTGGGCCTTCTTTTCTCTCTGCCCCCTCTCTCCCTTCCTCCTTCTCTGCCTTTTCTAATTTACTAGTTTTCCCTAAAACTATCTAAAATCGTTATTATGATGCTGTAAAGGCTTTCATTGTGCTTTTCACACAGCCTTGCAGAGTTGGGTGAGTGAGTGGTTTCCTACTGCTTCTCTTGGAATGGGCTGTCCTCATGGACAAGAGCGCCCCCGCTGCTCCACACACCTTTCTGCCTCACTCACTGCCATCTCTCCAGCACCCAGAGAGTGCCTGGCATACAGTGGGCTGTCAGTCAACGGTTGTTGAATGAATTAATAAAGGAATGAATGCATGAATGAATAAACAGGGATGCCTGGAAGACGTTTTATTAAATGTTACCCTGTGCTGTTGTCCATGGTTGGTTGTGTGACAGCCCCTTTCTACCAAGCAGCCAATCCCACACAGGGACAAGGTGAAAATGGGGACAAAAAGGGATATTCACACTCTTTTCTATGGCTACACTCATGTCAGGAAAGCTCAGAAGAGTGAGGAGACCACGCCTTTGCCACAGAGACCAAAGAAGGGATGAGAATACCAGGGGCACAGAGAAGAGCAGAGGGGAGAGGCAGAGAGTGAGCTGAGCGCTTACCAGCCGCTGCTCTCGGAGCCTCCTGAGTCCAGGCCATATCCCTGTGCAGGGTTTCAGGAGATGGCCCACGTCCTTATCTAAATTCCCCTTTATTGCTTAAGCCAACTCAAAATAATTTCCTTTCCTTGCAACCAAACATGTCCACCAAAATAAAGGTAGATACAAAGACGTCTGTTTCTTACTGTTGGAAGGGAGGCTGGGGAGTGTAAGAAACTCTCCCAAGGTCACACAAATAGGAGTGGCAAGGTCGGGGCAGAGCCGTGCCCTTCGACTGAGCTTTGTTCTGTGCGGTCACTGAAGCACGGCCCTGCCCCTGGCTCTCGCTCTCCCGATACATTCTCTCTGTTAACAAAAGAAAGAGTCACTCCTAGAGCAGCCAGATGTAGCCAAGCAGTGGGAACCCAAACCAACAGGAATTCACTCTCCATAAATTATGCTTTAATAGATGTCAATTATTAATTCCTAAATAAATATTTGTTAATATTCAAAAGAGTTTGCCTACTAAGAAAAACTCAGGCTACACAGAATAATTAGTGCTTCTCACTGCGCGATGGCTGTGGCCCATATGATTTTTTTCCCCCCCCACTCTGCATCTTTATTTTTCCTGAAGTGTGAATGCCTGGCTGTGTCAGGTTTCCTGGGGGGTTTTGGCTGCCCTCCTCTGAGCAGTTGTGGTTGGAGGTGTGTGCATGGTAAGAATGAAAAGAGCTGAATGCTCCCACGGAAGCTTCCATACTGGCCAGCGGGTCTTTCTCTTCCTTCTTTGTGTAGAGCAAAATTTTGTGAAAAGCTGAAGTTGTTACATATCTGAAAAGAGGAAATTATAGATCCAATTGGAAAAAAAAATGTGGTTCAACTTAACAACAACCCCATGTAACGTATCACAGAATTGAGTGCTGTGCTTAGGGCTGGGTTAGCAGGCAAGGGTGGGGATGGATACAGAACAGAATAGGTGCACCTCCAGAGTTCAACTTCCATGCAGACTAGTAGGGACAGCTTCCTGGTAAGTTCTTACTACAGGGAGGTATGAAATCCGTGCACAAGAGAGGGTTCAACAAAATGCCAGGGAAAGTTGGAAAAGCTAAAAATCAGATCAAATGGGGGGCAAGGGAAAGAATACATTTATGAAGGCAGTAGAATTTGAGACTGACCTCCAAGGATGGGTAGGATTTTGATGGGCAAATATTAGCTTAGCATTTGAGTTTGAGAGAACATTCATTCATTTTCTTACCCATTTAAGATATATTTATTTGTAGCAACTGGTAGGTGCCAAACCCTAGTCTGGGTACTGGAGATAGAAAGAAAAATCAAACTGGTTCTGCGAACTTAGAGTTTACAGGCCACTGACATATATTAATGACACATATGTCACCTAATAGTGTCACATATAAAAATAGTTGCAGGGACCGCCTGGTGGCTCAGGTGGTTAGCGCTCCATGCTCCTAACTCCGAAGGCTGCCGGTTCGATTCCCACATGGGCCAGTGGGCTCTCAACCACAAGATTGCCGGTTCACAGCGCCCCCTGCAACTAAGATTGAACACGGCACCTTGAGCTGAGCTGCCGCTGAGCTCCCGGATGGCTCAGTTGGTTGGAGTACATCCTCTCAACCACAAGGTTGCCAGTTCGACTCCCACAAGGGATGGTGGGCTGTGGCCCCTGCAACTAGCAACAGCAACTGGACCTGGAGCTGAGCTGCGCCCTCCACAACTAAGACTGAAAGGACAACTTGAAGCTGAATGGCACCCTCCACAACTAAGATTGAAAGGACAACAACTTGACTTGGAAAAAAAAAAAAAGTCCTGGATGTACACACTGTTCCCCAATAAAGTCCTGTTCCCATTCCCCAATAAAATCTTTAAAAAAAAAAAAAATAGTTGCAATACAGTGAGATATGAATCCAACTGGGTGACCACATCCACCATGGGGTCAGGAAAGCTTTAGGAGGTGGAGAATCTTGATCTGGATCCCCAAGGACTCATTTTGTCAATTATTCATTCATAGCAAATAGTTACTGAATGTCTACATGTGTCAGGCACTCAGTATTAGAATAGTGCAAAGAACAAAACAGACTAAGCCTTTTCTCATAGTATTTACATCATAAGAGTTCAACAAATTAAGGGGGTAGGGCACTCCACCAGAGAGAACAGAATATGCAAGATGGAGAGCTGTGATGCCATGGGATGTGGCTACAGCTAAGGGTTAGCCAGGAAGGGAACTGTCAGGAGGTGAGACTGGAGAAGAAATCAGGAGCCACATTAGGAAGGACCTTGCAAGCTGGGCTAAACACTTAGGACTTTATCTGGAGACAATGCAAAGCCAAAGAAGGCTGTTAAGGCCGAGATTGAGGGAGGTGACCTTGAGGGTTCTGTGAGAGCCAGACTGGAGGAAGATCAGGCTGGAGGCAAAGGGATCAGTTAGGAGGTGATTGCAATAGACCAGGATACTTATGGTGAGGGCCTGAACCAAGGCACAGGCGGTAAGGATGGAGAAGGGATGTGTTTGAATTGGATGAGTTGTTCATAACCGTGTGTGTGTGTGTGTGTGTGTGTGTGTGTGTGTGTGTTTAAGCTCCTTGAGAACCTAATGAAAGTTTTTGGCCCCAAAAAGATGCTCTTAGTCACCTACACATATTATTTTGCAAACAACTTCAAAGGGCATGAATTGCAGATTAAGAACCCTTGAGTTCCAGGAAACAGCTGAGGTGAATGGGGGCCAGGAGGCGCCAGCAATGGTCTGGGCACAGACCTGGTGCTCGTTTAGTTTCCCTTTCAGACCTGCCTTCTTGAGCCCTTCCTCTGACTGCCCAATCCCCAGGCCTTTTACTGGGGCCTGGCCCACAGGACGCTGAAGCTACCCCCATATACTTGTGTGTCCCTCATTCCTACTAGACCAGGCTTGTGGCTGTCTCTGTCACTCAGACACCCACCTGAGCCAGAGACCAAGAGGTGAGTTTCTTTCTGCTTTTCCCATTCTGGGGATAATCAGAGCATTTCCCCAGTGGTACCACAACTTCAGGCTCCAGATCCAAGAGCACTTCCTCACAGATGCCAGAGGACTACAGCTGGGAGCATCAGCAGACATCAACAAATGCCATTCCCTCATTGCCCAGATAGGAAAGTTCAGGGCCAGAGAAGGGAAGGAATTTATCCAAAGCCACATGGAAAAGGTGGCCGAACTAGAACCAGAATTCCCGCCTGCTAATATCTCCTATCTTTTGCTCCCCACAGGGGGATATAACTCCTTTCTTTGTGCTCCCAGTAGAGCAACATGGGCACTGATCACATCCAGCTCCTGCACCGAGGTCACCAGACAGCAAACCTTGTGACTATGTCCACACCCAATGTCTACATTCGGGCTCAGGGAGTGTCAAATGTAGACCAGGAGAGAGGAAAGGTTTGGGCTGCCCCTGAATGCTCACCAGTTCTTTCTACCTGCCTCACCATCCCATGCCGGGGAAAACAGCAGCTCTCACTGTTAATCTCCCTGAGCCTTGAGATTCCTCAGCAGTAAGATGGGGGTAATGACACCCAATTTCCAGGGGACTTGCGTGACCAAAAGGGAAACCGTATGTAAATGGACTCACTTAGTCCACTCAGGAAGTGCTCTTTGCTGCCTTTCTTCTCAGTACTTCTTCCCATCTTCACACCGAACAGGGCTGTGGGAAGAGCCAGGGCTGGGGAAGGTTGGGTTGTGATCAGAGAAGATAACAGAAGCTGAGTTTTACCTTTGTTGTGGCCTAGGACTGCATCATTTTCTATATATTTCCACATAAACTGACACAGATACCTTTAAAGGGACACCTTGAGCCAAAGTTAAAAAGAGCAGCAAGCCCAAGAAGATGGAGCTGGGCTGTCCCCGGCACCAGTCACAGGGATGCCGAGGCCCTGTGCACTGGCTGGGGCTGGGCCTACCAGGCAGCAAGGAGGAAATCATATTTCAGCTGGATTGGCTGAGCGACCTCCAGTTGCACAGCCGGGCATCGTCTGAGGGATTTCACAGGTTCCTGGGTAGCCACACGAGGGGCAGAGACAAGATCAAGGATGAGTGAGAGAAGGTGGGGTCCAGAGAAGTAGGATCTGGACCCAATCAGAGGGAGTTGTGATATTCAGTTGTCTGGGGGGACCCCGGTTACTTTGATTCTGGAGCACGGACATGAAGAATGAGCACTTGGGAGAAACACGGCACTGGGGTCCAACACCAGCTCATCACTCAATAGCCGTGGGCATGTGGATGAGTTATTTAGATTCTCTAAGCATCAGTTTCCCCAGTTTCTTCATCCATCGGGTGGTGATAATAATAGGATCCACCTCGATGCTGAGTTGGGGATTAAGTGAGACGAAGCAGGGGAAGCGGCTGGCACAGAGCCCGTATTAGGTAACGGTCAAAAAATCTGCTACGGCACAAACAAGAGCTGGGGGGCAGAGTGCAGGACCTCCTGGAGCCAGCTGGCGTTGGCTCTACCCCAACAGCTGCCTGAGTCCTTCTGCAGCCTGATTCTTTCTTTTTAAAGATAAACTTTTAAAGAAAGAAAAATGTCCTTATACAAAAGTGTACAGCTCACACATTGCAGCTTGGTGCATTTTCTCCAAGTGCACACACACGCCCATGAAACTGGTCCTCAGATCAAGAAAGCATCCCCCACGTGCATTTTAGGTCAGGTCGATATCTAGTCCCCTTTGGCTATGGTCACACCTTTCTGACTTTGAACACCAAGGATTAGTAGTGTTTGCACTTGAATTTTATATACATGGAATCGTACAACATACACTCTTTTGTGTTTGGCTTCTTTCAATCAGCGTTGTGTTTGTATCCTTCCAAGTCGTACGCAGTTGTAATTTATTAATCCTTATCGCATACACCATTCTATGAACCAACCGTAATTTATTTCTCCATTCTATGGTTGATGGGCTTTTGTACAGCATCCAGTGTTTGATTATTATGAATAGTACTGCTAGACAATTCTTATACATGACTTTTGATGAGCATATGTATGCATTTCTGTGGGTTATATATTAGGTTGAGTCACATTAAACTGACATTTTTGTAGATCAAAAACAGTCAAACATTGGCAATTTCATATGGCTCAATCTAGTACGTAGGAGTAGAAGCGTTGGATCAGAAGACAAGTGTATTCGACTTTAGTAGATACTGCCAAATGTTTTTTTCTAAAATTGTTGTGCCAGCTTACACTCCCACCACTAGTGGGTATGTATGAATTCTACAGTCCTTTAAAGGATGGCTACCCAGGTCCCTCTGCCGAGTCTTAGCTACAGACATCTTCTGTTGTTAGGAGCTCTTTTGTATCAGAATTTGTGGTATTCTATGTTTACTGTCCTTTTCAGAGGTCCTTTTGACAGCTGTAACCTTAAGTCCCGTTTTAGTGTGTGAAGAATGTGGCTCTACATAGAACAGTGTGATGGTGGCAGAAGGAATCCAACCTTGAGGACAAAGAACCCAAATTATCTTCCCTCCAATGTTGACCTTGGAGAATCTGAATCTGATTGGTGTGAAGGAGGGTGACATCTTCTCACACCAACAATTTTCATCTTGTCCCCAGACAGGAGATGGGAGAACAGAAGACAAAATTTTCCCCTCTTGTCCAGATCCAAAGAAGCTCAATATTTCCAGGATCCTGCGGTTGATCATTGGAGCCCATTCGCCAAATGGAGGCAGAGTAGGAAGCTCTCGGTCCGTGGCCTTCCTGCCCTCGGGCCTGGCAGGGCTGATTGATCCGTGAACCACAGCAGGCACAGTGCCCAAGGCCCACAATACATTTAGAGACTCATGAAAACATTTTAATTTCTTTCAAAAAAAAAAAAAAAGACAAATTTTTAGGTCAAAGAAAATGTTTTATTTATAATATTAACAAATTCCTCTGTATACGAATGCAGTCTTAAGTATATTTTAAATTTTAATTTTTAAAATTTTTATTTATTTACTTATTTTATGGAGGAAGGAGCCCATGGAGGCAAAAGTGCCCAGGGCTCACGGAAGTCACCATGTGGTCTTGGGGCCTGGATCAGAGAACCAGCTACACCTTGCAAGGTGGATTATCCAGATTTATGGCCTTCTCTGTGTTTAGTTCCTCTTGAGACTGTTTTTGATCGTTCTATCCCTGCCTCAGTCAGGCCCCAGGGATAAGGAAAAGAGAGCCATGTCCACTTTTGAGCCACACACTGAAGGGGGCACACAGGGAAATTCTTCATTTCCCTTTACGGCCACACGTAGGGTAGGATCTAAAAGCCCCTTAGTACTGCCTCCAGAGTTGGGGTGCAGTCTGAATCTTCAGATAACATGGACACAATGCCCTTGAGGGGCAGGGGTGGGGGGCTCTGGTGGGGACAGGATTGTGTTCTCTGATTCCCAAGTGGATCCCCTTATGGGCACGTGGCCCCTGTGATGGTTAGCCGTCAGGCCCGCTTTAGTTCCTGTTCATTTCCTCTGTGTTCTTCCTTCCAAAACATACATATATCCAGAGACTAATTTCGGCGCTGGAGTCTGAGATGTCCAGAGTTTATTTCTTTCAAACATGTCTCTATGGGGCTGGCCTTCGAGGAAATAGTGAATGATGAATAGCTGTTTGTTGGCTGGAGGAATTCGGAAAGGACAAGCTATTTACAGCTCTGTGAAGAACAATCGGGTTGGGAATATATCTTGTATCGTATGGGGGGATAAAAGAGTCATTTTGCAAAATACTGATTATTTAACATATGTCCAGCATGGACCTGATTTATTTATTTTTTTCTATATTTCTATTTGAATTAAAGTAGAAGAGAGGTGAGCAGGAAAACCAATTCATTAGAGTGAGGAAGAGGAGAGCAGAGGGTTGGCTGCAGAGTCAGAAAGCCAGAGTTTTCCATGCAACACTGTCACAGATTTGCTGTGTGACCCACTGAAAAATCACCCAACCTCTCAGAACCTTAGGTCTCACATCTACAGAAAAAAGGTGACCACATAATCCTGAAGGTCTTCTGCAGCTTTCAAATTTGGGCACATAGTAGGTACTTCATCAGTAATTAGGAGGGAGTGAGAGGGTGAGTGATTGTGATTGGACCAATGTCAGACACATGTGAAGTCAGGCGATAGAGGTAGTAAGTGCAATTAACAATAGGAGGAAGCCGAGCCCATCTGTAGACAGCATTTGTACTGCCATAAAAATAGCATAACAAGATTATATTGAAATATCCCACTATTTAACTTAATAATTTAAATGTTTGCCTAATGAGGTGGACTTGATTGGATTAGGGCATTCACAATTAATTTTGATAGATTATTTTACACATTGGAGGTGCATTCTTCTGAACCAGGAGGTGGAACGGAAGTGCAAAATGTTTACGTTCAAATGAGCATGTGATTTTGCAGAAAACATTAATCCCAGATCATGCACACTAAGTCAATTTCAGAAATGGCTTCTAGATATATTATTAGAAATTGCTCTTCAAATATAAAAAGCTTGTAATAGAGTTCTGTCCATTTTTCCTTTGGCTGATGGAAGTTGTTTTATAAATATGCCTATGATATTATGTTTTCTTCATCCAAGCCTTTTGGTACTAATTGCAACTTTTTAAACAGTGTAAGTAGTAGCTGTCACGAACACTTTAAATCCTATTACAAATAACTATTTCTGAACAATTTCACACTGAAGGGTGCATCCTTTCTTCAAATATTTTTAACTATGTATTTTCCTCAATTTTTTTTTTTTTTTTTTTTTTCCTGAAAAGTACTTGGATTGAAAACCACGACCCCTCTTTTTGGTTAAAGGAGTGATTTCATGTCATAGAAAAATGGCTCCACTCCCCATCTCTACCCTTTCAAAAATCAAAGAGCCAGGAGTGGTCACATCTGCCCTTGGAGTCAGGAATGAGCAAAGGCAAATGGCTTCTGGAAAGACAGATTGGAATCAGGCCATCAATTCTGTCCCAGAGTTCCAGGAAAATACGATCCGCAGCACCACTGATGTCGGGTCAGAATGGCATCTCTGTTTTCTGTCAGAAAGTTATCTGATGTACGGTGTCCATGGGCAAGAGAATTCTTGGAGAATTCTCTGTGTCTCACTTTTCTCCTCTGAAAAGTGGAGATATATTGCCCATACCTCAAACCAGCGAGGTTAGAGGTCCTAAAAGTGACAACCTTTGGCAAAGGCGCATGGAGTCCGTGGTAGAAGCACTGCTTTGGAACCAGCTGACCACAGATCAAATCCCGGTTCTGCTCTTATTAGCTGGTCACCTTGGAGAAGCCACTGACCCTTTCTGAAACTCAAATGCATCATTTGGTAAATGGGGACAATCACATCTAATGGAGAGTGTTATGGGAGGTAAATGCCACTTCCCTGGTGCATGATAACAGCTCAACAGTTTTAGTTTCCATCTCCCAGTCTCCTTCTCTGAGAGAAAAGCAGTCCAAATTCAAGGCAGTGTCTCCATTTTGGTTTCTCATGTGCTCCCCAGAAAGCTACGGCCCTTAGCACATGGCGGCTCTGGTCTTCCTGGTCTTGCTGGACAGATCAAGTGGTTTTGTTGGCAGAAGCACCTGAATCTGCTTTCCTCCTCTGAGGTCCAAGCTTTGTAATGAAAGTTCATTAAACTCATCCTTTGTGAGGTTTCGGCGACCTTCATAATAAAGTCCAAATGCTTTTGTATGGCATTCAAAGACCTGAAAACCTGCTGCTCTCTGCTTGTGCCTCTAGCCTTCTTTCCTCCTGTCACTATGTTATTTTCTTTATTCACTCACAAACCACACCTCTTTGTTCACTATATTCTGAAAACAGCAGCTTTCTCCAGGCCCTTTGCTTTTACTGACTGCTCCCTAATCCTGGGACACCCTTTCCTCTCTTCTTCAACTGAAAAATGTCTCCTATTTCAAGGTCTAGCTGAAATGCCACCTCCTCCCTTACGTCTTCTAGGACATAGCCAGCATGGCTTATTCAAGTCCTCTTTGGGTTTGTAATTTGTCCTTGGTGTAGCTGTTATTCTGCAGATATTAAGCTGTGACAGGATCCCTCTGAAAACTGCCATGTCTCTTCATCTATGTGTCCCCAGGATCCTCAGAAACCAAGAGGAACACAAAACTCTTAAAAGCCTCCCAATAGCCCCATTGAAGTAGGTACTATTACTGATTCATTTTGTAAATGAGGAAACCAAGTTTCAGAGATGTTAAGTAACTTGGCCAGAATCACACAGCTAGTGGGTCATAGAACAGAGATTTGCACTTGGAGACTTTCACTATAAAGTATGTTCTTTCCACTACTCTACAAGCCTCACCATGATCTTTAATCTTCCAAACAACTCTGTGAGGTGGGGAGGGAAGGCATCAGTAAGCCTTATTTACAGATCAGGAAACTGAGGCTTTAACCAAAATGATCACTTCCGCAGCCTACATGACTACACATCGTGGAGGTCATAAAAGCTCTTGGCTTCTGATTTTGAATAGGGATCTCTACACAGCCGAAGGCTGGCTGCCTTCCATCAGCCACCCATGACTCACCTGCTGGAGGGAGCCCACCAAAGCAGGGAAGGTAGAGCCTGGGATGTTTAAATACCTGAGGAATTCAAGCACCTCTTTGGGCCCATCTGAGCCCCTTACCATAGAGGTGACAAAAATATGACAAGGGGCATCACTGCTCCCAAGGAATTCCAGTCACGTGAACTCCACCAATTAAGGCTGGAACGATGTCATCTCCTGAAATAGCATTTTAATGAGTGATGGCTCTGGGATAAATTGTCATCTTGTGATCCCTCGTTAGAGAGCTTAATTAGAGCCATCATAAAACATATTGATCGATCGCACTGAGCAGGGCCGCAGGACACTCACCATCCACTGGAACATTCTTCCCCACTACTTGGTGGAGTTGGGATGGCACCTGTCCCCAGTCCCTGAGAGTTGCTGGGGCACAGGTCCTTTTTGAGCTCCTGAGTACCATTCCCTTGGTTCTTTCCTTTTACAAATATTTATTTAGCAGCAACTATACACCAGGCACTATGCTGACCTCTCATGCTTTACCTCATTTTGTCTTCACAAAAAGCTGTTACTTCCTTATTTTGCAAATGGTAAAACTGGGGTTTGGGACCCAAAGCTGCCACCGGGTGTAGCCACAGCCAACTGATTTATCTTTCAGGCAATTTCTGGGGGAGTGGCTGACAAAAGGACAGAGGAAAAATTAAAGAGAAAAGTGGATATATATCTTTTAACCTTCATACCCACTGCACAAGGTGAGAATTTTAATGGTTTTATAGCCGAGGAAACTGAATCTCAGAAATGTTACTTGTTTAAAGTCGTAGAGCCAGGAAGTATCAGAACCGGGACCAGAACGTGGCTTGGAGGAACTGCAAATCCAGACACATGGTGGTGCAAACCCAAATCTTATCATTTATTAGCTGTATAATTTGGGGCAAATTACACAAACCTTCTGAATGTTAGTCTCCACATCTATCATATTGGGAGCAACAACTAGACCCATCTCATAGAGTTATTGTAAAGATTGAATTAAATTATGCCTATAAAGTGTTTAGACAGTATCTGACCCATGGAAAGTGTTCAGTAAATATTATTTTTCAATGACAACCCAGCTGTTTCCTCTTGGAAAGGGGCTATCTGTCTCCTCATCTATAAAATGGGTGTAGTAATCCTTGCTCTGAAACAGTTCACAGGGAAGGACTTTAAAAAAGGTAAAGTACTCAGACTGCACTTATTGATCACCTTCTGTATACCTGTACGTTGGCAAAAAGCATGAAGTTACCACCTACTTTATGGGCTTCCAGAGAGGCTAAGAAGTGCTTTCAGGCAAATCTTACCTAAGTCTTAAAAATTATTATTAAAAGAATGCATTAGCACAAAATGGTGGTTGGGATGGGAAAGAAGAAAAGGTGGGGGGAAGTTTAATAAGATCAGAGTACTGAGACTTCAGGGAAAGGTAGGGGGTCACTGTGGAAGTCTCAGAAATGAGGGCCTGAGTACACCGATGCAAAGGCCTGGGCAGGTGTGCATTTGTGGTGTGTCATTGTGTCTGCAGTGTATGTGTGAGTACATCTGTGTGTTTCTGTGTGTTGAAGCCCATTTCCATGACAGGATGACTTTCTTCACCTGTCTGCACATGGAGATATTCCCTTTTTTATTACAGTAAATGTCGCTTGAAAGCTGGGGATTGCATAGCTGTTCCCCAAACACAGATCACATCACATCACAATTTTTCTTTCAGAGAAAAATGATGTAAAAAAACCTGCAGATGGTGAGTCTCCCGTTTTTTTCTTTCTCTTTCTAGCTTGCTCTTTCTCTGTGTCACTCTGCCTCTGTCTCTCTGTATCTGTGCCTGTCTCTGAGGCCCTATTTATAGCTTAAAATGCTTTCATATTTTCACACTTAGCATATAAAATGTCCCCGTGCTACATAAAACAACATACATTCGGATTTGTAATGAGATCAGTGTTTCATCCTAAATTCCACACATAGTAACACTTGACATTGTTCCTCACCCCTGCCCTACCCACTGAGTATCCCGCCCTCACCCTGTTCTGGGTTTTGTGTTCCCGTCTCCTGATGACAATCCTCCTGCTCCCTTTCTGGTCCTCTCGAGCTGCCGCCGGGGTCTTCCTCCGCAGCAGCAGCCCAGAGACGCCCCAACCTCCTCTCTCAGCGGATCTCGGCAATCGCTGCATCAGCGAGCCATCAGAATCTCTGAACACAGTCACAGAATTCATTTCCCCAAACTGTCCCAGTACAAACACTACTGGGAGCGAAAGGGGAGCTAGGTCTCTTTTCCCTAAAATAAGGGGAAACAGTTATTAAGGGCCTGAGGGTGAGGGGTGAGGGAAAAATCGAGTTTCATTACTAACCGATCTGGACATGTGTTAGAGAATATTGTTAAGAACAATTAGAGATGTTTGAGTGAGGGGTTTATTTCTCACTTGCTTGTCAGGTCAGAAGACAATCTGTTTATTTTCCTGCTACGATTTTATTCAATAAACTGAAAGGATGGGAGCCGGGAAAGAGGGTATGAACAGGATGTGTGCTATCAATTTGTCAAATAAATAATCGTGCTTGGAAACAACAGATTTTATTAATTAGACAGGATGGTGTATTATTACCATTAAAGTGTTATATTGCATTAATTTTTATATTTTACTCGGCTACTAATTACTGTAAAAGATTTCGGGAATGAAGCAAAATAAAATCATGCAGCATTATACATAATGTAAAGATAGCGTGAATTAATTTGTCCTCCGCTCCCGCCTGCCTTGGGTAATGGAAGAGGGACCCAACGGCCTTCCCTGCAGAACAACCCTGCACCAGCACCCCTGCTCCTGCTGGGAAGACTTGGGGTTCAAGCCCTGGCTCAGACAGGCACTGGCTTTTACCCCCTTATGCAAATCACCTCTCAGAAGCCTCGGTTTTCTCTTTTGTAAATGTAAACACCCCTTCTCTGCCTGCCGCACAGGGTGGTTGTAAAGATCTAACGAAATTCCCGAGAGTAAAAGTCCTTTAAAATGTCAGAGGTTGTGATAGGGGTTAAGACCCAGTATTACTTCTTAGAAAAGGAAAACAGGTGGGGGCGTTTCGAGTTCAAACCCTGCGGGACAGCTCTGATCAGGCTCCTTGCTCAGCTGCTCCGCGGAGGCTGGGCATGGGAAGACTGTACAGGTAGGTCTTGGGGAGGGAACTAAGGTTCTTGAAAGCCACCCAGAGGCCATCACAACCACGCCCCTTACTGGCCACTGCCTCGGAGTGGAGGCAAACCCATGGCCACATGATGGCGAGTCAAGAGTTCCTCACTATACATGCAAACTAGAGGCCACCCCAGGTTAGACCCAGGCAGGCATTTCTCACCAGGGAATCCCCCCCACCCACTACTACCACCATCAACACACACACACACTGGGTATTGTTACAGCGCTGGACTGGATTTTAATCCTGCAAAGCCACTGAGCTAGCTCTGTGGCCACAGCCAAGTCCCTTAACTTCTCTGAATGGCAGTTAATTCATCTTTTTTTTTTTTTAAGTTTTTGCTTAGGAAGTAAATTCCCACGCTGGGCACACATTCCGACTAAGGAGGCAGTGGGCAGGTCCCACACCAGGGTGCCCAGGGTCCCCAAGGGCTCCCCATGACAGCACAGCCGCCTGGGGACCAGGCGCCCCAGGGAGCCCTCCACGTCCTGCTCCAGGCCCTGCCTTCCAGGTCTAGCTGACCTCAGCGGGGGCAGAAGCCGCTGAGTCCCGGAGCGGCCTCCACGCCCCGCACCGGGGGGCGTTTCTCTCGCGCGCCGCCGAAGCCCAGCCACGTTTTTCTCCAGGCTGGGTCTCCGGAACCCCGGTCCGGCGAGGACAGAGATTTCTCACGACCGACTGCCACCTACTGTCCACCACTGGGAACTGCAGGGCCGGTCGCCGAAGTCCTCTGAAGCTGCGACGAAGAGAGGCCGAGTGTCCTGACCAGCTCAGGCCCCGGACTCTCCCTGGCACTGAGACAGGGCTCAGGTCACTCTGCCTGGAGAGCCTGTTCAAGTTTGTTCTGAGTACTGTGTTGCAGTTGTGTGGGAGCAACTAAGCGGGGCTCCCTGAAGCCCTGGTCCTCAGGCTTGCATTGTTAGTGGGGTGACCCAGGCCCTGCCCTTCCAGAGACAGCAGTACTAGGGCAAGCGCCTTGCTCCCCACCTGACTAGAGCTCCATTTAGAGGTATGCAAATCCTGCCTCTGGGTTTGAAGGGCTGTTTCTGGCCACTCAAACTGGTTCAGACATGGGTCTTCCGGAGAATGGCTGTTGTCCCTGTTTCTAGCTTCTGGATTCTGGAAGTCTGATCTCATTCTGAACCAGGCATGCCCTGAGTGTTCTCTATACCCTCCACATACCTTATGTCACCCTCACT
The DNA here is from genome assembly GCF_057876585.1 of Rhinolophus sinicus. Lineage (NCBI taxonomy): Eukaryota > Metazoa > Chordata > Mammalia > Chiroptera > Rhinolophidae > Rhinolophus > Rhinolophus sinicus. The sequence goes on along the minus strand of NC_142514.1, from coordinate 151,481,394 downwards.
TAGGACATACATGCTGAGCTCTAGTATGGCCTTTCTGGCTATGTCATCTTAGACAAGTCACTATACTGTCACAAACATTTTATTTATCAAACATTTTTTTAAATCTGTAAAAGTATTAATAAATAATGATATGCAGAAAGCCCATCAAAGAGGGCTGTAGCCAAGGCTGGTTATGAAAGCAGCTTGACACCTGGGGATAGTATGCATGTATTTTTCTTGGGCATACAAAAGATTGCTCACTGCTATCGTCTGAATGTTTGTGTCCCTCCAAATTCACATGTTGAAATTCTAATCCCCAGGGTGACAGTATTAAAAGGTGGGGCCTTTGGGAGGTGATTCCGTCATGAGGACAGAGCCCTCACAAATGGGATTAGTGCCCTCATAAACGAATCCTGAGAAAGCTCCCTGGCCCCTCTCACCATGCAAGGTTATAGTGAGAAGACTGCTACCAATGAGGGTCCTCACCCTTCCTCATTGAACCTGCCAGCGCTGTGATCTCGGACTTCCCAGCCTCCACAACTCGGAGAACTAAATAGTTGTTGTTTATAAGCCACCCCAGTTTATAGTATTTTGTTATAGCGGCCTGAATGAACGAAGATACTCACTGAAGCAAAATAATACAAATCTCTGTGGAGCACAGGCCGATGATCTTTCCAATAGTAGTACCATGTTTCCCCGAAAATAAGACCTAGCCAGACCATCAGCTCTAATGCGTCTTTTGGAGCAAACATTAATATAAGACCTGGTATTATATTATATTATATTAAGGCCAGGTCTTATATTATAGTAAAATGAGACCAGGTATTATACTATATTATATTATATTATACTATATATTATATTATATTATATTATATTATATTATATTATATTATATTATATTATATTATATTATATAAGACCGGGTCTTATAGTAAAATAAGACCCGGTCTTATATTAATTTTTGCTCCAAAAGACACATTTGAGCTGATGGTCCGGCTGGGTCTTGTTTTCGGGGAAACACGGTAGGTGGGTACTGGGAGGTATAGGGTAGAAAAACGGATGAACCATGAGATCTGAGTCCAAGGTTCAAAGGATTGCATGCACTTTTTCAGGTCCTAATATATTCTTGATACTTTGCTATGTTATCCCCTTTAATCTTCCTAACAACCTTGCAGGGAGGTTTTGTTGGGGCTGCAGGAATAAGTTAAACAGAAAAAGCTGCAGAGGTGGATCCTGGAGGGAGTGGGGGAGTGATGGGGAATTCACAAGACTCAACCCGGACCACTCCTGCTCCTTCCCCTTTTTAAGCTACAATCAGCTAATATTCATGGAGTCCCCAATGTAGGAGCAGTATTGAGACTCTTGCTAGGGTGGGGAAAAAATATGAGTGCTTCCCAGGCATTTCTCTCAACCCTCTCTTCTGGCTTCCTGCCCCTTCCCTTCTTTTGTTTATTTCAGGAAAGACTTGGTCATAAATAATCTGTACCTGAGCCTGAATGACTATCACTGACCACTTTCCTCTCCCAGGAGAAGTTTTGCTTTTGCAGCTTGAGCTCTCATATTTTTTGGACCAAAACACAAAGGCTCCACATTCCTACCTGTTAGAATCTAGAGGCCCTAACCCAGCACCTGTGTGCCTCCAGGGCCTGCCTGCCTCTCTCATTCCCACTCCAGACAGCTCACCTACCATTGCTCTTGTCTGATTCTAACCCAAAGGCCCTGGGCGGCTTGTACACATCCTCATACTTCCCATCGCCATTAAATCTACTGATACTGCTCCCTCTGCTGGAATATAGTCCACACATGCAAACACTGCCTCTACGTTAGGGCCCAATCAGAGGTCACCTCCTCCAAGAAGGCCTCCCTGACCTCACAGCTGGAAATAATTTTTCTCTCAGATAAACTACTAGAGCCACACTTCACAAACTTTATTTTGAATATGATTTTCTTTCTGTGTGAATCAGCCCAGAGAATTTGTGAAAAGGTGAACTTAGATACAGTAAATCTGGGGGGAGACTGAGATTCTGCATTTCTAACATACTCACGCATGATGCTGATGCTTCTGGTCTGTGAATCACACATTAAGTAGTGAGCCCCACACCTGGCTGTGTATCAGAATCACTTGACAAGCTTATTAAAACTCCAGATTTGGGGGCCAAAGTTTTGTTCAGGTTTTATGGGGCCTGAGCTCCTTCCATATGTAGGGCCGTTTAAAAAATATATATATGAATAAGAAATTGCTGGAGCTCCTCCCAGGGCCCTGCAATGGGCTGTGCAAGTGAAGGGTCCTGGAGTCTCAGCTTCATGGATTTAGCTTCAAGGTAAATCCATCTTTGCTTGGGTCCATAATCAGACTGAATCTCAGGAAAGTGGAAATGTGTGTTTGTTTGTTTTGTTTTGTTTTGCTTTCAGAATTTGTCCAGGTGAGTTAGTCGCCAATCCCTGGACCCAGCCCCACTTTTGAGAATTGCTGCCCAGAATTTCTTGATCTCTTCCTGCCTGTCTGCTTACCTCCCTCTATCCCTTCCATCACCCAAGTCCCCATGGCAGGCATTGGGCGAGACCCCACGCACCCAAGGTTCTACGAAGGGTAGGCTCCTACCTTGAGGAGCTCATGGTCCACTGGAAAACTGGTCACAGAATGAACATCGCATCAACTGTCTGTCCAAAGGCTGTGGGGGCAACACAACCAGGACACGAGGACAAGCCCGGGAGTTCCCCCAGAGGGGCTGACATTCAGCAGGGTCTTACTGAATTACTGGGGCTTTTCCAAGTAGAGGTGACAGGCTGTACAAAGGCAGGGAGGCCTAAAAGAACACAGTCTCTTCGAGAACTAGCCAATCAAATGCACGTGTGACAAAGAGGAGGGCATATAGTGGGGGTAGGGTCCGGGCTCTGAGCGGTGGATCTAGAGAGGGGCCAGGACCTCAGGAATCTGGGCACATTTGGAATGGAATGGTGGGCATGGAAGTTTCTTGAGCAGGGTAGTAGCACCTTCACGTCTGTGTTTTGCACGTGCATGCAATACTCTCAACCTCCAACTATAATTAGTTTATTCTATGACTTATCCCATTATTAGATCCAGAGATCTTTCTTTCTTAAAAATCTTTAATTCTTTAATTACTATTTCTTTTAAAGTAATTGCTATATGTCAGGTAGTGTGCTAAGCATTTTAATCTCATTCGATCCTCCTACCGACTCTGGAAGGCATGTAAGATGATGTCAGTTTTATAGATAAATAAACTGGGGATCAGAAAGTTTAAGGGACTTGCCCAAAGTTACAGAGGGAGGAAATAAGAAAAGCCTAAAGACTTCGGGACGAGCACAGTGCCAGGCACACAGCAGGGGTGAAAAATATTCGGTGAATTGATAGATGAATGCTGAGTAAAAGACCTTCACTTATTTAGCCAACTCTGGAAAGCGTGTTTCAAGGAATTTGGGGGCTATGGGGCCTTCCTGTTTCTCTGGAAGTCCCAGGGCCCTTCCTCATGGGCATCCAAGCACATATTCCTCTACATACAGCCCTTTTCAGCAGCCAGGCTCCTTCCTCACAGTCTCTGCTTCAGTTAGAGAAAATGTGCGGTGATGAGACAGACCACAGAAGTTTGTGAAGATCGTTGACTGGGTGACTTTATTTATTTTTTTTGTATGTGGGGGAAAGGTGGGTTTTAATTACGTTTTAAACCCATTCCATTAAATTCTACCTAATGTATTTATACCAATTAAGACACATGAATAAAATTTTAGAACTATTTAGTGAGTGCCTGCTATTGCCACTGGGAGGCAAGTGACAGAGTGAGAAACCCCAGGATGCTGCACGCTTCTGGAAATACAGGACCTGAACCTGATACAGACCCCTGATTTTAGTTCTCCTCCGGGAATCCATTCCAATTCACAGCAAAATGTGGCTCCTCCTCCATGGTTCAAACCTCTAGCCGTTTCCTCCAGCAAATTCAGCCTCATTTCCCTGCTCTCATTGTCAAAAATGATGATGGTCCTGACATTTCATACAGCATGTGACGGTGCTCTCTGTATATCAGGGGATCCTCATAACCTTACAGAGTGAGATCACTGTGATTCCTCTCCAACAGAAGCTCAGGGAGGTTCAAACATGTGCCTGTGCCACACAGCTAGGAAATTGGGCCATTGGGTCCAGAATCCAATGTCTAATGCTTGGCAAGGTACAATTCCAATATGACATATTGATGAGTCACGTAGTAGGTAATCAACATCCTCTTAAAGACATGTCCTCTGCTCACACAGGTTAGTTTTCTCTTCCCAAATGAGCTGCAAACAACTTATAAGAAGGACACTTGTCTTCTTCTTTCACTTCCCCACTTCCCACACAGTAATGAACATTATGTGTGAGTTACTATTATGGGAGGTACTAGGGACACAGTGATGGATAAAATAGATATATTCCTGCTCTCTGAGGGTACACAGTCCAATGGAATAAGGATATTTTTGAATTTTTACTATGTCCTAAGTTTTGTGTTCTCCATTTTTCAGATGTGTAGATTGAGATGCAGAGAGTAACGAGGAATGTATCTGGGTTGGGAGAGCTGGGATCCCCATGGGTTCCCCAAAGAGGCCGGCCCAGGGCTGAACTAACATAGTATGCCATAGCAGACAAGAAGCAGACAATAGCTCTAGAAGATGGATGGATTGCATCTCAGCTCAGCCAATTCCCTGTGTGATCTTAGGCAGGCTATTTACCTTTGAACCTGACTTTCCGCATCTGTAAAGTAAGGATAACAACAAGCAGCTCCCAGGTTTGTTGTAGGATCAGTTGATAAATGCATGTCAGGCTCACAGATAAATACCTGACCCACAGCAAGAGCTCAACACATGGTAGCTGTTACCGCTATGATTATTAATAAGTGGCAGATGCAGCCTGACTGTGTATCGTTTATGTGCATGATGTTCTGGTAGTATCTTCTGTCCCTAAGTTTCTGAGAGTAAATGCTCTGAATTCTCCACACGGGCTCTGCCCATGGCCAGGAACAGAGACCACTCTCTACAGGGTCTATTTCAGAGACTACTGGATGCCAATGGCCCCTCACTGGAAACGATGACAAGCACAGCTCAGGACACAGAAGCCGCCAACCGGCTTCCGAACCCTGCCAAGCCCTCGTGCCCACTCGAGCACCAGGGGGAGGGGGTGACCATGGCATAAACACACGTTTGCTTTCATTTGGCTTAGCTGACTGTGTGTTTTGTTAAACAAATTTAGGTTTGGAAAAGATTATTTTTGGTACACTGCTGCATAATTAGATGAATTTTCATGAGTTTATTCTTGAAATAAACTTTGAAATTGTCCGTGTTTTACTGTTTTTTAATCATCTGCAGAAACTGTTTTTTGAGACTTAGCATGGAAAAAATAAAAAAACCTTGTTACATATCAGTTTAATTTAGATTCAAATAAAATAATTTTTTGAATTTGCAGCAACAACAAGTCTGTGAAAGTGGTTGTAACTGGTGCTGAGTTGTTTGAGGATCAAGATAATTACAGTATAAAGGATAAGAGAGAATATAATATCCTGGCATCCAGTGCCTATTCAGCTAATCCCCAGCCCTTGACAGATGTTCAAACACAGTATTTTTAAAAGCTGACTTTAAAAAAAAAATGGGGCGAGTCACTTATTAGATATAAACAACACGATAAGAAATTCAAAGTCTGACATCCAATATGAACTGGCCGTGCTGAGATGCATGAGAGACAAGGTAGAAAGTCAAGTGCGCCGCAAGCCTGGCTTAAATGGGAGCCCAAGGCAGGGCTGGGTCGCAGATACGCCGAGTCCCCGCTCTGCCAGGAGCACAGGTCCATCTGCACCAGCCCCCAAGGACCAGAGCCCCAAAGGCAGCTTTGCTGATGCTGTCAGCCTGAGCCGCAGTCAGTGGTACCTCTCCAGTGGCTGTGTGAAGGTGAGAATGCCAGCAGCCAGCACCAGGACAGTGTGGCTGCCTTTGAACAAGAGCAACATAGGATTTAGGTGGCCCCAAAAGATGGCCGGGGAGACAGAGGGGTAGTGAGCAGTGTTGGCTCAAGGAACACTCCGGCACTCACTCATTCCACATGCATTCTATTGAGCCTGAGTATCTATTGGGTATCAAGGCCATCTACTAACTGCTAGGGTTCAGGGAAGAACAAGACCCCATCCTTGCCCTGCCTCGAACACCTCACAGGATAGCAAAGGAAGTATCATATCCATTGATAACAATTATTATTATTATTGTTGTTGTTGTTGTTGTTGAGCGTTGTCTATATGCTAAGCTTCATTCTAAATATTCTTACTAATTCCTACAACAACTTTACGGAGCAGGTGCTATTATTATGCATATTTTATAGATGAGGAAATTATGGCACAGATTGATAAAGTATGTGCTGAAGTGATTTCTGATTGGACAGTGATGGCAGGGGTGAAGGAGGAATCAGGAAAGGCTTCATGGAGAGCGTGGGATTCGAGTTGGGGATGTAAGGCCAGATGGGGTTTGCAAATGCGGAGAAGGGTGGGCATTCAGGGCAGAGAAAACCATGCAGGGAGACCAGAGAAAGATTATCTGGTAAACTCAGACACCAAGCTGCACCAAGGATGGTATGGAATTGTCTCTTCTTTTCACTCTCTATCTAAGTGGAATTCTGTATAAAAAGCCCTCAGCCCACGAGGAAGCACAAACCAGACTCTAAATGCTGGTGCTTCCTTCCTTTGTACCAAATCATTTACCTGGGTCCCTTAAAACTGCTTCTGTAACAGCAATGGCTCCCAGGTGGCAAAGTGCTTTGGAGAGAAAGGCTTCCTTCAAAGGAACCTCTGGGACTGAGCCTGGAACGAGAGGCCTGAGCTGGGGAAGAATCAGCTTCAGCATCAGGCGGTGCTAGCGGCTCAATCAGGAGGCAGCTGTGATTGCTCAGCGTACGTGCACATTTCAAGGAAGACCACCTGTTCTACCTGTCTCTCTGTTTTCATCTGATGCTTCCATTATGGATTTCACTTGCTATCATTAATCTCTTTTCAATAGTGTCAAGAAGTGGCTTATCAGCATATTACTTCTAAACAATTGCAGAAAAGAATCTTCTTTTAGACTACCCACTGCCAGCCCTCACCCCTGCTGAGGGAGCGCTCACCCTTGCTGGAGGATCTGCATCCAGGGAAAGGGAGAGAGGCTTCCCGACCACTCCGAGAGCCTGGTGTCTGTTCCCTGCTGTGGGGTGGCCAGGGTCTGACATGCTTTAGACCCAAACTAAATCCAGTTAGCTGTTATGTCCTCAGAGAGAAGGAGGAGGTGAGCTACTGGGTGTGGCTGCACTCCTGGGGTTTGCCAGGGCAAGAATTACTCGAGGGTTTTCTGGGAACCAGATGTCATCCACTCGTGAGAGACAGCCTGTGTGGGGTTGTTTGGGGTCTTGCCCAAAAGGGCCATCTGGAGGGGCTGTGGGAACACATAGCGCGGAGAGAGGATTAACTCCTCCATCTCATTCTTAACCTCTAGGGAGCAGAGAGCCCCACTGGGGTCTCAGTAGTGCATTCTCCTGGCCAGCTCCAGACATGCGTGATGCTTTCAAAGAACAGCCCTTTCGAGGAACGAGCTTCTCAGTCCCAGTGGGATGAGGGGAGCCCGGTGGGGCTGGTGCACAGGGCTACACTCCTGCTCCCCATGACGTGCCCTCTGCTCAGGATGTCATGACTCTACTCAGGGCTCCTGCAACAACCACAGGATTCAAGGATGCAGGGCTCTGGTCACTGTCCTCTAAACTTTGCCCATGTTTTCTTCTGACTGGGTATCACAGATAACCTAAGTTCAGGCTAAGCTTCAAAAGCTGCCTGTGATTTTCCCCAAAATAATATTAGAGAGTCTTCATAGTTCTCCAGGTACCAGGTACTGCTTAAGGATTTTACAGGTATTACCTGATATCATTCTCACCCAAACCTTAAAGTATGGAATTGGAGGTGCACATGTGTTCTGAGGATAACGAATGCCTGTCTTTCCTCACATTCAATGGAAATTTCACTAAGGATGAACATCGAATGAGTGACAGCCTGAACAGATGAAGGAATGATGGGAGGAGAGACGGAAAGAAAGCAGGTCACCAAGAACATAGTGAAAGAACCACTCAGATACTTGCTGGTTGGGGAGGACTTTGAGCACATTTTCTTATCTCTCTGAGCTTTTGTTCCTCCCTTTGTAAAAAGGAATTAGTGGTTCTAAAAGAGTAAAGAAAGGTGTGGCATCTGAAAGTAATTTGATTTGCTTATAGTAAGAGCTCATTTGTCGTTGCTGCTGTTATTGAATAAATCTAACTTTTTCACGTGAGACAAGGACTGAGTCTCCTTTTCTGTGTAGCCTGCTCTGGAGGGTGTGGGGGGCATCGGAATCCTTAGGAGTGCTATGAAAATTCTGATGTCCCCTCATAATATGAGAACCACAGCTTCACATCTTGTAAAAACACAATGCTGTCTAGTCTGTGCTTGATCACCTCCAACAACCAAGAGTCCACTCCCGCTAGAGACATTTTAACCTACAGTCACACAAACGTCAGGGTTGACCAGTTGGTTTCTGCACTGGGCAGAAATTTCCTGTCTACCTCGTTGGGTGAGGAAACACAGCTTCCTTGGGCTGGACTTCAGCTATTCTCTAATTGGAATGGAAAAGTATAGGTTCACAGAATGTCAGAGTTTAAAGAGGCCCAGCAACCTCTTATTCTGAGACCCCAATTCGCAGATTAAGAAAATCAATATGCAAAACCCAACCTTTCAGTTGGTTGGGAAGAGAAGAATTTCATCATTCAACGGTTTGTCCCAAGTGCTGGACTGAAGGATTTCCCCATGGAGTTCATTAAGAGGAAAGTCCCTTTGGCTTCATGTATACAAGGTGCCTATTTCAGAATGACTTCTGCCTGAGCAGGTTCGATGGTGCTTGTGGTGGATTGTGCAGTAATGTCTCCTGGTGGGTTCACACCACCCTGCATCCATGCCCTTGGGAAGTTCCCCATATACTTACTCTGGGTTTGGCTTTGAGATTTGCTTTTTTCATTGTCACACAAGTGGAAACTTGAAAAGTGCCTGTGTATTGGGATTTTTCCCTCTCTTGCTTTTCTTGCAACCCCATGGCTGCCCCCATGAAATCAAGCCTGAGCTAGCCTTCTAGATGATGAGAGACATGTAGCCCTGTTTCCACCATCACTCCAACAAACAGCCAGCTAACTCCCAGAAGTAATGCCACCTAACTGACTGCATAAGAACTGTCCAGCTGAGCCTAGACCAAACTGGCAATCCTAAAAGTCATCAGCTAAGCAAATGGTGGTTGCTTTAAGCAACTAAGATTTGGAGTGGTTTATTATTATGGGATCCTCCAAATTAAACTGCACGGACCATTTGTCTAACTAGCATGTCCATCAGTTCAGAACCACCTTGGAACTGAGCAGGCCATTGGCTACAAAGTTTAAAGCTCACAAAAAGAAGAGTTCTTTTACTTGTATTTTTTTAATTTGCAAAAATTCACAGGTACCTATAGATATACATGTACCTCCTCAGGTCCTGAGATCTTGTTTAGGATCATAGAGACAGGCAGTCATGAGAAAACTCAAGACTTAAAACCAGGTTGACCTGGCTCCAAATTTTAAGCTCTAATCTTTTAACAGAAGCCCATCAGACCTCTCATCAGGGCCTCCATTAGGGTCCATCTCTCTACTGGGCCCCTGACCTTCTTGTGAAGCTTGCTTTGCTACCGCCACACAAGACTGAAAACCACCTTGATGGGACTGTCATAGAAGGAAGGAGAGGAAGGAAACCAGACTGTGGTTTCCAGACTGTGCCCTACTAACTCTAATCACTTACACTGACCATGAACTATTGATGCCTAAATACGTGGTAGACATTCTCCCAACCCTTTACATGTAGTGTCTGTTTGAACCATCACCACAACCAGCTACAGGTATTATAACTAGCTCCATTTTGCAAACATTAACTAAGTTGGCCAAGTAGGTGAAGAGCAGGGATTCAAACCCAGGCCGACCGGCATTGGAGCCTGTGGTGCTCACCATATGCTGTGCTGCCTTTTGATATGGTTCTGAGGTTAGAAGATTTGCTCTGGTGGACTTCCGAACCCCAGGTAGCCAGAAAGCCTCAAAAATTATTTTCAGCTGCTGGAGCCAATGTTTGCTGCGCTATGCCTGAACCGTCAAGGGCAACTGAGAATTTGTTGTTTTGCTCTGCTCATTATTTTAAAAATTGTCTGTGTCTTCTATAGATTGCTTCCCAAAGGCTAGAAGAGGGAACACTGGCCAGCCCTGGGTCCTACAGCCCCATCAAAACATAAAAGCCTATCGCAACAATTTATTATTATTATTTTTTTGCCTCTGTAGTAGTTACTGTGCTAGGTCACTTCTGCCTGGTATACCTCACATATTCCTTACCACCACCCTGAAACTTCCGCGTGATTATCCCCCTGCCACAGATGCCAATTAATACCAAGCCCCAATCAATAGAACTCTGGATAAACCATATTTTACTGTAATTGGGCACCGTCCTGGTGCTGCCAAATAATTTGTTCTCTTTAGCTCAGTAAACATTTCTCCTCCAATTTCATTTGCTTCATTCACTTGCTTAGCAAACTCTTTTCCACAAAGGTAAAATCCTGTGAAGAGAAAACTCCAGGGATATCCAGATTGTTTTATGGAAAGAAATTCTGGTATAATGAATCTGTGATTGCAAGCCTCGTTCCCAAGCTCTGGGATCCGGGAATGCAAACACGTTAAATGTCCTGGACGCAGAGACCCAACCCCAGTTGTGCGAATGTGCCCTCTGACATTGTGATTTGCTGTATAGATTCTCCAACCTCATGCACAGAGCGTCTTCCTCATTTTCTTGTTGCCCTTCAAGTTCTGTTGGTTTTGTTCAGATGTTTTTAATGAGTTTGTCCTGCGGCAGCCAGGGAATGGCTAACAAGTCTTCTGGGCCCTTAAAAACCCATTAGAATGTTATTTCTTACAAAGTGAAAAACTAACCTCATGCCAGATGCAAATAGGGCTCAAGCCATCAGAAATAAAGTTTGATTCTGAAGGAAAATTCCACTGAGACATGAAAGTTCTTCAGCTTGGAAAAATAGTCTTTGATGTCTAGTCCAGTGAGGCCGTCTAATATGATTATTAAGAGTCTGAGTGTTGGAGAAGTTGGCTTGGATTCAAATCCATGCTCTGTTACTCTCTAGCTCAGTGATCTAGGGCAAGGTGCTTAACCTCTCTGTGTTTCAGGTATCTCACCTGGAAAACCTGGGAACAAAAATAACGCCTACCTCACAGAACTACGGGAGGATTAAATAGGACGATATGGGTGTATCAGTTAGGTTTATGTTCAGTTGCAATAACAAAAAAAGAAAGTGACTTAAATTACTAGTGGCTTATATCTCATTTAAAAGAAACTGACAAATTGGCAATCTGGTATTGGCGTGGCAGCTCCATAGTTGTCAGGGGCCCAGGCTTCCGCTACCTTTCTGCTGTACTGTCTTTGGAACTACCTTTCTTTCTCAAAGTCACGTCACAAACCTCACGGTTCAAAATAGCAGCCAGCCACTAACTTTCAGTCTATATTCTAGACAGGAAACAAAAGAGAAGGTGGAGGGGACAGTGTATATAAAGTCAAATGAGTTATTATCTCTTTAGGAAATTTCCTGGTAGTTCCAACAAAAAATTTCTCAGATCTTTTGGGCTTTCATAGCTGCAAAGGAAACTGGGAAATGATCTGTGGTTAGGCATATTACTATTCAAAATAGAAACTTGGAATTTTGTTATTAAAGAAGGTGAGAACAGAAATGGATAGCTCACTGGCGGTCTTGCCTATAACATTTAAAGTACTTGAAAACAAACTCTGCCTGTTAGTTACTTGGCTGTAAATTTGGTGCCCAAACTAGGAGGCAGGCTGTGTGGCGAATTGAATGCAGCCTTTGGAGTCCAGTGGACTTGAATTAAACCCTGGCTCCATGTCTTACTGGGAATGACATTTTGAGCAACTTATTGAATTTACCTATGAGCCTCAGCATTCTTGGTTGTCAAATGCAGTTGTGAGTCTTACCCTGTCAGGATTTCTGGGAGAATAAGTGAGGATGAGCATTTAAAGGGACTGGCACCCAGTAGCTAGCTATTCAGTAAATTTGAGAGCAGCTCTCTACTCAACCTCACTAAGGTTCAGACTCTGCAAAACAAGAATCAGAGGACTCATCACCACCCAGCAGGGCCCTGGGAAGTGGTCAGAAACCTCTCAGAAAACAAAGCCGCTCCGCCCCCAGGCTGCCTGCTCTTTGCCCACAAAGTGCTAAAGTGAGTGAAGCCAACCCTGTAATCAAACAATACCCGATACTTTAATTACAGTTTTTTGCCAACGATCTGAATCACTGTTTTCATGCGCATTGCTGTGAATTAATCTCATAACGGTGGTGTTAATTCCTTGATGCATAAAGGAGTGTTTCAGCTACCAAGGTATTCCACAGAGAAGGGAATGGAGTTCACATTTAATTAGTTCCTACTCTCTGCCAGGCACTGACTGTGCTGAGTGCTTTAAAACCCTTATCTCATTTTTCTCTCACAATAACTCTGTTTGGTAGCTGTTACCACCCCATTTTATAAGCGAGGACCCGTAGACTCAGAGATGTTAAAGAACGTGTCCAACGGTATCGCATGTGTAAATCCCAGGAACTGAAATTCAAAGCCACATTTGTCTGATTCCAAAGCTCATGCTCTTGCCACCATATCCTGCTCCCCCACTGCTTTCCCAACACCAAGAACCAACCAGTTTTTAGAACGGAATTGTAGAGGGACGCAGTAGAAGAAAGAGAAGCCGACTGTGCCCGGTCAGCTCACCACGTCTGACTCCTGGTGCTGACCTCCCCGCTCTGGGACCTCTGTCAGACATAGTCCCTCTCCGGCCTCATTTTCCTTCCTATAAAGTAGATGGGTCCAGGCAAGGGCGGAGGTGGGGGGTGGCTTAACAGCTTGATGTGAGATCTTCCTTGTAGCTCTGCGAGTCTACAATTGGAGAATGAAATGACACATCCTCATTTCTGTATGTTCCAATATTAAAGGTGCCTACTGTGAACCTCACTCTGGCGAAAATAAAGGACAAATAAGATGTAGTGACCACCTGAGGAAAGTTAAACTGAACTTAGAAGGGCAGCAGATTTTATTTAAAGATATGGAGCTACTTGGAGGTACTTTCTGACAATTTCATGTATCCAAAAGGGCAATGGGAAGGGTAGTAGGTTTCCTGCCACTGGAGGAGGTCTTCTACATACGACTGAACAGCACAATAATGGTGCTGTTAAAATATTGCGTGGTTGAGCAAAAGGGTACCCGGGACCAAACACACAGTTGATACATGGTCATTAGAAAAGAATTAAAGATGCAGACAGCCAAATTGGAAGTCCCCACCATCACGTCCCTTCTCCCAATGTCAATCCCTAGGAACAAGTATTGTGGTTTTCCCTCCAAATCCCTTTTCAAGATGTGTATTAGGTTGGTGCAAAAGTCATTGCGGTTTTTGCAATTATTTTTTAACGTTTTAAACCGCAATGACTTTTGCACCAACCTAATATTATTTCATTAATCATGTGTTCTGAAATTTCTATTCATCATGAACACCCTTACATAAGTGCTTTCGTTCCTTTTGTCAGCTGCATGATGTGTCACAATGATAGGGGCCAGGATCATTACTGCACATGTATTTTATACATCCTGTCCTTCTTTGCACATTCCTTCATCTCACCTCCACTCTGCTAAAGATCCTTTCTCATTATTGGCTCGGATTGATTTTGTTTGGTTTTCTGAAAAATCCCTACGCAGCTTTAAGAATATACACGGTCCAATCTCAGTCAGCATTTTACCTTTTGACTTCTGGGTTTCATATCTTGCCTCAGACAATCTTATCATCCTGTCGTATTTAGCTATAGTTACGATACATGTTGTATAATAAGCCACCCCAAAATGTAGCGGCTTAAAAATATCATCACATGTCTGTGGACTGAGCATTAGCTGATCTAAACTGGGTTCGGCTCTAAACCATAGCTTGGGTTCTGTTCTGCTCCAAATGACTCTCACCCTCCTTGGATCGGTGGGCTAGCTGGGGCATGTTCCTTTCATGGCGATGGCAGGCACACAAAATATTTTATGCCTTTGTTCATGCCATGTCCATTAACTTCCTATTGGAAAGCAACTAGCACGGCCAAGCCCAAGGTTGATGGGGGTGGAGAAGAATATTTAGATCACACTGTGTGGGGGAGGTGAGGGGAATGAATATCACACTCCTAACATTTTTTGTCAATGTTCTCATTTTTTTAAGTTGGTTTACAGTGTTGTTGTTTTGTTCAGATCTTTCTTTACTTGGATTTAGTTGAGTGTGTGCCTGTGCACATTAAAGGTCTAACAGTACAAAAGGAGTGCTCCTAAGATATGGTGTCAGTAGTGGACAAGCTGCTATCCTATTGGGGAGCACTAATTATGGAGGACGATGGAATTACCAGACCTCTGCTTTGCAAACTTGAAGGCTTAGGCCTTCCAAAGGAGGGGTTTATTTAGAATTTTATCCCAGTTAGAGAGTTGATCACAAAATATATGATGGGGATCTAGGTCTTGGAGATCTTGTCACATGGAGGAATCCATATCAGATTGGTTCCAGCGCTTTGGTTGATGGTGGAGAATTCTACTCAGGCTTTAGCCTCATTAAAGTGCAAGTATTAAAGTGCAAAAGTAATTGCAGTTTCAAAGGTTAAAGGTACTTGCAAAAACTGCAATTACTTTTGCACCAACCTAATATTTTCACAGGAGGCAACGCTAATGGGCCAGGAGTAATTGCAGGTTAAAAAACTGGGACTATAAAAGCAAAAAAGAGATATCGTATAGGCTGTGGTGCAGTTTTCTTCATTGTGTTTGTCCTGTCCCCTCCAATGCTAGACCTCAGGAAGTGAGGGGCTGCCAAATATCTGTGAGCAGGACAGAAAGGTAATGTGTGACTCCTCGGGCAGGTAAGAATTAGGTTCTCCTTCAAACCCATAGCTTGACATATTTATTCAACACCTATTTACTGGAGAAATTGAGCACTACAGGGGTGAAGGGTGTGAGAGTGAAGACCACAGGGGTAGGGCTAGTTTCTCCTCTACCATACTGAACTATTCTGCTTGGCACCAAACTTGCATACACCCCTTAGCAAAATAAAAGCCCCTCAGTTACCCAGACTCACCAGCCTCAGGACACTGTTAAGCAAAGCTCTCTGGGATCTGACCCTGTCCTGAGAGGCTGATCAAATATTAATATTCCTTTGTGCTGGACACGATCCTAAGGTAGATGGCTCTGTTTTGTTGCTGCCCACTGAAGGTTGCTATCCAATTTAATAGCTCTCTATAGCTCAGTACAACCCCTGACCCATCACCAAAAAGAAACGGCAGCCTCAGAAGTGTAAGACAGCAGCCTTCTAACTTGGGCTAATGCTAGGGTTTACTCTACTCATATAACACGGTGGCCGTTTGTGGCAGGAACCTAACAAAATGGTAACAAGACATCCTGGCTCTTACCTCCAGCTCAGAGACCTGGTTTACATACTTTCTTTGTGCCATTCTCTGTGCCCTATCCCTGTTCAGTGCCTCCAAGTTCAAGTTAGACATAGCAAGAAATCTTCCTGGGATGTTACCATCCATTTCTCTTCTCCATTAACGCTTATCTTTAGGGGAGTGCAGGAAGCACAGGAATAAGGCCTATTGGCATCTGAGATTTTGTGAATGGAGCTTGTCAGCCTCCAAGGCTTAAGGGGTTCAGAAACTTACTTCCAAAAATGTGTGCCAGGCTTCATATCTGCTCTGTACAGCCCAGTCTCTCTGAATCATATTCTCTTCGAGAGGCGTGCCCTCCATCCTCTTCCATTTCCTGAGACCTTTGGGTGCCCCTTGGAGACTGGCATCTTGAGCAACTTCCTACTGATCTATCGCCCTCTATTTGAGGTGGGACTTTGCAGGCTCATCAGGGTTTCTGAAGCCACAGCTTCTACCCTTTCAGCATCTTTCTGAGGCTCAAAAGGAGTCGTGCAATTAAGGTTGTGAAGGACAGGGAAATAAGAGAGGGCTCAGTATTCAACCATGTGTGCTGACTTCTCTCTGAGTCCCAGGCTGGGAGAGGAGCCCCTGAGAGCAGAAAGCTTGGTGTATGCAGTACCCTGTGGTGAATGTGCAGTGCAATTCCAGCACCAATCTGTTCCCTTCAGTAAGAACAGTAAGTGATCTAACACTTTTTATTCAGCTGGAGAAGTGCTTAACTGGGGCACTTCATAAACACACTAACGTCGGCTGAAATAAGAGAATCAAAGGATTATTTCTAGTTTAGCAAGAGGCTGTCTTTGGAATTGTGGATTGATCAATAAAGACACTGCCTTCATATTCTGTCTTCTGGATTCTACTTAAATCGTTTTTCTCCTACCCTCAATTATTTGCTTGCACTGAGCATTTGGTCAGGATTCTTCTAGTTGTGAGTGACACCTAACCCCCACCAGTCTGAGCAGAAAAGACTGAGTTGGGCTAGACTCAGAGACTCAGGGGCTTCCACAACATCTTCAGCATTTTTCTGACCTGCCTTTGCCATGCCATCCCCTCTGCTTTGCACTGGCTCCTCTTCTCTGTGAGGTGGTCCTCTGCTTTCCTCCCACAACTTGGTTTTCTCTGTGAGGCCCGTAGTGGTTGCAGAGTGGTGGCTGACGTGGCTGTAGACAGTTCCAGGCTTACAGCCTCTACTTAGCACCAGAAATAAGAAAGTTTATCTCTCTCTCTCTCTCTCTCTCTCTCTCTCTCTCTCTCTCTCTCTCTCTCTCTGTCCTCCTCCTCTACCTCCTCCTCCTCCCTCCTTCCCTCCCTCTCTCTCAGGTTTGAGTACAGCATTGCAGGGAAAGTTCCTAAAGTCCCTTGCTTGAGGGTGGCTCTTATCGTTCTAATGGCTGGCTCACAACTATAGGTGCACATTTGTCTGGGATGCTTTTAGAGGTGCCAGTACCTGAGCCCTATGCCCAGAGATTCTGATTCAGTTGGTTTCAGTGAGGCCTGGACATCAGTATTTTGTATAGCTTTCTGCAAGTTATTCTAATGAGTAGCAAAGCTTGCGAACCATTGCTTTAGACTCCTTCATTTACTCTGGAAAGAAAAATTTCTTTTGAGCACCCATTCTGCGCCAGGCCATATACTAGGCGCCAACACACCAACAGAGCAGTGAACAAGAGAGAGAGAAGCATTGTCATGAAGCTTGCACTCTATGGGGGAAGGCAGATAAGAAACCCATTAATCAATAAATGAACAAACCAACAAACAAATTGTGCTAATAAACAAATAAGTACAATGCAGAGAATAAAAACAGGACCAATATCTGGGTGATGGGAAGGAGCCAGCAATACACAACTCGGGATGAAGAGCATTCAAGGTAGAGGGAACAGGTAGTGCCAAGGCGGGGAGGTAGCACAGGCTTGACCTGTTCCAGAGAAAGAAGGTCCATGTGGCTGAACTGTGGTGAATGAAGAAAAAAGTGACATGGGATAAAGTCAGAAAGACAGGCAGCAGCCAGCTGTCCTGGAGCTTCATAAACTAGACCAGGGGGTATGGGTTTCATTCTGTGAGCAGTGGAATGTCAACAGATATGGAGGAAAGATGGGCTCTGATTTATTTCAAATGTTTATTCTGGCTGCTGTGAGGAGAAAGGACTAGATGGGGAAGAGCAGAAACCAAGTGGGAGACAAATGCAATTGTCCGGGTGAAACATGGGGCTGGCTTGGTCTGAGTGCATTTGGGGAAGAAATGAATGGATGGAGGCTGTTTTTGAGACTGAGTTGACAGGACACCGGATGGAATCCCCATCATTGTTCCTTTCATATCCTCCATATCTGGGGTGGGGAGTGGAGGGTAATACACTTGGGCCAATAGATACTCAAGAAAAAGTTATTGAATTAATGAAACTAGAGTCTGGAGACATGAGGATGGAGGAGAAGGGATGGTAATCAAACCATGACTTTGCAGAGCCAGAGACCAGACCTCTGTGATGGATCCCAGTGCTTAGCACAGCGCTTTGCGTGTAGAGAAGACAAATGGGTGGGGTCTCAAACCCTGCTGGAGGAAAGTGAACGCTGTGACCCCCGAAACCTTTGTGGGACACAGAAATAGACATCTGAGAGGTGCAGAGAAGGCTCTCAGCTCTGCTCCTGGGAAAACACTGCATCACGATCCTGGGAAAGAGAGGTTTAACAACTGTACTTGTGCCAGTATAACGAGTACAGCCCAAAGAGGGCAATCATATATTAGCTGGTGAAATTAAGTAGGATATAAACCCTGGGACCCAGCAATTCTAGTCTTACTGCATTTTCCGGAGGAATTCTTACATAGGTCCACCACAAGCTGAACAAGGAGGCCTGTCATTTCATTGTTTAAAGCGGAATAAAGGCAGGCTAGGCGTCCGTCGGTGGTGGAGTGGATCAGCAAAGTGAGGTGCAAGCAAACAGGGGCTAACACGCAGCTGTTAGCCGTATCAAACTCAGTGTGTCCAGAACAACGTGGGAGACCTTAAACACATAAGGTCCATGAAAAAAGGAACAACAGTACCATAGACAGAACTTAGAACAATGCCGTACAGTGGTACCTCGGTTTTTGAACGTCTCCGTTGACGAATATTTCGGTTTACGAACGCCATAAATTTTATGGGTCTATGGTATCATTAGATAGGGAAATTCATGCTAAATTTGCAGTTCTAGGGGTTGACTTTAAAGGTCTGGAACGGATTAATCCATTCTGCATTACTTTCTATGGGGAAACAGTGCCTCGGTTTTCGAACATTTCAGAACTCGAACTGTCTTCCGGAATGGATTTACGTTCGAAAACCGAGATACCACTGTATACGCCAATTAAAAACATACACACCAATGGTGGGCTTATGTAGCAAGTACATTAGAGTACCTGCTGGCAGGGATAGGAGATGGAAATAAAACGGGATTGTGTAGGCCGAATAATGCCCCCCACCCTCAGATCCAAAAATGTCCACATCCTAATCCCCAGAACCCGTGAATCTGTTTTGTTACATGATGAGAGGGAATTAAGGTTGCAGGTGGAATTCACATCCTAATCAGCAGATAGATTATCCTGGATCATCCAGGTGGCTCAGTGTAACTGCAAAGATCCCTAAAAGTGGAAGACGGAGGCAGGCGAGTCAGGCGGAGGGAGATGTGACTATTTGAGATGGAAGCCTAAGGCCGAGGACTGAGTTGCTGGCTTTGAATTTAGAGAGAGAGGACCAAGAGCTCAGGAAAGTGGGCGGCCTCTAGAAGCTGTAAAAGGCAAGGAAACAGATTTTCTCCTAAACAGATTCCCCAGAAGAGAATGCCTCCTGCCACCACCACCTTCTTTTCCTGGTGGGGCTTTTGGTCTACAGAACTGTAACATAATACATTTGCGTTGTTTTAGTCACTGAGCCGTGGTCAGTTGTTACAGCAGCAATAGGAACATAATCCAGGGACAAAGGGACTTGCGTGGACTGATGATGAAAACCAACACGCTAGGAATCAGTGTCTGCATCACTCCACCCTCCTCATTCGAGGTCCTAAACAGCAATATTAAAATTGAAGGGGAAAAAGAATTAAAGAAACCCCCTCCATATATAACACCAGATGCCATGGAAAACAGCAGGTCTGACAATGAGCATGCATCATGTCCCAAAGACTGAACTAGACCTTGACAGGCATGAACTCATCTTTGGTTCCTGGAGGATGCAATACTGTGACTGGCCAGTCAGACTCACTGGTCAGGGAGATTATGATTATTCCACGAAGCCTGTCCATCCCGCCCCCTCCAGTGACCATGGTCGTCTGCCTCTTTAAACCTTCCCGGTCTCTTCCACCACCCCCACCCCCACCCCAGCCCCTGTCCCTTGGACCACATTTGGCATCAAGCACAGTGCCTGGGGTATAGCAAATCCTGTGCATGTGGAGCTGATCCCTGTTGATGCTTGAGGAAGCCACCGGCTATCACATTGCCCACCACACCCCAGAGCTTTCGCATTAGCGGGGCCATTCATAAACAAGCCCTGGGACTTTCATCAGCTATTTATTCTAAACAACTTAGAGCAACCCTCGGGGCCCCAGTGGGATGTTTGCGTGTCTAATTTCTGTGAGCTATTGATAAGAGCCCACTCCAACCAGCTAGTTGTCAGCCTTGACTCCAAGGGCCTGGAAAATGTACTATTTGCAATTACTTGAAAAGAAACTAATTAGCTTTAAGGAGGAAACCATAGGTAGAAATGACTGAAATCGGCTGTTCAACTGTGCTTGGCAAAAAATTAAAAGGAGCAGGCGATCACACCTCACATTCACTCGAAGGAAAAGTGGGAAGAGGGGCGAACCGTGCAGAGGGGGTTTCCTGCAGCAATTTATCTGTAAGGAGAAGCCTCTGAGCACAATCAGTGTCAGTAGACCTGTTGGGCAGG
This sequence comes from Rhinolophus sinicus, assembly GCF_057876585.1. Taxonomy (NCBI): domain Eukaryota; kingdom Metazoa; phylum Chordata; class Mammalia; order Chiroptera; family Rhinolophidae; genus Rhinolophus; species Rhinolophus sinicus. Next base: position 151,460,933 of record NC_142514.1, on the reverse strand, counting down.
TGAGAGGTTACTAGTGGACCTTGAACGCTTCATTTGGACTTCGTTCAGTGGCAGCGAGGAGAGGTATTTGGAAGAGGGAGCAGTGATGGTCAACTCAGGACGTTAGCAATGTGTGTTGATCTTCAATGTAAATGTTAGGTTTGTGCGTTGTAAATAAATTGCATGCTCTCCTTCACAAGTGGCCACTCTGAGTCATTTCTAAGAACAATCTATTATAATGTCTCAGAGCCTAGTACACTGCCTGGTAGACAGCAGGTAGTGGTCAAATGAGAGAATAGAACCTTGGCCACAATCTGGAGGCCACTTTGAATGTGACAGGAGCAGATGACCCCATGGGAGAAGACTGCAACAATCCAGAGGAGAGACAATGACAACAGTGGCACGAGAGAGAAAAGATGATCCCAGATGTGAATTGGAGCAATGACCAATAGTCTTACTGTTTAAAATAATAATAGAATCGCACGTTTATTGAGTGCTTGCTATGTCCTATGCTTTACATGGGTTAACTATCACTATTTCCATTTTATTCTTAAGGAAACAGAACTTGAATTACTTGCCCAAGGTTGCCCAGGTAGTCAGTGGTAAGGTGACTATTCTGAGCTCAGAAGAAGACGCTGGGAAAGGATGTGGGGCTAATTTATCTGGCAGGTGATTCTGGAAAATAACCAGCAAAGACGTGAAACAGAATAGGAAAAGAAAAGACAAAAGTCGAGTTATAATTTATTATGGTGGGCAACTGGAGCTCCCTCCTTCTGGGGAACTCTGGGAGCCGGAGTTGAACATTTTTAGGGTGATTATTCGAGCAAAGGGGCTAGGATGCTAGGGTGAGCATGCACAGACTCCCTATCTGTCATTGTCTGATGCTGCTTCGGGGACATTAACTCCACCCTTCTGCTTGTCCCTTGCTCGGGCTAGTCATGCTCTGTAGATGCTTGCCATAGCAGACCTCAGCTCCAGAGGTGAGAACCAAGGGAGGTGGGTAGGGCACCCACGAGTCTGCTGCCCCACACCCCTTTTGTCTGGGACAGTCCCACTTTGTGCCTATAGTCTGGGAATAATGATGAAATTCCCCCTTTCGCTCTCAAAGGTCATCCACCTCCGGATGATTTATATGGCCACTCCTATAAGGGAAGAAACTGTTGCAAATCCTGTCCAATGTGGCCCCAGAGTCTATGATTTTTGTTTCCTTCTCATCCTCTGTGAGTGCAGTTGTGGCTTTCCTCATCAGGCATGGGGTGCTAGCCCTGGGTGAGATGCAGGCCCCAGACAGCCACACGTCTGCGCCCCGAACCTAGAGCGTTTCTCCAGGTAGGTCCTGGACCATTGCACCAGCCGGCATATGGTGCACAAGTTCCTGAGTCTCCTCCCTTATCTGCTGAATCTGAACCTCTGGGGCTTTGGGCCTGATGATCTGCATTTTTAGCACATTTTCTGGCTAATCTGCATCATAAAAGTTAAAACTACAGGCCTAGCAAAGGGAGACAGTGAATGTTACCATTTTGGGGGAAGCAGCAAAGTGGGGTGGTGAATCGCTGCAGGGCCTCTGAGCTGGCCTCCCTGATTCAAATCCCAGCTCTGTCACTTACGGCTGAGAGTTTTCCGGCACATTACTGAACTTCTGTGCTCCTCCTTGGAAAAATAGGGATAATACTAGCATCTATATTATCAGGGCTGTTATGAGGATTAGGCAAATTAATCCATATAAAGCCCTTAGAACAGTGCTGTGCACGCAGCAAACACTCAAAATGTTAGTTAGTGTTCTTACTGACTTTTAGCATTATGCCAGGGATTTTCCCTAGGCTGTGATATTAATCCTCAGAACAACCACACAAGGAAGGTATTATTAAAGGATTTGGGACAAATAACTTATCTGAAGCTCAGAGGTTAAACAACTAGCTATGGGGTAGTGGGGGTTGGAATTTGATCCCCTATCTGTTCCATCTGCCTCCTACGTCCTACCTGTCTCCCTGACATCCAACTGTCCTTGGCAAGCTCATTCCCTGACTCCACTGTGGCATCCAGGTTTTCACCCCAGGCCTGCGGTCCACCAGGGACTTCTGGGCATAGAGAGGAAGCAGGGCTGGCATATTGGTAGCATTTACCTGCTGCATCCAGCTTGCCTTGGCCAGGCCGGAGCTGCTCTCTGGGATCTGGTTAGCAGCTAATGATCAGTGAGCTCCAGCTATAATGATCGGATTAGCTGCGCTTTAATCACTGTCTATTGTTTCAGCAGGGAGAGAATTTCACAGCTCATTGACTGCTTTGACTCCTAATCTACACGGAGGAAACAATGTTGCAGCTCATCAAATGCAATCAGCTGCTAATTGAAAGGAAATGGAATTTTACAATTACAGGCCACCTTTCACTGCTCAGGATTTCTGAGCACTTCTCCCCACCCTCCTTTGCCAACTCAGCACTGGCAGGAGAACTTGACAACCTGCTAGAGACTTCCCAGAGAGCTGCATTTAGGACCTGGCCCATTTCTCCCCAGCCCCAGAGCAGCTGAAAAGGGAAGCAGCATCCTGGCCAATTCCTAGGCTGTCCTTCAAGGCTCAGTGCAAAGGAAAAAAGCCTGGGCTGGGCTTCCGCAGAACTGAGTGTCCCGGCTCACCTTCCTCCTGCACCTGTGACTGTGTGACCTTGGGCATGTCCTCGTTCCGCTCTGAGCCCCACTTTCCTTCTCTCCAAAATCAAGATTTGATGATCTCCAAAGTTCTTTTCAGCCCTGACGATTCTGTTTGCCCTGTTCTTGCTACTGTCTCCATCCAGTGGAGAACATCTAAATCAACAGCCTCGGGTCTTTCTTGCCCAGATATCTGCTTTTTCAAATGCTTTCAGGGCGATTGTGTTAGGTCTCCCAAGCGATTTGTCCTGATGAGATTTAAATGGGACAGAAAGAAAATTGGGGAAATATCTTACTTAGCCTTCTGATCAGACATCTCTCTCCCCGTCCTGGATCCATTCACTTCCTTGGACGAATATCAATCACGATTAATTATAAAGACAGTCCCATACATTTCTCTGGGTTCTGTCTTTTCCCAGTGAAATTCTGTGGAGACAAGCATTGGATGAGGGCTACCAGCCAGAAAGAGCATTGCTGCTTTTGACCCTGTCTCCAAGCTCCATTTCCAGCCAGCGTTTCCTCTGAGACCAGGACAAACTTAACATCTGCTTTGAGCTCTGGTCTGTGTCATCCCACAATAACACTTGTTCTGTCCGGGAATGCATCCGAGGCATATGTAACCCCCAGTGCCATTTTCTCTTGGTTCCCATGGTCTGTGAGCTTGTCTAATGTGCTTATCAACACAGACACTGGAATATCACCACTTTCCTGCAGGCAGATGAGTTATGGTGTGTCTCAAAAATAAATAAATAAATGAATAAAGTCACAATCAAAAATATTTTTTGTTTGGCCAGGATTCATTCTCAGTCCCATATCCCTCTCTGTGTCAGAGCAATGCTATAGCGGGGTCTTAGGGTCTTAGTCTAAACTGTGCCTAGCGAGATGGGCTGTAAACAAGGAAAAGAAAGGCAGAGATGGCCTGGATGCATTTCCCCTCTAACAACACTGTAGTGGGCTAGAAGATGGCCTGGTACTGGTGACTCCTGGTGTCCTTCTGGAACCCTGGCTCTGGGCAAGGCTGGGGAGGGAGAGGACAAAGGTTAGGATCTGAGTTACCGTATTTCCCTGGAAATAAGACCTAGCCAGACCATCAGCTCTAATGCGTCTTTTGGAGCAAAAATTAATATAAGACCCTGTCTTATTTTAATATAAGACCCTGTCTTATTTTAACATAAGACAGGGTTATTGTAATATAATATAATATAACATAATATAATATAATATAATACTGGTCTTATATTAATTTTTGCTCCAAAAGACGCATGAGGGCTGATGGTCTGGCTAGGTCTTATTTTCGGGGAAACACGGTAGGATCAAAGGTGGGGGGAGTGTGAAAGAGTCTCTGGAACTCGAGGGTGTGCACTGTACTGTGAATAGGACAGAAGCTGGAAGTGAGTCGGGGACAAAAGCAGATCACTCAGAAAGATTCCAGCTATAGGTCTATTGGCCAAAGTTTCGAGTTCTGAAAGCCAATGCGAAAAAGAGAGAGAATACCAAAGGTAAGAGTAAAATGAGCCAAACGGGAGATTCATAGCATAAGAGACGTCAGGGCAATGAGAGATTCCTTGTGGTCAAAGGGTTGAGCCTTTGGCCCCATGCTGACACCAGCCACCACGCAGAAGCCCCTCCATGCTAGTAGAAAAGCACTGGCTGGTGTGAGGCCTGAGACTGGCGAGCCACTGCGGGTAGAGTGGGCAGTAGAAAAATTTCATTTGGTGGGCAGACTGTGGCATCTAGAGGGTATGGAAATAGGCAGCTGATGTTACTCCAGAGATGTCATTGGCGTCTGGATTCCTAACCCAGATCTCTGCGAAGTTTTGACAGGTGGAGGGACAAGAGGATGGGGATTCAGAAGCAGAACTAGAGCAGAGAGGCAGCCCTGGGGTGTCTCAGGATGTCTTAATAAAAGCTTTTATTTTTAAAAAAGTAACCAAGGGATCTTATCTTATGTAGAGCTTTTTAAAAATCTTTTTCCTATCTTGATCATAATTCTGTTAAGTATAAAACTTAGCATTAAAACCTTGGTTTTTTGGACCAATGTTGGGATCATTGAATGTATAACCCTTTTTCGTTTAATCATTCTTAAAAACATAACTGGAATATTTTGTGGGGATACCAAATTTTTGAACTAACTGAAATAGATAAGGCCCATGGATAAAATTTTTACATATTTGCTTTCAGATTTGGTGTGCCTTCATTCATTCAGCAAGCAGTGATTAAGTAAGTACCTATTACATGTTGGGTACACATCAGTGAACAAAACGGGCAAAAAATGTCCCTGCTCTCTGGAACTTGTATGCTAGATCTGAAAAAAGTATTTATTTAAATTAGTTAATCTTCTTTTTTTTTTTAATAAACCATTTAGGGTTTTTCTTTATCTTCCATTAAGAAATAAACATATTTAAGTACACGATGTGAAATTTTAGATGTCAATCAAAAATTGTCAGGTAGGTACGTAGTTGTTAAAATCTTTTGGTGGTATGTCAACAAAAATGTTTGAAATTGACTGTGGTCATCTACCTTCCAGACAGAGCAGACATTTTCTCTGCAATGCGCATCTGCTGAATTGTTGCCTAACTTCTGCTTGGTCTCTCATGATACTGGGGCATCACACTCCACGTGATGAGCCGTGAGCTGGTAGAAAGTTCTTTAGCTACAACCCTTGTCCTTTAACTTCCTCCAGTGCGCTCTATTTCTTCCCTCTGGGATTACAGAGAACCTTGCTACTCAACGTGTGGTCCCCACACAAGTAGCATCAACAGTCCCTGGCGACAGTCCATGAGGCACTATGCGACTTACAGAATGGCCGTCTTAGGTCTGCACCTTCCCCAGATCCAAGCAGATCCAAGGATGGTGACTCATGAAGAAGGAGCCCATAGAAAGGGCTGTATATGTGTCGAGCCAATTTAGTACATGTTACATCTCATTTATCTCTTCTACAAATACTTACCGAGTATGTATTTTATCCCTGACACAGTGCTCAGGATGAAAACAAAGATGCACATAGAAGACATTTGGTCTCCTGTATTGCGAAGTTCACAATCTACAAGCAGAGAATACTTTTTACACAGGAAAAACGCTATAATAAACGTCTATATAGGGTGCTAGGGAGATGAAGAGATCAATTCTACTTGAAGATGATGAGGAAAGACTCCACGGAGGTGACAATAAATGCATTCGGGACTAAGGGTGAGTAGAGGAAGCTAGGCAGTGAATAGGGCATGGTATGTTTTGGGATGAAGCTGACTGTGTTTTCTTGGTCTGGCTGGAGGTAGGTTGCGGCTGCCGGGCCAGAATAATTTATCAGGGTAGGGGTCGAATCACTGATGGCTTTGCAGGCCTTGCTGAGGAGTTTGGCTACACTCTATAGAACAAGGCGAAAATCCTTAAATGACTTTAGTGGGGAATGTCATGGTCAGATTTATGTTTTGGAAAGAGATAACTTTGGTAACAGAAGCAAGAAACAACTTAGGATGACAATAGAAGATGGATACCAATGGGGAAGCCACTGCACTGAATGAGAAAATGAGGGTTGGGGCAAAGAACAGCAAGATGAATTCCATACATGCTGCTATTCTCCAACCCAGATCCACGGCAGACATCATTAATTGATTATGGCACTCCCCCACGGAGTCCAGATGAAATCTCATAACCTTACTCAACTGAATATACAGGGCAGACATTACCAACAGACCAACAGATGGAAGCTTTTTGCAAATTGGGTCTAGTCCAAGTCACCGATAGTAGAGCTGGGGAGGAAGAGAAAGAGGCTGTAACTGTTTACAGACCTCCCAAACCTTCGAGAGTCTTCTTGAGTCATCTCAGTTACCGCTGGCCAGATGTGTGATTATACCCTCTATTGCAAATCACTTATAACTGGGTAGGCTTTATAGCTTACAATATAATTTTCATATTTTAATTCTCACTCTAACCATGCAAGAAAGGCAGGGAAAGTCAGTCCCACTTTCCTTTCTTTACAGTCTAAAAAACTGGGGCTTAGAGCACCTGAACTCCTTTAGTCCTTTGTGTTCTTCGGGCATTTTCATCCCTTTAACAAACACTGACTGAGCAAGTATTATCCCCAAATGGGTGCCACACACCGAGAATATAGCTAAATATGACTTGGTTTTAATATTCCTCTTTATTGCCCCATATTGGATTTGTCTAAGTGTATTTGTTTTATACCTTCTTCCTGATTATCAGTTCCCTCAGGGCAAAGTCTCTGGAAAACATTACTCTTCCCAATCACAGCCTGAATGCCTCCCACGGGAACACCCTGAAGAGACCGAGGCGTGCGGCCCGGATTTGCCTAACCTTGGCTGAAACATCAGAGCTCAGGGGTCCAGTTGCAGATCAGCCCAGAGGTCTGTTTCTGATCAGCTCGGCAGCCATCTTCAGTGCCTGCTAGGCATTTAACCTGGCGGAGGAAAGGCCTCGCCCCCAAATCAGTGTCAAACCACAACGACAACCCGTAAGACCTCGAGACGTGCTCATGCAGTGATTACTCGATGGCAAGTATGGGCGTGGCAGGAGGCAGTGTGTCCAGGTCCTCCAGGTACAGGTTCATTTGGGTCACATCACAGTGGTTCGAGATGGACGCAATGGGACGGCGGACCTTCCAGCTTTGCCCACCCTGATAGTGTTAGAACCCTGAGGATGATTTGAACCTGAATTCTTCTTAGGTCTCAAGTGATCAAATCAGTTGGCAATTCAACAAGATGGAGGAGCTGTGGGATTGGCTGGTGGTGATGTCACAGCTATGCCAGCACTACCTTCTAAGTGGTTGTCTGTCTCTTCGACTAGCCCTTACCCCATCTTGATTTATGCATGATATTTTATAATAGCCAAAGCGACACTCAAAGAAATTTCCTCAGCCTCAGCCTCCTACCACCACCCCAGGCATGTAGTAATGTCGCAGAAACACATGGCCTGTCATGTCTTATTACTTAAATACAGGCCTGAGAAGCTTCTCTATGCAACAGCATGACGTGAGTGCTACCCAGGAATGGCCCCGGGGTACAGGGAGTCAGAATACTATTATCTCAGCGTTCTTAAACAGGATTATTATCTCCCGGTATCATTCCAATTAAAGCTGGAAAACATGGAGCCAGGACGCCTAATACTTCATTCTGGCATATTGGGGTAGGAACACAGAAAAGGATATGGACCCTGAAATCCTGCTTTGTGCCCCAGATCTGCTGCTCACTGCCTGGGTGTCTTGAGACAGCCACCTTTCCTGAATTGCAGTTTCTTCCTCTCTAGAATGAGGCGTAATGATCCAACTTGCCAGGTGAATCTTTGACAAGATCAAGTGACACTATTGGTTTAAAAATCCGAAAATACTCTGTAAACTAGAGCTTTGCAATTTTTATTTACTAATTATAACAGTGATTATAATGGTAAGTTTATATTCTTGTAGGGCTCAGTGAAACACTTATTTTATGTGGAATGATAATATCAACATTAAGAATATATGCTTTACAATTTTGCAGAGGGCTTTGATATTCACTCTCTCGTGGTGTAGTATTCCCCATATATAATAAGAGGCCAGTGTTTCTCACACAGTTCTATGATTGCCCAAGTCACAGCAGTGCAGGGGTAGAGTGGAGCCTTAACTCAGGTCCTCTGAGCCCAAACCCCATGCTCTCCCTCACGTACACTCCACAAGTAAAAGTGGGAGCAATGGGGGCCATTTGTGTGTGGAGGTGCAGGGGGAGGTAGGGACGAGATTGGCCAATCTCTAGCCTGGATACTTTGGGCTCTGGTTTCTCTGGGCTGAGGAAACTCTAGGCCTTGGCCCATTTATATGGAGGCAACTGCTCTACCTGAAGCTTCTATCCAGAGTGGTAGTGTGTTTATTGGCCTGCTCAGGCCCCTGGTCTCCTGTGCTATGGTAACTGCCATCTGAATTAATTTCACTGCAATAATGCTGGCCGCTGGTTCTTTGGTGCTAAAACAATTGTGTCAAACAGATCCATCGTTTGGATCTGACCCCTGGTGATTCTGTGTTCAGGCAACTGGGTCGCCTTGTCTTTGTGTGCTAAGGTGTCACTGGCTCCGTTCCTTTTGTTTTCAGATATCTACGTGCTCTGGTCCTTCTGATCCATTTTTTGAGGGCCTGGGATTTTTCCGAGCTTACTCCTGGTAATTCTTGAGTTCCCCTGGAAACAGACTGAAGCAGAGGCAGTTCTGTGCAGGTAGATTATTTGGGTGAGGAGGGCACTGGAGAGAGGCCTGAGGAAGTGAAACAGCGTCGGAGAGAAAGGCAACAGGGGGATGTCCTCAGGAACTGGCCACTGCTGTGAGTGACGGATGCTCATAGGAGAAGCATCAGAAAATGGTCTTGGAATTGAGAACTCAGAGTCTGAAGGAAGAATGTTTGTATCCATCAGCTTCTCTCTTCCATTAATCAAGGGTGGTCCTTCGGTCATTTTCTTGCCTGCACTTCCAGTTGCACATGGTATATGGCTAGCAGGTTGCACAGTTGTCTCTCACCTTCACATCAGAGAAGTCCCAGGGAAGAAAGAGGGAGGTATGTGATGTGCACCTAGGTAGAGAAAGCAGGTAACCTCCATGAAATCTGTCACGATCCAAACAGAACCAGTAGAGGTTGGCGTGGCTGGAGTAAGATACGAAATGGAACTGAGCGGATGAGAATTGATACATAAAAGGTATCCTGGAATAGTGTCCTGTGGTCCTCCTGGAGATCAGAGCTTTAAGGCAGATACTCGGCCACAGCCTCTGTTGTGGGCATCTGAACGGACTGCTGCGAGGCCATCAGAGGGCACCGTCCCCTTGGCCGCGCACTCTCAGAGTCATGGTTTGGGAAGAGCTTGTCTAGATTGATGCAGACATAGAATGAGCTTTTGATTCCACGGTGACCAGTTCTCTCTATGACCTGAGTCTGATACCAAGAGCCGCACAAGCCACTAAGGATTTAATAATGTGATTATGACAACAGTGTAGGGAACAGAGAGGCACTCAGCAGCCTCAACAGTGTGCTCCAGGCCTCAGCGAGGGCCACTCCTTCAAATGAAGGGGGGTGTTGAAAACGCAGAGCAGAAAGATTGATAATTATTTGAAATAAGCTTAAACATTTGGATTGCTCCAACCGCCTTAAATCACTCTGCCATATTTATACTTGACTAGAGTTCTCCATAACAACTTCCAAATCAAAGACTTTTGAAAAATTTCAATCACTGTGTTTTGAAGTGATTGAGAGCTCAAGGCGTGAGCAGTGTAGAAATAAGGCATATTAACATTATTAGCGCGACAAATTTCCTGAAGTAGCTACATTAAGAAATGATCAAGGCCTTAGCCTCTATAAAGGAGAGGGAGTGGCACGTGGCTCAGACATTTGGGTTTGAAAGGATCTTAACTCTTGTGATGCTGAGGGGAGCTCAATGATCCAAAAATTGATCCTTCCAAATGGATTGTGTTGTCAGGAAGAGCTCCCCTGTCCTAGCAGTACCGGGAAAGAAAGGAAGCTAGGGAGGGAGGGAAGACGGCAGAAAGAAACCATAACAGTAGCTAACACACATAGAACATAGTGAGGATGTTCCAGGTTCTATTCTAAGCACTTCACACACATTAATAGCTTATACTTATTCATCCAATGTTCAATCAATCCCATAAGGGAAATACGGTTGTTATCCCAGTTTACAAGGTGGGAGGGGACAGTGAAGGTCCTATATTTAGACAGTGAAGAAGCAGTGACATGAACAAGACTTATCACAGAATACCTGCTTTTGAAACAGGGAACAAAAATCATACTTCTAGCTCCACAACGTGCCAGAGATACTTTTTTCATTTAAACCTGTTAAGAACCTTCTGGGATTTTGCCTTTTATTCAACAGATGAGGAAGCTGGGGCCCAGAGTGATTGGCCAAAGTCACATGGCTTGTGAGTGGCCAATACAGGATTTTAATTCAGATCTATCTTTCTGGCCCTCTAGTTTCCGTTTTGGGTATTTGTAAAGGGGTAGGTAACAGTTGATGTACAGAAATGACTTAGTAATCACAATATTTACATGTTGAAGTTAAAAACATCTATTCTTTCTATCTACTAATTTCAGACAACCAGCCAAAGGGGCTGTGAAGTCAGAGAAAGCCAGTTACAGAAGCAGACCTGAGGCTGGGGGTCCAGGAAAAAGCAGGCAGTATTGGGAGGCAGGGTTGGTTCTGAATTGCGGATCTACTTCTTACTGGCTATCTGGCCATGAGCAAGCAGAACTTCTTGAGTTTCATTAGGAAAACGGGACAAATAATGGTTCCCTCACAGGTTGATAGGTGTATAAATGAATGAACGTGTGCATATAACGTGCCTAACACAATGCCTGGTATATAGTAGGTGCTCGGTAAATATCAGGTGCCAGACTGCCATGAAAATGGACACCCTGCCAACAATAATTACAATAACTTCAGCCTATCATACAAAGATCATCCTGCCAATAGTTTTGGCTCCATGTCCCTGGAGAAAATTAAAGTGAAATGTAAACTGTGGATAGAATCTCAGGAGGTTCTTGGCTTTGGGATTCAGATAAAGCCCCAGTTCAGGATTGACTCAGAAACTCTCCCCAACGTTTCAGAAAGTGAACATGCAGTTCCCCTGCATCAGTTCTGTGTCCTGAAAGCACCCCCTCTTTCTGTTGGGGTGAGTCGAGAGAGATAGGATAGAGAGCTTGTAGCATCCTCCATCCTCCTTAGTTCTGAGACGTCCATTCAGCTATAAAAAGAGAGGTTTCCTATCCCTGTTCCAAAAGAGTTAGGGTGAGACGTCTTAACACTTTAGACCACTTCTAAAAAGAGAAAAAAATAGCGGACTTCTAAAAAAATACTGGATAGAAGAAATATAAGTTCTTTGTTTTCCCTCCCTCCCTCCTGCTCAAGGCTTAAAACTTAATAGAACTATTGCTACTTTACCTACATTTTTTCATTTAAACCTCGCACTACTATCAGGTCGGGATTATCATCCTTGTTTTATAGATGATAAAACTACGGGACAATTGAGTAATTTAATTTCAGCAAATAACTGTTGCTCAATACTATTTTTGGAGTGTTTGGATGATTGATAATCAGATGAAATCCAAACTGTGCTTCAACCTCCAAATGTAGAAAACGAAGAAACTTGAGTTAGATGATCTTTCGTTTTTCTCCAACTCTTGCGTTTTAGAATCTCTACCAAGTTTAGGAAAAGGAAGAGGAGAATGAAGAAACATTTTTAAAGCTTCCACTGTGTGTCACATGGTGTGCAGGCGTTTTATACTTAATCTTCACAGGAAATTTTGCAGGAGGGGTGTCAGTGTACCCTCTGAAGAAGGGATGAGGTACCCAAGACCATGAAGCCTGCACTTAGCAGATCTGGAGCTCCAATCCTCTGTGTGAACAGAATCTACAAACTTGCCTCTACTGTAAAGCCAGACAGGCTCTCCAATAATGCCTGTCCTGCAAATACCATATGCTTCACAGATGGCATCTGTGCTGCTTTTCTAAGAGCCACCTGCAGCTATACCGGGTTTGAGAGACTTGCAGACCACTCATTGGGTTGAGAAGCCTTATTATATGAGGATAAAGTCTCAACTTTTGCCAATCATGTGTTAGGAATATTGGAATTGCGCGGTCAGGTTCTGTAGAATTAGTGCCAAAGATGTCCCCTACCAGGAGATTACGTCAGCCACCTCATGTGAATACTGCCCACTGAAGTTGCTCAGTGTGATTGTGCTACCTGCAACATCCTCCAAAAGACTTGGGAAATCTCTCTTACAACAACCATCCTCTAGGAATGTAATTGCATGTTCAATGTCTGTCTTCCTAGATGGACTCTAAGCTTCTTGAGGGGAGGGACTAACTTTTAGTTGTATCCACTCAGCTAATCCTGTATGAACTGGCTAGCCCACCACATTTAATAGCGCCAAAGCTCACTGGGTTTTGCTAGTTTCTCTCTCTAGATTCTGGTGCTCTCTACCTGGTGGCTCTTCAGTAGACTATGCCAACCTGTGGATTTAGGGAGCATTTCTCAGAATTTTGTCGGGTCCCTGCCCCCCCCCCCCCAAAGATTGGTATGTTCATCCTTTGGGTCACTGAGTCCTTAGGCTAGGTTGAATTAGACGAGAATGATACTGGGGTAGTTTTGGGCGGGGTAGCTAGGCTGTGGTTAGCACTGATGAGAGGTCAGGGTTGTAAAGCACATCTTCGGGGGAGGGAGAAGAGGATTTTGGAGGGTCAGAAAGAAAGGGAGAATCAGTATTGTAGCAGGTAGCCAGGACATTTGAGAGCTAGGAGGGCTGAACTGATGGTTCAGGAACAAGTCTATGAGTACCGATTAGTCCCAAAGCACAGCTTTTACTTAGTATCTGCTCTGTGCAATGGGTCTGGGTATGTCTAGGTAAGGTGGTATCAGTCTGGATGCTCAGTTATGAGAGGTGTTGTTCTGCCTATCTGCCATGTCTTCTGCCAAATATCCATATGGTTGGCTGTATTCCAATGACTGTAAGGAAGTTTGCATTAGTAGCTGTAAGTGACCACACTTATAAGATTTGCTAAAGTTTGATCAAGTTGTCCTGCATAAAACTTATGACCAAAATTCTTGAAGTGAAAAGGGAATGCAGAGGCAGCCATCGACCAACCCTGAGCCCCTGGAGTATCCAGACACCACCCTACCCCACCCCCACCCACCGGAGGACAAATGAGACAGCACTTCGTAAACTCCGAGGTGCCATACCGACGTGAGGGCCTGTATGGTGAGTATCACCCGTGATCCAGACAGAAGTGTTGGCCTGACCCATGGCACACAGGGCTCTTTGGACAGTAAATCCTTTCCCTGGGCTGAGATTGTGAGAATCCTTAGCACAGAAAAACCAAGACTAGGCCCTTGAACTTTTAGCTGAGTTTAGAAATGCAGAGGATTACTCAACTTCAGTTTCTTTTGAGTTTTGTGAGAAAGGCTGGCTGCTTAAGGGAGGAAAGGCACAGGAAGGGTATTCCAATGAAGACAGCCCAAGGATGTCTGCAACCCTCTCTCCCTCTCCCTCATTTGTCATGGTTTCAGTCCTCTTCTGTGTCAAGCCTTTTCCTTGGCCAGCTTCCTGGGTTGACTTCTATCAAAGTTGGATGATTATCGGAGTATTGGATTCCGATAGCCCTGGACAGAGTCCAGAGCCTACACTGCTGTTCATGTTTGATCTCCCATTCAAGTTTCCGGAAGAAGTTGGCTGAACTGAGGATCAAAGATTTCTCCACTTGCTTCTTCTCCCCTATGACAGCCTCAGTGCTAGCCGTTTCACACAGCAGCAAATTAACTCCTTGGTGAATCATCGGCTCAGAATTTCTCCCATCCTTGTGGAAAAGGCAGTTCAGATGGACCCAAGTCTTCAGAGAAGGGGATTTTTATTTCAGTTTGAATGTACCTGCAAGCAAAGATATAGTTCATTTTTTCTTCACCAGGTGGCCTCTCGGGAGTCTGCTTACTCTTGTCAAGAGAATTTCTTTTCTTTTCTTTTTCCTTTTTATTTTATTTTATTTTTTTTGCTGGACAGAACTGCTCATGGGAGTTTTCCCATAAACACAAAGAACTTGGATCCTTCCATTGGAACATCTTGGTTTCTGAAATGCTCAGACTGGAGACTTAACAGTTTTCAGCAATGACTTGGGCTCTCCAGGAAGGAGTCATATTCCTGCACAGAGATCACATACTCAGCAAATCTTAAGTTCTAGTACCAATACTCTGCTAATTGTGTCATCTCTCTCCCCTCTGGGCCTCAGTTTCCTAAGTCAGGCCATCATTCAGGAAAAAAATGATTCTCAGCTGCCTACCATGTGTCTAATGCTGTGCTGGTATCTGTCCCCAAAAACTGGGCATCTAAAGCTTTACTACTCAGTTTTTAAGATGCTTACACATCACCTAGGGATTGTGTTAAAATGCAGAGTCTGGTTCAGTAGGTCTGAGGTGGGGCCTGAGATTCTGCTTTCTAACAAGGTCCCGTGTGGCGCTGATGATACTGGCCCTTAGAACTTTGATTAGGAAGAGTCTGGAGGAGCTTATATTCTAGTATAGACCGAGAGAATGTCTAACAGATTTTAGTATCGGTTTACATGGAAATCTAGTATGTAACCGATAAAAACGGAATTATTCTGGTTGAGGGAGGCCAGCATGGTGGAATCCTCGAAGGTATCCAGCTCAGGCTTCCTCCTTTGCCTCTGCCTCTGCCTCATCCACTGATGAGGAAACCCACAGGGTACCACTGAGGCCCACTAATCCCACAAGCATAGCTGGAAGCCCACAGCAGTGAGTGATCTCTGAGTGTGCTTCTCACATTTTGTCAACGAGGATGATGTAGAGAAAGGTCAGTGTATTTTAAGGGCAGGAAGGAACATGGCCCCCATGATGGTTAATTTTATGTGTCAACTTGGCTGGGCCACAGTACTCAGGTATTTGCTGAAATACCAGTGTAGATGTTGCTGTGAAGGTATTTTTAAAGATGAAATTAATATTTAAATCAGCAGATTTTGAGTAAAGAAGACTACTTTCTATACATTGCATGGGCCTCATTCAATTGGCTAAAGACCGTAAGAGAAAACAGACCGAGGTCCCTGAGGAAGAGAGAATTCTGCCTCCAGACTGCCTTCAGACTCAAGCTGCAATATCAGCTCATCCCCGGGTCTGCAGTCTGTTGGTCTGCCCTGAAAATTTTGGATTTGCCAGCTTCTATAATTGTGTGAGTCAGTAGTTAAATAACTCTTCCTATCTCTCCCAACCTCTCTCTCTCTCGCCCTCCCTCCCTCCCTCCTCCTTCTTCTCTCTCTCTCTCCCCCCTTAACTAATACAACCCTTCAAGCACAAAGGGGTTTATTGAAATCAAATCCTCTCGTCTAGCTTACAATATCTGTGGCATGAATCTGAAATGTGATTTGTGCTCTGGGATGCTATGTGTGGTGCTTGTGGCATGAACCTATGGCGGCCCCATGACTGGTCCGTTTGCTATGTCTCCCTTTGTTGTAGCGGAATTTGAAACATGGCCTAGGCCTGGACTCAGGTCAGCTGAATTGTTGTCTTGACTCTACCATTAACACACTACGGCCTGGGACAAGTTACTTTTCTTTACTAAGCCTTGTTTTCTTCCTCTACAAAATGATATGATGAGATATACCACTTTCTATATGATTTTCTGAACAATATTAGGATCTTTTGGAAAAAAAAAATCTTTGATCATCAAATAAGTTTGGGAAATGCTCTGTGCATCAGCCCCTTCTTAGAGAGTGACAGTGAACATCCATTTCAAAGGTCCTGGAAAGTCCTGCAGCGAAAAATTCTACTTAATGTTTTTCTCAAGCTTATATGCCCAAATGGTAACCCCTATTAAATCTAGCAGAGACTTATTTTGGGACACAATACTGGATGGCTGTTTTGGTCTTCTTCAGCCATCAGATTTTTCTATTCTTTTCATAGGAGTCAAAGGTTCAAAGACAGAATCCAAGAAAAAAATCGGTCACAATCTTTTCCATAATACTTGAAGGGTGTCCTACTTTGTATATCGTTATAATAAGAATATTAATAGAACTTACCATATTGGGTTTGTTGCAAGGATTATGTTAAATAATACATGCAAAGCACTTAGCACAGAGCCTAGTGCCCAGTACACAGCCAATATTTATTTTTTGAGCCAAAAATGATCATATTTGAAGAGTTTAGTTCTAAGGGAAACTCAGGCATTCAATCCTTCCTACCAAACCCAAATCATTTTATGCTTGGATTATTTCACCCTGGGTGAAGGGCGACTTCCAGGCATTTGAAAGCTCTGATATCCCTCTGGCAACCCAAGAGCATTCTGGAGCCAGGATACTAATGATTTAAGCATTAATAAATCCAGAGACAGGTCATTCAATTTTCTTTTAAATGCAGATCATAAAAGAGGGAGGACTATTTGGGTCAAGATGTACTGAGGGTTTTACTGAATCTGAAGGCTTTGGAACATTTTTAGTAGTAACTCGCTAAGTCTGGTACCACCCTGCATTTCCCCTATCCCAGCTTTGGAGGGGGATATTTGAACCTTGGGCAATATCCTGCTTTCTTTCTGTCTCTGAAAATATTCAAAATGCTGTGTTATGTTTGCATAGCACTTTTGGCCTATCCAAGGACTTCCACATCTATTTTCTTTCTTCAACCTCTCAAAACCCCCTGCCTTAAGAAGGGCAGATAGACCTATTTAACAGATGTGGAAACTGAGGTCCAGAAAGTTACATGATTTGTTCAAAGTCCCAGAGTGAGTTAGCCAGAGAGCCTGGACTGGAAATGTCACCGCTTGACCCCCAGTGC